>NC_089844.1:139305492-139605492 GCF_035609145.1 Eleutherodactylus coqui
GTGGGGTCAAAATACGCAGTACACCCCTAGATGAATTCGTTAAGGGGTCTAGTTTTTAAAATGGGGATATTTGTGGGGGTTCTTTATAGTTTTGGACGCTCAATGGCTCTATAAGTGGGCAATGGGGCCTGGAATTTATTCCGTTGTACCCTAAAATCCAACGGGTGCTCTTTCCATTATAGGCCTAGCCATGTGTCCTTTAAGTAGATTAGGGCCACAAGGGGTATGGTTCTGAACACGGGACAAACAGGGGTATCCATTTTGGGGTGAAAGTCTTCATTCCTATGTGTGCTGTACAAAAAAACAGTTTTTAAATTGATACAACTGCCAAAAAAATGAAAATTGTAATTTTTTTCCTACTGCTTTGCTTAGATTTATTCAAAAATTGTAGGGTAAAAATACACAGTACACCCCTAGATAAATTCGTTAGGGGGTCTAGTTTTCAAAATGGGATCATTTGTGGGGGTTCTCTCTCGTTTTGGCCGCTCAAGGGCTCTACAAGAGGGCAATGGGGCCTAAATCACCTTCATGCTAAATTTCTGTTCTGAAAGCCACCGACTACTCCTTTCATTTTGGGCCCCGTTGTGCATCCAGACAAAAGATTAGGGCCACAATGGGTATGTCTCTGAACACGGGACAAACAGGGGTATCCACTTTGGGGTGCAAGTCTTCATTCATGTGTGTGCTGTACCAAAAAAGCTGTTTTTAAAACGACAGAATTGCCAAAAAAACGAAAATCACAATTTTTTCCTTTTGCTTGGCTTGAATTCATTCAAAAACTGTGGGGTCAAAATGGTCAGTACACCCCTAGATAAATTCGTTAAGGGGTCTAGTTTTCAAAATGGGGTCACTTGTGGGGGTTCTCTTTGGTTTTGGCCACTCAAGAGCTCTACAAAAGTGCTATGGGGCCTAAAACGCCTTCAAGCAAAATTTATGTTCTGAAAGACACCGACTACTCCTTTCATTTTGGCTCCCGTTATGCATCCAGACATAAGATTAGGGCCACAATGGATATGTTTCTGAATACGGGAGAAACGGGGGTATCCATTTTGGGGTGTAAATCCTCATTTTCATGGGCACTATAGGAAAAAAATATGTCTTTAAAATGGCATATTTGCAAAAATATGAAATTTTATTTTTTCTCCCCTAAATTGAACTAATTCCTGAAAAAAACTGGTGGGGTCAAAATACTCATGACCCCCCTCAGTGAATACACTAAGGGGTGTAGTTTTTAAAATGGGGTCATTTGTGGGTGTATCTAATATTCTGACACTTATGAGCCTTTGCAAACTTGGCTTGGTGCAGGAAAACAAAGTGCTCCTCAAAATGCTGAAAAGTAATGTTAAATTTGTACGTCCTCTAAATGGTTAAAAAAAACACAAGTTTTTCAAATGTGCATTCAGAATAAAGTAAACAGATGGAAATACATATCTTATCAAAAATTTGTACAGTATGTTTGGACATATTTGAGATATTACGGTTGAAAATGTGAAAAAATGACAATTTTTTCAAAATTTTTCCAATATTGGTACTTTTAATAAATATACACAAATTATATCGGTCTCTTTTTACAATCTAAATGAAGTACAACATGTGGCGAAAAAACAATGTCAGAATCACTGGGATATGTAAAGCCTTTACGGAGTTATGCCACGTTGAACGACGCATGTCAGATTTCCAAAATTTGGCTCTGTCACTAAGGCGCAAACAGGCTTCGTCACTAAGGGGTTAAAATGGTCTAATCATTGAATTTCAACTAATTTTGCAGTTGCGTCTCAAGAGCCATAACTTTTTCATTTTTCCATTGACATGGCCATGTGAGGGCTTGTTTTTTGCGGGACAAGTTGTGATTTTTTAAACAGGGGGGAGGAAAAAAAGAAATGGGGAAAAAAGAAAAAAAGGGGCCATGTCATTAAGGGGTTAAATAATGCATTAACTTCCTTCTCTGGGTCATTACGACGCAGGGATACCACATGTGTGATTGTATTTTTGATTTTTTTTACAAAGTAAAGGGAGACAAGTGTTTTTATTATTTTTTTTAGAATTTTTAAACTTTTTTTTTGTCCCTTTGGGGGACTTTCACAGGGACCCATCAGGACCCCTGATCACATTCCGGGGGTCCGATGGTGACAGCCCTTTACATGCTGCAGTGACAGCCCTTTACATGCTGCAGTCACATAGACTGCAGCATGTAAGGGGTTAACACAGCAGAGATCGGAGGTTTTCTCTGCTGTAAGAGCTGGTACCTAGCTGTCCTCTCACAGCTAAGCACCAAGCTCTCCCTGCCACAGAGACCGTCGGCTTGCTTCTGACAAGCCGATGGTCTCTATGGCAACCTGTAAACAAAGCAGGAGGTTGCCGACATATCGGCAATATCTTCTGCTGGTTTTTCAAAGCCCTTGCACTGCTCTGTGTGGGTCTGTGCAGGCAGAGCACACTGCCACAGCTTGTGGCATTGTGCTCTGCAGCTCCCATAGTGATACATAGCCCGGAAATCTTCCGGGCTATGTTGCTATGAGCAGTGGAGCTCGTCCCGGAAAATTTCCAGGCGTGCCACTCAAGGGGTTAAGGCTGATGCTCGAGAGAGCATCGGTCTTTTTGAGTAACTGCTTACTTGTTCGAGCACCTTGTGGGGAAGCGGTGGGGGGAGCAGGGGGGAGAGTGAGAGAGATCTCTCTCTCTCCCCCTGGCTCCCCGTCACCCCCCACCCCCGCATGGTGCTCAGACGAGTAAGCAAATCTGCTTAAAGTGGGTTTCACCTCAGGCTTCGTCATTCCCCATGTTCTGGGTTCGGCACTTATGCTTAGCTGCAACTTAAAATCCGCGCGCGACAACAAGGAGTTGGTGATGGATAAGCTGCTAAAGGAAGTAGAGCTGGGTCGCATGGCGGGTCCTTTTCTGGAGCCACCGTTCGAGAATTTGCGGGTTTCTCCTTTGGGTTTGGTTCCAAAGAGGGAAACAGGCAAGTTTCGGCTTATCCATCATCTGTCTTTTCCAACGGGCGACTCAGTCAACGACGGGATTTCAAAAAACCAAACGGCGGAGTCGTATATGTCTTTCGATAGGGCGATATACTTAGTCCAACAGGCGGGTCCCGGAGCCCTTCTGGCAAAGGCGGATATTGAATCGGCCTTTTGTCTGCTCCCGGTGCTCCCTGACACTTTCCATTTACTGGGTTGCCTCACTCCTTTAGAATCGGCGCAGCGACGTCGGCTTTTGCTTGCGGCTTAAAAGGGGAAGAGGTTAAGAGGGTGGGCCGATGGAGGTTGGAGGCGTACAGGTCGTACGTCCGACCTGATCTGAGAGTGTTATGATAACCCCATAGCAAATGGGGATTGTGTGCCGTGTTGGTGCTTTCTTTTGTTTTCCTTTTACAGAATCGGGCTGGACAGTTTGGGTAGTCGGCCATTCGTATGTCTATTGGGCCGAAAAACGAGCAGGGTCCAGGCCCATTGGTGCGAACCTAGGAATACAGGATGCCCAAGTGAGATGGCATGGCATCAGGGGTTTGCAATGGGCCAGGCTGCTCCACGAAGTCTTATGCATCAGCAGGTGGTCTCCCGAAAAGGTGGTGCTAGTTATTTATGCCGGAGGAAACGATTTAGGAAGGGTGAAGGTAGCGGAGTTAACAACATTAATGAAGGAGGATATGGTTCGTTTTAAAAATTTTTTTAGAAAAGTTATATTAGTGTGGTCTGATATTGTTGCGAGGAGATTTTGGAAGGAAGCAAGGGATGCAGAAGCCATCGAGAGGGTGAGAAGAAGCATTAATTGTAAGATGTCTAAATTCGTAAGATCGCTAGGTGGAGTAGCTATCAGGCATTGGGAGCTAGAAAGGAGGGAGCCAGGGATGATGAGGTGTGACGGGGTGCACCTCAGCGATATAGGAATGGATACATTCCTTTTAGGGCTACAGGACGGAGTCGAGGCGGCTCTGTCGCTGGCATGTGGGGGGCGGAGTGCAGCGTAGGTTTACGCTGCATCCTTCTTAGCGGTAGAAATTGGACTTTCCATGCCAGCTGGGGAAGGAAGGCGTTTACAGGCCATTATGGGCTTTCTCACGCTTGTTTACAGTCATTGGACTATCAGTGAGTTTAACAAGACGTCTGCAGGCATGGGAAGAAATAGGAGTGAAAGTTAAATGTTCGGTTATATATAAAAAATTTTAAATAAAGCTGTGGCCTTCCCACAAAATTTATGCCAGCAACTTTTATGGTCTTCTCATTATTATTGGGGAGCGAGTTAAAGGGATGGGGAAGTCCCCCCAGTCCCGTACTGTCTATGCTGCCCCCATTGCATTGCATAATCCAGCCCCTCTCGATCGGTGATGTGGATGACATCTCCTACATCATCCACAGCACTGTCCGAATCTGATGCATGCGCCGTGGCCACAAACCAGCGCATGCACAGAAAAATCACTTGAGTGCATCCACAATAGGGCCCGGCGATCCCACACTGCAGCCCCACAGTCCTTCCGGTCTTTGTTTTGGACCGACTACCACCTGATCACTGTAGCCAATTAGAGGCCTCAGTAGTCCGGTGTCCTTCTCCTGGCATAGATGCTGGTAGTGGATATGCCAGGAGAACAACAACTGGCCCTTGCAGCGGTCAGGTGGTAGTCGTTCCACAACTAAGATCGGTGGGACTGGGGGTCTGCAGCGCTGGATCGCCGGGTCTGTCAGCGGATAAGTCCCTCTATGATGTTATTTTAGCATGCGCAGACATAAAGCCCCATTCACAGGAGCGCATTTTCGGTCCATATTTTTTACTGACTGAATACGGACGGCGCACAAACCCACCTAATTTGTTGTATTCAGATGTGCGGTTTTTGGGGGGTATTTTTTAAATGTGGATTTATGTTGCGCAAAAAAAAAAAAATAAAATCGAAATACGCCCTACTATATTCCATATTCATGGACCAAAATCACCCAATAAAGTCTATAAAGAAAATGACATTTCGGCATCTTTTAGTGCGTCTTGTTTCTACGGCGCACAAACGGCAACAAAAGCGGCATGATAACTTCATTCTATGGGTCGGTACGATTACTGCGATACCAAACTTGGATAGCTTTTTTTTTACTATACTACTCTTTTTTTTTTTTCAAAGACATTTAATTTTTTTCAATTATTTTCTGCGGTCATTTTGCGCGCGCGATAACTTTTTTATCTTTCCGTCGACGTAGTTGAGCAAGGGCTCATTTTTTGCGGGATGTTCTGTAGTTTCTGATACTATCAATTTGGAATGCATACGACTTTTTGATCGCTTTTTATTGTGTTTTTTCTGGGAGACAGAGTAACTAAAAAAGTACATTTCTGGCGTTCTGTATTTTATTTTTCGGACGACGTTCACCGTGCGGGAAAAATAATACACTGCTTTGATAGTTCGGACTTTTACGGACGCGGCGATACCAAATACATATTTTTATTGTATGATTTAGATTTTTTAATAATAGATATGGCAAAAGGGGGGTGATTTAAACTTTGACAATTTTTTTCTTTTTACAATTAAAAAAACTGTATTGATTTAAAAAAAAATTACTTTGAAGTTCCCCTGGGGGACTTTAACATGTGATGCTTTGATCGCTCCTGCAGTATGACGTAATGCGGGACCCTCGAACATCGTTCGGGGGATTTAAATGCCGCTGTCAGAATTGACAGCGGCATTTAAATGGTTAATAGCCACGATCAGCCGCACGGCTATTGCCCGCGGGTCTCAGCTGTTATTAACAGCTGACGCCCGCACTGTATGAAGAGAGGTCGCCACACGGCTCCATGACGTACCAGTACATCATGGAGCGGGAAGGGGTTAAATGCCCCAATCACTATTCCGGGGTCCCAAACGCCCCTCCACTTCCCCCCTGCAATGAGATCATGAGGCACCATCCGGTTGCATGGCTGCGAAGGCATGCCTGTAGTGTAGCTGGAAAGACTGCCTGTCAAAACATAGTATAATGCAATACTATGATATCTTATTATACTCTATGAGCGAGCTAAAGACCGCAAGTTCAAAACCCCTATGGTGACTAAAAAAATGTAAACAGGAGTTTAAAAAAGTTGTATTAATTTGCAAAACTAAAAGGTATTAAAAGTTAAAATAAAACCCTTTGTAATTTTTTTATACAAAATTTAAAAAAATTATATATATGTGTGTGTGTGTGTGTGTGTGTGTGTGTGTGTGTGTGTGTGTGTGAGATATGGTTGCGTCCGTAAAAGTCCAATCAAAGAAATGTATTATTCATCTCACATGATGCAACGTCGTCAGAAAAAAAAAATAAACATCAAAATTGCATATTTTTGGTCAAATTGTCTCCAAGAGAAAAATGAAAATAAAGTAAATCATAAAGTCACATGTGCTCCGTAATGGAGCCAATAGGAAGTACAGGACACCCCTCAAAAAAGACAAACCAAACCATATAAGTCTGGTATTGTCGTCATCGTACTGACCCATAGAATAAAGTTATTTTGTTTTTGTCAAAGTGTGCATGCCGTAAAAATAAGTCCCCCCACCCCCAAAGATAGTGGAATATTTTTTTATATTTCACCCCAATTAGAAATTTTTAGTATTTACCTGTCCGTTGTCTTTGGATACGACAAATCTCAGCTTCTTCTCGTCCCGCAGGCGCAGTAGAGCTTGTCGGCTGGTTGGGTCCTCCAGAACGCGCAGTCCGCTCACCCAACGGCTCCCGCTGACAGTACGGACCTGAAAATAAACAGAACAGCAGCTTCCACCTGCCAACCGTCCACCTGCTGAAGGGTAAGTTTGGAATGAGGGGCTTATGTATGTGACTGCTTATGTACCAAGGGGGGGGGGGGCTATCACAGTAATTTGTCGTGGTAGAGGGTGCACTATTACAGTGACACGCGTAGCCATGTTTGTTGACACGCCGCCGCATACAGAGAAGTATGGGGCCGCATGCCGAGAGCCAAAAAGAATGTTTCATCCTCGACTCCTGCACGGCCAGGTGTCACTCACTGCTCCGCTGCCCCTTTTGTGTCCTCTGCAGAGCATAGGGGACATGGAGGAGCGCTGAACATTGCCCAACGCGGGGGCACTGTCAAGTGCTGTAGAGATGCGCCGGTGCTCACTCCCTACAACGGAGGACCGCAGTGGGACCGGAGATTGCAGCACAAGGCTGCCCCCACCACTGCTGTGTGCCCGCTGTCAGCGGCCATCCATAGAGTCCGGAGCTGTAGGGACGGGACAGACTACGAAGCTGCAGGCAATCGGAAGCTAGGGGTGTGACAGGGGCATTCCCTCCTGCTAAGTGCTGTCACACCCCTAGCTTCCGGTGTCGACAAGGTACAACAGTACCCACAGTGGCACCTTGTCACACATCTTCTGGTCCTATCCACTAATCATGCCTTATTGGCAGGAAGTATAAGCACGTATCAAAAAAGTTACAAATCTAACCGTACCTGTTGTCCCAAAACTCGCTCTACTGATTAATGGTTTCAATAGAATTCACCCAGCATACAAAAAATTGATAGGCCATGTCCTATTAGGTGCCAAATTGCTTTTTTCCAAAAATTGGAAATCTGAGGTCCAACTGTTTGTCAAAGATCTAATTAGTAGAGATAAGCGAGCACGCTCGTTTAAGGCTGATGCTCGAGAGAGCATCGGTCTTTTTAAGTAACTGCTTACTTGTCCGAGCACCTTGTGGGGAAGCGGTGGGGGGAGCAGGGGGGAGAGTGAGAGAGATCTCTCTTTCTCCCCCCGGCTCCCCGTCACCCCCCACCCCCGCATGGTGCTCAGACGAGTAAGCAAATCTCTCACTTACTCTCTCACTCTCCCCCCTGCTCCCCCCACCGCTTCCCCACAAGGTGCTCGGACAAGTAAGCAGTTACTCGAAAAGACCGATGCTCTCTTGAGCATCAGCCTTAAACAAGCGTGCTGGCTCATCTCTACTAATTAGCTTGATTTTAGAACATAGTTTATACGAGAAAATGAAGCTCTGAGGGTCAGCCTATGGATGGCCCCCTCAAAAAGGACAGAAAAAAACACAAAAAGAGCAAAAATGTAAAAAAATGTGCTATAAAAGCATAAAGCACAAAAAAGTAAACCAAAAAAAACCAAGCAGGAACCCTGAGGGTCGATTCCGTTGAAGGGCCTCCTTAAAAACAAAGCCTGAAAGCTTGATGGAGCCCTGAGGGTCGGCCTCTAGACGGGTCTACTCAAAAAGCACAAAAAGTGCAAGAAAACGTGCCTGAAAGCACAGAAAGAAAAAGCAAGCAAAAAAAAACAACGGGTGTCACTTGGCTCGGCTGTCATGTGGCTCGGGTTGTCACTTGGCTCCGTTATGTCACGTGGCTCGGGATGTCACTTGGCTCGGCTGTCATGTGGCTCGGGTTGTCACTTGGCTCGTCTGTCATGTGGCTCAGGATGTCACAAAATTTAGTTTCCTTAAAAAGAAAGCTTGCTGAAGCTCTGAGGGTCAGCCTATGGATGGGCCCCTCAAAAAGGACAGAAAAAAACACAAAAAGAGCAAAAATGTAAAAAAATGTGCTATAAAGCACAAAAAAGTAAACAAAAAAAAAACCAAGCAGAAACCCTGAGGGTCAATTCCGTTGAAGGGCCTCCTTAAAAACAAAGCCTGAAAGCTTGATGGAGCCCTGAGGGTCGGCCTCTAGACGGGTCTACTCAAAAAGCACAAAAAGTGCAAGAAAACGTGCCTGAAAGCACAGAAAGAAAAAGCAAGCAAAAAAAAACAACGGGTGTCACTTGGCTCGGCTGTCATGTGGCTCGGGTTGTCACTTGGCTCCGTTATGTCACGTGGCTCGGGATGTCACTTGACTCGGCTGTCATGTGGCTCGGGTTGTCACTTGGCTCGTCTGTCATGTGGCTCAGGATGTCTTAAAAAGAAAGCTTGTTGAAGCTCTGAGGGTCAGCCTATGGATGGGCCCCTCAAAAAGGACAGAAAAAAACACAAAAAGAGCAAAAATATAAAAAAGGTGCTATAAAAGCATAAAGCAAAAAAAAGTAAACCAAAAGAAAACAAGCAGAAACCCTGAGGGTCGATTCCGTTGAAGGGCCTCCTTAAAAACAAAGCCTGAAAGCTTGATGGAGCCCTGAGGGTCGGCCTCTAGACGGGTCAACTCAAAAAGCACAAAAAGTGCAAGAAAACGTGCCTGAAAGCACAGAAAGAAAAAGCAAGCAAAAAAAAACAACGGGTGTCACTTGGCTCGGCTGTCATGTGGCTCGGGTTGTCACTTGGCTCCGTTATGTCACGTGGCTCGGGATGTCACTTGGCTCGGCTGTCATGTGGCTCGGGTTGTCACTTGGCTCGTCTGTCATGTGGCTCAGGATGTCACAAAATTTAGTTTCCTTAAAAAGAAAGCTTGCTGAAGCTCTGAAGGTCAGCCTATGGATGGGCCCCTCAAAAAGGACAGAAAAAAAACACAAAAAGAGCAAAAATATAAAAAATGTGCTATAAAAGCATAAAGCAAAAAAAAGTAAAACAAAAAAAAAGAAGAAAAAAAAAGGAAGAAACACTGAGGGTCGATTCCGTTGAAGGGCCTCCTCAAAAACAAACTGCATCCAGACTGACAGAGCTGAGAACAGACAGCAGGATGCGGACAGACTGAACTCTTGCAAAGCTGCACACCACAGCAGACATAGGCAAAATGACCAGCGCCAAGACAGGGCACAGCTATCTAACGGTGCCCATATACCTAAGTAGCAGGATATCAAGTATTCTAATAGATTGGAAGCTCCTAGGAGCAGGTTGTATTTATCTCTTTCTTTACAGCATCAGCTCTCCTGAGCCTGGAATTACATACAAATATGTATACAGCAATATGCAGCAGGACCGATTCCATCCAGGGTGATAGCCGATCGCCACATCTGGGGTCAGGAAGGAATTTTTTGCCCCCCTGAGGTAGAACTCTCCAGGGGTTTTTTCGCCTTCCTCTGGATCTTTGGATCCGGCGGCTCTCATCTTAGGACATTGGTGGACCGGTCAGAAGGACCGCAGCAAGTTCTGTGGTCTCCAGCGGTCCTAACCTGAGAGTCACTGTGATCATTGTGTCATTTATTAAAGGGCCGGTAATATTTAATTACAATGTTGCTTATTGCTATTCTAATAAAGCAGAATTCTATCATCTACATCGTGGTGTTTGTCTTTTGTCTGATTTCTCCTCACACAGCGACCATGATGGGATGCCGCCCAATAATCCAGTAGACGTATCTTGCACATAATAAAGTGTTTCATCTCCTAACCACACGGTGACAGCTGTTGCCGGACAGGAACTATAGTGTGGCCATTATAGGACAAATCACGCCATAACCTGATGGGACTGAAAACTGACATTTCTATAGAAATTCTAGTAATGAACAAATGTGCATATTTTCCTAAACATGGTAGATGGTCGGGTGTTACCCGTTGGGTGATTTGTCTTGGAATGACCCTTCAAACAGTCGTTCACGATCATCTGCACGTGTAAAAAGTGGTTGTCGCAAAAAAGACATTTATCCCCTAACTACAGGATAGGGGATAAATGTTTGATTTACTGGGGGCCCCAGCATTCGGACCCTCAGTGATACCGAAACAAGTGCTCCCAGATGCGCCATGTGAATGGAGCGGTAGTGCGCAGGCTCGACCGCTGCTCAGTTCAGTTCTATTGGCAGGCGGAGATTGATGTGCTCAGTAATCTCCCTCAATCCCATAGAAAGTGAATGGAGTGGTCACTGACAATCCATTAACATGGTACATTCGGGTGTGCTGGTCTTGGGAATGCCGGTGGTCTCAGCATTTGGCACCCCAGCGATCAGACATTCAGGACCCTTACCTGCAAATAGGATATAAATGTCTTTAATAGGAAAACCCTTTGAAAGTACCAAAATCCACTATTACCTAGGTGATAGGTGATAAAAGTCTGATTAGTAGGGGTGTTACCGCTAAGACCCCCAGTAATCCCAAGAACGGGGTTCCCATGTCCCCTCTCCTTTTCCCTGTGGGTTTATTGAATCTTCCACAGTGAGGAGTTTGGTTTCCCAAAGTGTGCTCAGCGGAGCCCATGGAGCTCCACGATTGATTATCAGGGCTTGGACGGAGGATCTAGGTCCCCGCTTACCTCACCTAATATGCAGTCCTGCAGTCAGCATAGCAATGCAGATCACATCAGCTGACTCTGATCACATGATCCTCGCTGCTATGCCAACCGCAGGGCCTGTGTATTAGGTGTCCTAGACATTCATTTCGCCTGTACAGGCTGTCAGGACACCGCTACAGGGGTGAGTAAAGCGGGGACCAATGGCAGATCATTACTGGGGCTGCAATAAGGGGTCATTATTACTACTGGGGCTCCAACAGGGGGAGTCTATTACCACTTGGGCCGCAATAGGGGTCACTATTACCACTCGGGCTGCAATAGGTTAAGCCTATTACTACTGGGACCATGATATGGGTCATAATTACTACATCTGACCAATGGCAGATCATTACTGGGGCTGCAATAGGGGTCACTATTACTACTGGGGCCACAATAGGAGTCACTATTACTACTGGGGCTCCAACAGGGGGAGCCTGTTACCACTTGGGCCGCAATAGGGGTCACTATTACCACTCGGGCTGCAATAGGTTAAGCCTATTACTACTGGGACCATGATATGTGTCATAATTACTACATCTGACCAATGGCAGATCATTACTGGGGCTGCAATAGGGGTCACTATTACTACTGGGGCCACAATAGGAGTCACTATTGCTACTGAGGCTGACATAGGGGGAGCCTGTTACTACTAGGGCCACAATAGGGGACACTATTACTACTGGGGCCAATATCGGGGTCACTATTACTTTGGGACCACTGTGAGGGTCACTATTACTACTGAGGCCAATGTAGGGAAAAGTATTACTGCTGAGGCCAATATAGGGGACACTATTACTACTGGGACCGCAATAGGGGTCACTATTACTACCTGGGCCATAATAGGGGACACTTACTACTGGGGCTTCAATGGGGGAACCTATTACAACTTGGGCTACAATAGTGGTCACTATTACAATTGGGGCAAATATAGAGGTTACTATTACTACTGAAGCCACCAATATAGGGGGTCACTATTACTACTGGAGCCAATATAAGGGTCACTATTTCTACTGGGGCCACCAATTTAGAAGACACTGTTACTACTGGGGCAACCAATACAGGGGAAACTTTTACTGCTGCGGCCACTTTGGGGGACACTTATTACTGAGGCCATTGTGGGGGACACTTACTACTGGGGCCAATATAAGGGACGCTATTACTACTGGGGCCACCAATATAGGGGGTCACTATTACTACATGGGGTGGATTTGCTGTGGAGTTTACAGAAGCTGTAGCAGCAAAGTGGATGAGATTTTTAAAATCTCAAAAGCGCATCCAGTGCTCCAGCGTTCCGACCTGTGCTTTTTTTAAATGGCTCTATCCTTTTTATAACGATAGAGGTAAAAATCATACGTCATGATAAGGGTGGCTTCACACGAGCATGTTTTTGTGCGTACATACGTGCGTACATAAGTGTGCACCCATGTACGTGCAAAAACACACATGAATGCAGGTCCATGCATTGCCTTCAATGGAGCCGTGACTGCTGCCGGCGGCTCCATTCTGCCAGCACCCCGTAATTCTTTTTTCAGGGAAGGGCTTTAAATATAAGCCCTTCCATGAAAAACAACAATTTTAGTGTAAAGCAAACAAACAAACAAAAAAACTTACCTGTCCGCCTCTGCTGTGTCCTCGCGGGGATGAAGAACACTCTATGATCCTAACACATGAGTAGCAAAAGTCTCTCTTCTGTCCTGATGGTTTGTTACATTGTATCAGTGCAGATAAAATGTATCAGTTTGGAGCTTAAGCTTTCTATCTGAAGCCATTATTTACATGAGAGATTTTTCTCTTGCAGCGATGATGTGAGACGGTAAAGACTGCGGCATGTCCTATTTTTTTGCGATCTCACTCATTACTTTCTATGGGACTACATAAAAGCATATCGCACTCTCCTGGAAGATTGCATATTTCTCAGCGTGATGTTGGTCCGAGTTTCACAGACTGATATCGCTCTTGTCCGCATGACTACAGCCTCACAGAGGATTGTCTAGACTGGATGCAGACCCTCAGCTGTGAGAAGTAGGAGGTCTTCACAGATTTTTCAGCCTCTGGATGTAAATAAAAAAATATCTTGTCCTTAACTGACAGCAAGCAGAGATCCTGAACTGGTCAGGAATTCCAACACACTGAATTTAATGGATGGCAACCCTTTAGAGCTCTGTCTATAGGGGAGATTCTGATAATGCTCTGAAATATCTTCATTGGGCAGTCACTACAGTACGGCACAGTGCCCATAGACATTTTCAGCCCCCTCGTGTCTGTAGTTGGGGTACATTTTGCCCTGTGATAGTCATGAGGGGTGTTAGGAAAAGTTTACAGAAGCCCTGTACTATAGTGCTGCCCTATTAACAGGCGAGGATGTGACTCGGGATGTAATCATTAATACCTACAGGAGGGAGTGGAAATACCCATCTATGGCCAAATTAAAGGTACATTAGCCACAGAAGGAATAGGATGATGGCCGCATAGTCACACTGTGTTCTTCCTTCATGATCAGGCATAGACATACAATCACAAAGATAGGTATGGCTACATGGTAACTGTGGCTACTATTGCTATATGGTCACTGTAGTTGGTATTACTACTATTTGGTGATTATGGCTGGCACGCAGTGCGGTCCTGATGGTTGGAATGACTATGGTTCAATGTGGTTGGTATTACTATGTGGCCCCGTTGGTTGCTATTGCTACCGGTACATGGTCTTTGTGACTAGCACTGATATATTGTCACTGTAGTTGGTATTACTGTATTGGCATTGTTGATTGACAATGCTATTAGGGCACTGTAGTTTGTACTGCTGGCTAGCACTGCTATATGGGCAATGTGTTTGGTACCACTAAATGGTCACGATGGTTGATCTTACTAGATGCTCGCATTGGATAGTGTTATTAAAGGGCCACTCTGGTGAAAACACATTTCCCATCCCTGCCCCATCACCTGATTGCCTGCGACACTCTGGAGGTCTCCTCTATGTATTGCAGCCACTTCCATGCAGTGCAGCCCCCTGTCCGATGCTCATCAGGCACCATCTGGAGGCTGAGGTTTTTTGCTTCCACATCTATCCCATGAGGCACTAGCTGAGGCTATAGCATTTCTACCTGCTAAGGAGAAAGTTTAATTATCATTACCTTCTATAATCCCCTAAATAAGCTACAGTACACAAGTATATGGTCCGGAAGATGAGATGTGATCTCCTCAGGCACTTTTCACTCAGCTTCACCTACACTTTATTAAACGTTAATTGTCCCTTCAGCTAGAGGAACTAGTGGGGGAAATTGTCTTTCAAATCAGTTCAGAGAAAGGAAAGGAGAGAACGTTTAAGTCAGTTGTTAAGTAAATATTGCTGTATTCTTCACCCTGTTCAATTCACTGCATACTGCTGTATCTACTTGTGCCATTTCCAAGTTTAGTAAATCTGCGTACTCCCAGATTACTACCACAAGCTACTCCCTACTGTCAGTACACCACCCAGCCTGCTCACTCCGATCGGCTAACACACTCAGACTAAACACCCCTGTAATACGAACCTCACATGCTCGCCTACAGGACTTCACCAGAGCACGGCCATCCTCTGGAATGCTCTACCCCAAGGCATCCGGACAATTCCCGATGCACGAAATTTCAGACGTGCCTTAAAAACGCACCTCTAAGGGAAACATACCAAATCTCCTGACCTAGTCCCTCGCCCCTCCCTATGGTGCCCCACCCTGTTTGCCTTCTAATAAATGATTTGTACATGAAATTTCCTATTGCCCGTGTTCCCCAACCCCTGTACCTCCTGTACTACCCTCAACCCATTTGTGTCTAATCCAACGTATCTCACATTGTAATTGTTGTATTGTTTTGCATTTATCCATGCCTGAAAGCGCTGCGGAATAAGTTGGCGCTATACAAATAAAGATTATTATTATATTATATTCTGCACACCTCATGGTCTCCCTCACTTTGGCACGCCAGGGTCGGCCGTTGCACAATCGTAATGCACTCGCAGTGAACATCGCAATTTAACAAGCATGATGGCGGTGTGAGTTCCTCAAAGCATTATCACGCTCGCCCATATGAATGCACCCTAAGGGTGCATTCCCACAAACGTATATCGGCTCGGTTTTTACACCAAACCAATATACGTCGTCCTACTCTGCAGGGAGGGGGGATGGAAGAGGCAGGAGCAGGAACTGAGCTCCCGCCACCTCTCTGCCCCTCTGCACTATTTGCAATGAAAGGAGGCGGGAGGGGGGGGGCTAAGTTCTGCGAATAGCCCCGCCCCTCCGCATTGCAAATAGTGCATAGGGGCGGAGAGGAGGCAGAGAGGGGGCGGGAGCTCAGTTCCTGCTCCTGGCTCTTCCATCCTCCCCCCCTTCCTGCACATGAGGACGACGTATATCGGCTCGGCGTGAAAACCGAGCCGATATACGTTCGTGGGAATGCAGCCCACGAAGGACGTATAAAAAAAGAGAAAAAACCTAAAGTAGGCATCCCTGAAAGAAAACACTACATTTTCTCCTACTGCTCCTGCACATGGTGTTTTTTTGCTGCTGATTCTGCACCAAATCCTCATGAAATTCACACCATTTTAGCATTCTATGAAATACTATGTAAGTCTGTGCTGCAGTTCATACGGCGCAGATTTTTCCGTGCGTGAGTTCTGAGATACACATTGCTGGGGAAACACCTGCGTCAGTCGGCCGCACACACGCTGTCCCCATTGACTGGAGCCAAATCTTCATGTGGGTCTGCATGAACATCTGTGGCAGAACGCTGCGGCTCAGCCTTGTATTTCTCCAACACGGACGCGACGCTTTCAGTATTGTGTGAACAAGGTCTATCGCAGTTTTCACGGTCACATGACAACATAATGGTTGAGTATCAGCTAAAATGAAAATCTTACCCCTTTCATGCTCCACGACATATAGTTACGTCCTGAGCGTGCAGACTTTGTACGGAGCGGGATCAGAAGTCGATCTTGCTTCATACTCGCCGGCAGTCCTTCACAGCTGATACCTACCTGCAACAGCCGTAAGTATACATTTATAAAGTCATACATTATATGAAAGAGGCGCGCAGGCTGCACACAACTCCCATTACTTGGAAGTGATTCATATGGAAGTCATTGCCTCGGTTTTTGTCGGTTTCAGATTTCCCCGATTTGATTTCGGACAGTTTATTTGCTACTAATTTTTAGAAAAATGTAATTACTATACAAAAATAAATCAACAAAACAAACAGAGAACGTCCCCCTACCGCCCCTTTTCTGTTCCAACGCCCCCAGTTGTGCCTTTTCGTTCCTCCGCCCCCCTTGAGAAGTAAAAACGCCCCCAAGGGGGCAATAACACCCACATTGAGAACCACTACTCTAGATGTAGAGAGCGCCAATTTGTGACAGTCCTGGGCATAAATAAATGATGGGAAAAATCTCTGTATTGTAGTCCGCCCATTCCGTTTATTACTTTAGTTGCCCGCCCTTGTACCCGCTCCAGCTTTGATGTCCTTCTTGACTACCGATGCCCACAACTGTACATTACATGTGTGCTCTGACCAGTGACTTGTAAAGAGGAAGAACAATGTTCTCTTCATGTGCCCCTAGACCTCTATTGATGCACCCTATGATCCTATTTGCCTTGGCAGCAGCTGCCTGACACTGGTTGCTTCATTTTAGCTTAGAGATCACTAAAATCCGCAAGTCCTTTTCCACATCAGTGTTATCCAGTGGTTTCCCATGTAGTGTGTAATTGTGACACATATTTCCCTTTCCATGTGCAAAACCTTACATTTATCAATGTTAAACCTCATTTCCCACTTTTCTGCCCCCAACTTATCCAGATCCTCTTGTCACCACATTCTGTCTTCTCTTGTGTTCATTTCTTTACATAGTTTTGTCATCTGCAAATATGGGTATTTTACTGCACAATGCTTCTACCAGGTCATTAATAAATATACTAAAAAGAAGAGGGCCAAATACTGCCCCCTGTGGTACCCCACTAGTAACAATGACCCCTCTAATTCTGCCCCCTGTGGTACCTCACTAGTAACCCTCCCAATACTCCTATGAGGTGACAGGACACAGCAGGAGAGATCGTGAAGTGACAGGACACAGCAGGAGGGACAGTGAAGTGGTAGAACCCATTAGCAGGAGGGATACTGAAGTGACAAGACACAGCAGGAAGGACAGTGAGGTGATAGGACACAGCAGGAAGGACAGTGAGGTGATAGGACACAGCAGGAGGGACAGTGAGGTGACCAGACACAGCAGGAAGGACAGTGAGGTGATAGGACATAGCTGGAGGGAGAGTGAGGTAACAAGATACAGCAGGAGGGACAGTGAGGTGACAGGACACAGCAGGAGAGATCGTGAAGTGAATGGACACAGCAGGAGGGACAGTGAGGTGATAGGACCCATTAGCAGGAGGGATATTGAAGTGACAAGACACAGCAGGAAGGACAGTGAGGTGATAGGACACAGCAGGAAGGACAGTGAGGTGATAGGACACAGCAGGAGGGAGAGTGAGGTAACAAGATACAGCAGGAGGGACAGTGAGGTGATTGGACACAGCAGTAGGGACAGTGATGGTGGCAGGACACATCAGGAGAGACAGTGAGGTGACAGGACTCAGCAGGAGGGACAGTGAAGTGATAGGACACATCAGGAGAGACAGTGGGGTGGCAGGACACAGCAGGAGGGACAGTGAGGTGATAGGACACAGCAGGAGGGATGGTGAGGTGACAGGGTACAGCAGGAGGGACACTAAGGTGATAGGACACAGCAGGAGAGACAGTGGGGTGGCAGGACACAGCAGGAGGGACAGTAAAGTGATAGGACACAGCAGGAGGGACAGTGAGGTGGTAGGACACATTAGCAGGAGGAATAGTGAATTGACAAGACACAGCAGGAAGGACAGTGAGGTGATAAGACACAGCAGGAGGGACAGAGAGTTGACAGGAAACAGCAGGAGGGACAGTGAGGTAACAGGACAAAGTAGTAGTAGTAGTAACAGGAGAAAGTGAGGTGACAGGATACAGCAGGAAGGACAGTGAGGTGGTAGGACACAGCAGAAGGGACAGTGAGGTGGCAGGACACAGCAGGAGGGACAGTGAGGTGACAGGACACAGCAGGGGGGGCAGTGAGGTTACAGGACACATTAGCAGGTGGGATAGTGAGGTGACAGGACACAGGAGGAGGAACAGTGAGGTCACAGGACACAGCAGGAGGGACATAAAGGTTACAGGGCAGAGAAGTAGAGACAGTGAGGGGCAGGACATAGCAGGAAGGACAGTGAGGTGACAGGACACAGCAGTAGGGACAGTGAGGTGACAGGACACAGCAGTAGGGACAGTGAGGTGACAGGACACAGCAGGAAGGACAGTGAGGTGGCAGGACACAGCAGTAGGGACAGTTAAGTGACAGGACACAGCAGGAAGGACAGTGAGGTCACAGAACACAGAAGGGGGACACTGAAGTGACAGGAAACACTACCAGGAGGGACAGTGAGGTGACAGGACATATTAGCAAGAAGGGCAGTGAGGTGACAGGACACAGAAGGAGGGACAGTGAGGTGACAGGACACAGCAGGCGAGATAGTAAGGTGACAGGACACAATAAAAGAGACAGTGAGGGGCAGGACACAGCACAAGGGACAGTAAGGTGACAGGACACAGCAGGAAGGACAGTGAGGTGACAGGACACAGCAGGGGGACAGTGGGGTGACAGGAAACAGCAGGAGGGACAGTAAGGTGACAGGACACAGCAGGGGGACAGTCGGGTGACAGGACACAGCAGGAAGGACAGTGAGGTGAAGGGACACAGCAGTAGGGACAGTTAAGTGACAGGAGAGATTAGCAGGGGTGACAATGAGGTGGCAGGACACAGCAGGAGAGACAGTGAGGTGACAGGACTCAGCAGGAGGGACAGTGAGGTCACAGAACACAGAAGGGGGACACTGAAGTGACAGGAAACACTACCAGGAGGGACAGTGACGTGACAGGACATATTAGCAAGAAAGGCAGTGAGGTGACAGGACACAGAAGGAGGGACAGTGAGGTGACAGGACACAGCAGGAGAGATAGTAAGGTGACAGGACACAATAAAAGGGACAGTGAGGGGCAGGACACAGCACAAGGGACAGTAAAGTGACAGGACACAGCAGGAAGGACAGTGAGGTGACAGGACACAGTAGGGGGACAGTGGGGTGACAGGACACAGCAGGAGGGACAGTAAGGTGACAGGACACAGCAGGGGGACAGTGGGGTGACAGGACACAGCAGGGGGACAGTAAGGTAACAGGACACAGCAGGAGGGACAGTCAGGTGACAGGACACAGCAGGAAGGACAGTAAGGTGACAGGACACAGCAGGAGGGACAGTAAGGTGACAGGACACAACACAAGGGACAGTGAGGGGCAGAACACAGCACTAGGGACAGTGAGGTGCAGGACACAGCAGGAGGGACAGTGAGGTGATAGGGCACAGCAGGAGGGACAGTGTGGTGACAGGACACAGCAGGGGGGACATTGAGGTGACAGGACACAGCTGGGGGCAGTGAGGTGACAGGACACAGCAGGGGGGCAGTGAGGTGACAGGACACAGCTGGGGGGACAGTGAGGTGACAGGACACAGCTGGGGGGACAGTGAGGTGACAGGACACAGCAGGGGGGGTAGTGAGGTGACAGGACACAGCAGGGGGGACAGTAAGGTGATGGGACACAGCAGGAAGGACAGTGAGGTGACTGGACACAGCAGGAGAGACAGTCTGCTGCACTCAGGGAGCCTCCTGCCCTCCTGTCATCTCCTCACTTTGGACTGGGCCAGCCTGACCGCTCTGACGGCCCCTTAGAGCTTCCAGTCTCACTGGTAATGCCTGGTCTGGTAGGAGGACATTGCTCATCCATTTTGTTGTAATTTTCTTCCATTGATAAGTCGGCTTGGTAACATTAAATATGGCCGCTGCCTTCTGTTGGACAGAGACTATTCAGGACGTAGAGTTTGTTCTCTTGTGACTGAAGTGGCAGGTTCCTGTGACTACAAATGAGATGCTACAGTTGTCAGTACTGTGCCAAGTGGTCCCAGAAGCAAGAATAAACTCCATAGTGTCCCCAGTGGAAATAATACCCGCATAGTGGCCTCAATAGTAATAATACCCCCATAGTGAGCCCAGTAGTAAAAGCTCCCCCGTAGTGTCCCCAGTAGTAGTAATACCCCCATAGTGGCCCAAGTAGTTATAATGCCCCCATAGTGACCCTAGTAGTAATAATACCCCCATAGTGACCCCAGTAGTAAAAACACCCCCATAGTGTCCCCAGTAGTAGTAATACCCCCATAGTGGCCCCAGTAGTAGTAATGCCTCCATAGTGACCCTAATAGTAATAATACTCCCATAGTGACCCCAGTAGTAATAATGCCTCCATATCACCCCTCTCTGACATTCTCTCTGGATTTGGCCAGTGTTTTTCAGCATCAAGCAGCTCGCAATCAGGAATATTGGAGATTCAGAACCCCTTACCCAGCAAACTGTGAGTACGAGCCGGGGGTCTTATTGCTGATGGTAATGGGGGTCTGCTAATTATAATTATAGATTCTCGCCGTCCTGCCCCTTTTTATGTCTTTTACAGGATCGGCAGGACAACTAGCCGCGGTACACCATATTACGGTTGCATTCTCCCTACAAGCGTTACTCTGAGGACTTTACTTTTATATGGTAACTTCTATTTAGCACAGCTGGGGATTTCTTACAGATGCAGTCAGATCTGACGATTTAAAATTTAAAAAAAGCATCCCTCACCTAGAAGCGCTGTCCAGGGCTCCGCTGCAGCTTCTTCCGAGACCCTGAGACTTGTTTTCTTCATCTCTTCTGGCCAGGATTGAAAATCCCTGCCTCCCGAAAGCGCTGGCTGTGATTGGCTGATGTGTAGCCAATCACAGCCAGCGCTCGATGAATGGCTGTGATTGTTTCATCGAGTGCTTGCTGTGCTTGGCTAAGCGTCAGCCAATCACAGCCAGCACTTCGAGGACTTTTTCAATCCCTGGCCAGAAGAGATGAAGGAGAATAGTGCCGAGGACCCGGGGAGAAGATGCAGCTGGGCTGACAGCACCAGAGAGGTGATGTATGTTTTTTGGGGGTTTTTTTGCAGCCAGGGCTTAGATTAGGGCTTTGACAGTAGGAGTTCCTAATGTCAAAGTTGCATTGCACCGTCGAAAATCTCGTTTTCCTGCGATGCAACAGAGAGAAAGGCTCCATAAGGAAACATGGGGTACAAAACCTTGCATGTCGCGGGCATATCGCCGGACCTGCAAGGTTTTTGTGTCGGGTTGTTGCATTCTACAAAACATTGCATGTGTGAATTAACCCATAGGAAAACATGGGCTTCACATACATGTGATTTGTAGCATCATAGCAACGCTACAAAATCATGCGACTTTGTCGCCTATGTGAACCCAGCCTAAAGGTGTGTGAGTTGATCCCTATGTGAGGGTATATATATATATTGCCATATGTGTTTTTTATGCTTTTATACCTGTATGCAAGTTTTATTCAATTCCAAATGAGAGAAAAAACGTATATGTCGCCTTACATCAGATATTTCCAAGGCTTTAGAAGGCTGAGAGAGATGTTCTAGAAGTTCAGAGAAGAAGAACCAGACATGAAGGACGCATGTACTTGGCTGTTTTCCCAGAAGCCCATATCAAGATGTTCAACCATGTACATAATTTTCACTGTCTCAGGCCCGAAATCCGACTTCTTAGAATTGAGTGGGTGATTCTTTGCACTGGAGTTAATTGAATACGTGATTTTCTGTACGTAAGCCAGAGGCTCCAGTATCAAGATAATGACTGTTATATGATTTTCACTGTCTCAGTCCGCAAATCCGGACTTCCCATATATGGTTATGAACCCATCACCCCCTGGTGGGGATGGGAAAAAGGGTATAAGATCTCATGTAATCTGTAATAAAGGAGGACGTGGGCACAGCCGAGAGCCATGTCCCGTGTGAGGAATGATACCAGATCCCTGTGTGGTGTCTATTCTTACGGCCGGCAGCGGGGCAAGTGGGGTGGGCCCAATTGGTGCTGTACTTAGAAATTTTAACCCTGATAAATGGCGCCCGAACGTGCGGCGACAAAACCGGAGCTTACAACGCAATTCACCCGGATCCACGCCACTGAGAAACCGTCCTGCTGCAAACCGAGCCTGATCAACTCACTTAGAACTCCAGGTAAGACAAACATATATTTATGTTGTGTTTTACG
The DNA here is from genome assembly GCF_035609145.1 of Eleutherodactylus coqui. NCBI lineage: Eukaryota > Metazoa > Chordata > Amphibia > Anura > Eleutherodactylidae > Eleutherodactylus > Eleutherodactylus coqui. The sequence goes on from NC_089844.1 coordinate 139,327,822, forward strand.
CTGAGAGTCTTGCAGCGGGATGGACTATCTGTGGTTTGTGACCGGACGGGTTGGGTTAAGAGTTCTACACGGTAACTCGTGTGGGCTCCGGGTTTGCCGTCATGGACCACTGACCGTGATATGCGCACCAATCGGTCACCCAGGGAACTAGTCTGTAGTTTATTTGTACTTTGAAGTTTTAACGTTTTAATGATAGTGGAGATTGTTTGTTGTATCTGCAGAGTTTTTTTTCTCTTACTTTTTATTTTATCTCACAAGAGAAGGGACTCTCAGTTTAGTTTAGTTAGTTGTTAATGGTTTAGCAGAGAGGGATGCATTTTGTGAGATAAGGCTTCATAAGAGAAGGGACTCTCGGTCGGTTTGCCTTATATATGGGGCTAGCGATTTGATTTCAGAGAGATGCATTTTATGGGGCTGGTTCCATAAGGAGAAGGGACCCTCGGTTGTCTGCCGGTATATAAGGGGCTGACAATTTGAAAATTAAGAGGGATGCATTCTATGGAGCGTGTTATTATTATTATTATTGTTGTTGTTGTAATATGCGTAAGATCTTATTAAAGAAGATAGAGCCCTTCAAGGGCTGCCGCCGTGTGGATGAATCTGTAAAATGTAAGAAAACTCTAATGAAAATGTGTGACACCGACCCGCATGGCAGATTACAAAATGGTGTCTGGGAGGAGGTCTTTAGGACACAGAGGTGCCTTGGAAGATCAGGTTTTGCTAGACAGTGCTGGAGGAGGAGGAGAGAGAGAGAGACAGTCAGAGTAAGTTAGGTATGTACACATTATTTGTTTAAGAAAGTATCCGTAAGTGAAATGTTGAAAAGTACAGTAAGTGATCAAGAGGGCGTCAGGAGAGTGTCTATTAAAGGTTACATTGGCAGTTAGGTAGGGAAAGAAGTATGAGGAGCAGGCAAAGTCGATAAGGAAGTTACAATGCATGTGATTTGTTGGCAAAGAAAGAAAGAAAATGTGTATAAAACAAGATAGATAATAGATAATATGTATAATCCATACTAGGTGGATATATATGTGTATATATATATACTGTAAGTGCAAATAGTTAACTGAGCTTGCTTTAGGGGAGAAAGTTTGTTGACATGTAGCTGCGTGTCTCTGTGTAGCCTTCCAAGGTCAGGAAGATAACAGCGAGAGAGAAAATGCAATAACAACCTTGGTTAATATCTTTGCTTGCTTGCAATGAATTGAAATGAATTTAATTAGTTATACTGTCTTAGTAGGCAGGGAAATATAGTAATTTCTAATGTATATTCTTACTTATACAGGGGTTGAAAATGAATGTTGCAAGGTCCCAGGATATGTGTTAATTATGATTTCAAAATGCAGGCAATAGTTTAAGCTAAAACTTATTCAGTCTGTGTTTCATATTCGCGGAGAGATAACAGTCAGGGTCACAAGGGGGGCTGAAAAATACCCAGAGATTCTAAAATACTTCAGCGTTTAATACAGCATATAATAGCTTCAGTAGATAAGAAATATAGAATATTTCAGTCACTCAGCAAACTTTTTCACATAATTTGTCATAGATAGCGCTCATTCACAATCTCATCTCAATAGAATTATGTACTTTATAAAATTATAGCACTCACCTCAATGTTTTTCAACTGATGTATGTATGTTTGTCAAACTTTTTTTTCCGTGCATCTGTGTGTACTGGTACACCTCCAAGGGGGGTGACGGAGCAGACTTGAGAGTATGGATGGATGAGAGTTAGTGACCCGTGTTCGGGCTGTGGTGGAATGTGTGATGCAGATAATTGACTGGGGATAAAAGTCCTCCCCATGCATGGGACTTTGCTTGGTTGAGATGTGGACGTGTGGACGGTTAAGCTGAAATGGAGCTGAGAAGACGGACGCACGGAGCCAATATCGAAGGGGTGGAGCTATATGATGTAATAGTACGTAATGTTTCATCCCTCTTCTCGACAAGGGAGGGGGTGAGGATTTTGAGCAGCTAGTAAAAGTTTTTTGTTTTGTTTTGTCTCCTGTCTCAGATTTTATAAGATATTGCAGGCAGGATCAGACTAATAATGAATTCACTTAAAGGGATATCACATTTCAAATATGAGTAGATGTTTTGTAGATTATTCTGCCCTGATGTAACTCATGTTTCTGCTATTGGTGTTAACATTTTACAGGCCTTATCTGCATCCATCAAATCTTTTTACAATGTGGTACTAACTTAAACCCGGCTACTATTGTTCCAATTGAGTACCCTGGTTTAAAGGGGGGGAGGAGAAGGCATAGGTGATCTAGGTATTGCAAGTCAGCCATTTTTTAAATTTTTTGCAAGTCAGCCATTTTAAAATTTTTTGCAAGCCATTTTTAAATTTTTTAAATTTTTTGCAACAAGATTCTGATCTTTTTGAAATATAATATCAGCCTGATTGTCTAGCATTGATGCAACAAGAAAATTTAAGTTTTAAAAAGTTACTGAAGCCCTTGTTAATAATGCATATTTTGAGTTGTTTTTTATAGATGGTACCAGGGTGATTGACGACTCCACACTGGATATACGGTGGTTACACAACAAGATGTCCTAAAAAGCAGAATGTCTCCGCATGTCGCAGTACAAGAAGCGGAATTAAAAGCACTCACGGAGGCGTGTAGAGTGGAGGAAGGTAAGACGGCAAACATTTACACTGACTCCCGGTATGCATTTGGCATAGCTCATGATTACGGCCCAACATGGAAGGCCAGACAGTTTTTTTACCTCAGCAGGACAGCCAATTAAGAATGTTGCAGCGGTGCAGTCTCATGGAGACCCTACGTCTACCTGACAAAGTGGAAAGCTCACACCAATTCCTACACCAAAGAAGCGAGAGGCAACGCCATCACAGACCACACAGCAAAAGCAGCGGCCCTCAAGCCGTGGAAGAAAGAAGAAAAGAAGAATTTAACTATAACCTTGGACTTTGGCTACACTTGGACTTTGGCTACACTTGGACTTTGGCTACACTTGGACTTTGGCTACACTTGGACTTTGGCTACACTTGGACTTTGGCTACACTTGGACTTTGGCTACACTTGGACTTTGGCTACACTTGGACTTTGGCTACACTTGGACTTTGGTATAATGTAAAAAAGTATTAATACGATGTATCAATGTTAGACTCTACTCAGACTTACATTAGGAGCCTCTGTCCAGGGTTTCCATTAGAACAGTATACCAGTACAGTGGTATTTTTTCTGGTAAAATGACAAACACCGTGATGAAAACCTGACGGAACCCATTCTTGTCAATGGGATCTGTCTGGCTCCGTTGATGTCCCTCATATGACGGATCTGTCACACCGTTATTAAAGTTTTTCTGTTCCTATGATGCAAATGTGAACAGATTCTTAGGTGTAAGATATAAAGAGATATTGGGAAGTGGAGCTGTGCTTTATCTTGTCTCCATGTCCTCCATAATTGTAATTTTACCACCTGGGCGAGGGTCAGGATTCCACGTCCTGGCTAAACAATAACAAAGGAGACCTGGCAAGATGTTCCTCTCTCACTTGGAGAATGTGGTTGGCTTCCTCCACACCGAGTTCCCCGAGAAGAAACTGCTGATGTGGGATGACATGCTGAGAAAGCTGAGCAGAGAGAGCATACAAGGTGAGTGGCCGCCTGTCTACTGTTTACATTTAGCAAAAACGGTAGCCAATCAGATGGTGGGGTGGGGCTATAACACAGTGTAGCCAATCAGATCCTGGCAGTGATGAGAGTAGCAGCAGATGAGTATGCTGAGCATATGGGGCAATGACCTGTCCACTTTCTTTGGTATGTTAGTAAGACAGTAGCAGTGACAGAGGGGGACATACAAAAGGTTACAAGAAGCTACAGCAGCACAGAGTATCTTAGATCAGGAAGTGATCTGTGGTTGTGTTAGTGAGGACAGGACGGAATGTGATGTGTCAGCAAAGTGGAGACAAGTAGAAGGCCACAGACATGATTTAAAGTGACCCTCCGGTCCTGAAGAAACATAGATGGCCGCACCGCTAGTCTGACTACCTGAGGCACACTGTGCATTAATATGCATGGATAGTCAGCGCTTGCCATGCTGAATCCTCAGGTGAATTCCAGTCATCTAAGCCTCGCTTTACGGTGTATGTGCTGGAAGATGAGACATGAGAGGCGCACGTCACTTGCATGGGATTCAGCCTGGTTTGTACTGACGTCAGAAGGAAAGTGGGTGGCAGCGAGAGGCTGAAGAGGAGGGGTTTAACAAGTGACATCTTTACTTGGAGCTGTAATGGCGCCGCCTCTTGAGGCAGGGCATTTGACTAACAGGCGCTCTGCAATAAAAGCAGGATTTTGACTTTTTTGACGATTTGCTCTATTCTGCTTAAAACATCAATGTTATCCTGCTGCTATGCTGTTTTACACTGTGGGGCCAGGTAATATACCTATATTCTGCTGACAGGTTCCCTTAAAGGTAGTGGAAGGAGCAAGGTATAGTGATGCCAGATCTATGAGCAGGCCATGCATAAGATTTCTCAGTCAGGAGACCTTGTACATGTATTAGATTGTTGGCAGTGGTGATTTAAGGGCTTTTTAACACAAGAGTTTTTTCCGTGCGAGTATGGTCCGATTTTTTATTGTACGGAAATAGAACGCACTGATTTCATAATCAGACAGTCTGAGTTAAAAAAAATGCAGCATGTCCTATCTTGGTCTGATTCTTGGGCAAGAATTGTCTATTCAAATCAACGAGTGCATTAAAAAAACAGAATGACATATGAGTGCGTTATGATTTTCTTTTTTCATGCACCCATTGATTTTAATAGAACTTTTCAATTAGATCAGTTGAGCCACCTTCCATTTTTTAATGCACAGAAAACACAGATGACACTTGGATGACACACTTGTGTGGAAAAAAGCAAAAACACATGAAAATCAAAAGGAAAATTGGTCAATTTTTCCATGGATCGGAATTGCACACGCCCATTTGAACCAGAAAAGTCCAACATGGAATCCACGTTTTAAATATGCATCCTAAAATAGGGATTTTTAACACGGTTTTCAATGTCGTATGTAGATTTTGATGCGAATTTTGAGCTTCCAATGAATTTAATGAGAAAATTTGGCACCAAACTAACATCAAGAAGTGAGAAGTCCCTTTTTTTCCAAGTCTGCAGGAGGAAAAATCCATGTAGTTTAATCAGTAACATGGGATGTCCATTAGAATCAATATCTGGTATTGCAGCTCGGCCCCTCTTCACTGGGGCAATTTTTAGAGTCAGGTTAAGTGCTCCCTCACTCGGGCATATTTGCTCGTGTGCAAAATGTACGTGAACAGTATGATGTCAATCCGGTGGAAAATCGCAGCATGCTCTATTTTTGTGTGCACCAAATGCCCCCATAGAAGTCTATGGGGGGAGGGGGTGCAAATGGACACACAATACACAAGGAGATGCACAGTACGCAGCGCAATTCAGCTGGAAAAAGAACACATCCTAAATGTGTCTTCTGACCTCACATCCCCTTGGACTATCTATGAGTAAATTTACAACTGCAGTTTTAAAAGTCACAGGGAAGGGGGCAGCAGTTATTATACATCATGCAGTTGTCAGCTTCAGCTGCATATCTATATAAAGACGAAAGCCCTCACTGACTGACTCACTGACTGACTCGCCACTAGTTCTTCAACTTCCCAATGTCGTAGAAACATGAAATTTGGCACAAGCATTGATTATGTCCAAAATAGGAAAAGCTAATGGGTCCCAACTCGATTATTCAATTTTAAGCGCAAAAGAATTAGCATCCAAATTTTACATACGGAATCTAATTCTCTCACTTCCCGATGTCATAGAAACTTGAAATTTGGCACGAGTATTGATTATGTCATAAATAGGAAAAGTTAATGGGTCCCAACTCGATTATTCAATTCTAAGCGCAAAAGAATTAGCGTCCAAATTTTATGTACGTAATCTAATTCTCTCACTTCCTGATGTCATTTTATATAAAGGAAACGTTGCTTGGTTACCTCCACGTGGTGTTCCCTGGGTAACGCAAAAAACCATGCAAAATGGTGAACATATTTTTTTCCTTGGTATCTCTAAAGTAACCACGACTTCATAAGATTTTCCGTGTGAACACCAGATAAACACCAGTACCAAATTAACTCAGGCGAAGCCGGGTATATCAGCTAGTTGTATAATAAGGGAGAGTGGCATCACATTGTCTTAAAGGTTCAGAACGGCTGCAGAGCTTCGGGCTACTAACAGTTGCTGTAAGAGACCCCATACTGTAAATGCATCCACATCTACGGCATGTACGTCCTCTGCCATTCTGGGGTACGTCAGTCAATGTAAATGCTGTCCTGGGATTACTCTACTGCTCAGTGGTCTGTGCATTCACTACCTGCATTGAGGAGTATAATGGTTTGATTCGCTGTATTGGATTGATGACATTATGGCTGAGATGAAGGTGGTCTACCTACAGACCTATAGTGCTCATGTCACTGATTGCCCGTTGTCTGTCCCTGCAGGTACGATCATTACTCAGTGCTCTGTGAGCTGCTCCCGGTGGGCATCCCCTCCCTGGCGGTGTGTCTAAAGACTCTCAAGTACGGTAAGTGCGTTCACTGAAGTCACTGAGATGTGTCGCCTTATCTGCAGCATTGTCACCTGTCTTCTCCCACACAGGAGAACTCAACGAAGATGCCAAGAAGGACATCAGTCACATACTAGGATTCAGCAGCATCAATCCGGAGAAAAACACTTGGTAACTACAACCCATAGCCTTTACTGAGGGGGTTAAAAAGGTTGGACCAGAATTTCAAGTTCTCTCCTGTCCACTTTATGTACTTTCATTTAGGCCGTCTGCACAGCGGCGGGTCGGATTCTGCATGTGGAATCCGGCCCTGGCAGCAGCAGCGTCCGTGTGTACCTGCTTTCGTTTTCTTCTTTCTGTACTGCGGATGGCTGCACGGCTCGCCGTCGGACATGCGCAGTACAGATTGTTTTTTAATTCTTGCTTTTCCCACGGAATCCGCGGCCCCCAATGTCAATTGCAACGGGCTGCGGGTCAGACGGCTTCCATTGACTTCAATGGAAGCCATCCGTGGGTAATCCGCAGGAAAATGAAGCATGCTGCGATTTGTTTTTTATTCATTCACGAGCGGAAATCGCAATTGGTTTTCGCTCATGTGCATGAAGAATCACTTTTGCATTGCACTATATGGTCGGTATTTGCTGCGGAATCCGGAGGCGGTCGCTCTCTCCGGATTCTGCAATTCAAGTCCGCCCATGTGCATTCACCCTTAGGGCTTATTCAGACGACCGTATATCAGCCGGGTATTCACGCTGGCCGATATATGGCGTCCCTCTCTGCAGGGGGAGGAGGCTGGAAGAGCCGGGAGCAGTGCACTGAGCTCCTGCCCCCTCTCCGCCCTTTGGCACTATTTGCAATGAGGGGAGGCGGGGCAGGGGCGGAGCTAAGTTTTAATTTTTAATGCTTTTCTGTACTCTTTCCATACGTTGCTTTTTCCTTGCACCTTGTTTGTACTGTTTTTAGTGTTCACTCAGCTTTCTGAAGAAGAGGTTATACCTCGAAACATGTAACCTGCTGGTTATATAATAAAGCATCTTTAGTTGTCTTTGGCACAACCTGGTGGCGGGTGTCAAATTAGATGAGAGGTGGAGCCAGAGTCCTCCCTTTTTTTAGACTTCTATCAGTGTATACCAGGCACAGAGCTGTAGGTTACATAGCATTGGTGTCAGGTATTTGCAACTTAATCCCATTCAGTGGATTGGGACTGAGCTGCAGAAAGGTCACGTAACCAATAAATGTGTCATCACAGCACTTGTCTGGGGTTAAAAAGATGATTGATATGGATCCCAGGAGTAAGACCCCACCAATCTAGTATTGATGACATCCTAAGGACAGGCCATCAATATTTACATCACGGATAATCCCATTAAAGGGAACTTGTCATTATGTTTGACTATGTTATGGGGCTCCAAGGTGATGGAATGGGCAGTCCTTGGAGCAGTGTCTCATATTCACTTTCTGCGTGCACATCTCCCATTCAAGAGTCAAGCTGTTGGCACCTGTAATCTTTGTGGAGATACAGCTCTGGAATGGAGCACCCAGTGAGTATGGAACGCAGCTCCCAGGACTCTCTGTTTCATCACCTTTCAACCCCATGACACAGTATATGGAGCTCAAACGCAATGGCAGGTTTTGAGTGAGGCTGCAATACCAGAAATAGCCCATGAACAAGAGTGGCGCTGTTTCCAGAAAAACCCTGGAAACCCTTTTAATGAACGACAATGAAGTTTACAGTAGAAATATAATTCTTTGGTGATTTCTTCCTCTTAGTGATGGGACCGGAGGATTTCCTGGATCTGAAATTTATAACATGGTGAAGAAAGTCCACAGCGAACTGAAGGGGAGGTTCATGAAATCACAGAGGGAGACAGGTAAGAAGGGAATGACCAAACTATGACTGCACAGCAGTGGATGTGAGCTATATGACTAGTATAGTACCCAGGGACAGGGTACATCACAGGGTCCATACGGTGGTGCTGGGCACCAGCTCCACAGTCTCCATGGTACAGGGCAGGGTTTCTCAATGCTAAAAACTAAAAACCTTCTACTGGGGCTGATTTTTGCCAAAAATTAAAATCAATTTTTTTTAACTTATGGACAATTTTCAATTCCAATCTCAATTTTCTTTTACTAAATACTAAGACTGCGATACGAGTTGTAGTCTTCAGTGGTACCATGTAGGGACTTTTTGATTGCTTTTTATTGTTTTTTTTTTTGCAATTTAGTGTGAAAACAGAATTAAGGGGTTACCAAGGGGCGAAGTAATCTAAATAATTCAATTAATCATCAAGTCCTACCTTTTACTCAAGTAAACTACATCAACGTACCATTAAAGTTATGATCATGCACTGTACCAGTGTACCAGTACGGGACATGTCATGTACCCTCTTGGGTACCAACCATGGGCATAGTGAACTGACCCCATTGTCCAGACCATGTGTCCTTTAATACTCTATGCAACAAATGTTATGACCACATTATGCTGAAGCTTGGAAATGTGTTATGTATATGGAAAAAAGGTATAGCAGCTGCTATGGGGCCCAGCGGTTAATTGGGAACAGCAGGTAGTGATCCCTATGTATGATGGAAGGAGAGAAAATAATTGGGGAGAGTGAGGAACATAATCCTGATTTATTTCATGAACACGCTGCTCTTGGTAACCTTGACCCCAACCAAAGTTTTGCTGCAGGGCTCCATGATTATATATACTCCCATTAAATCATCATATATATATATATATTACTCTGAATGGCCCCTTTATTAATGATGCCAGCCCTTTCACGATTGGACTCTCCTATATGGAAATTCTCCCCGTGACCCCGGAGTGCAGCATAAAATCAGGTGACAAGTTTTCCGTCGAGCAGTTTCAGTGTGAATTCACATTAGATGGGAAAATCCAGCGATCTGAGTGACTTCTAACGAGGCCCGGTCATCATTGTTACACTACAGGAGCCAGGATGTCACTGCCAGACGCGTGGGGTTTTCTTGTATAGCAATGTGGAGAGCATACAGATATGGTGTGATCAAGAAAACACATCCAGCAAAAGGGGATCCTGTGGATGGAAAAACTCCATGAGGAAAGGGGTCAGAGGAGGATGTGAAAAATCATTCTAATGACAGGCGCTGCACAGTCAGGCAAATTGCAGCCAAATACAATGCGGGTACCACAACTAATGTGTCCAAATGCACAGCTTCTTATTCTTTAGCACGAATGGTATAAAACAGCTGGGGACAAGTTCCAGTGACATTGATGTCTAAGAGAGAAGACTCCAGAGGGCAAAAGAGCACAAAACTTGTATCCCTGAGCAGCGGAAAACCTCACCTGGTCAGATAATTCCAGAATTCTGTTGCCCCGTGCTGTTGGGAGGTCAGAATTTGGTGCAAGAAGCATGAATCGATGACCCCTTCCTGTCAGCTGATCAGAACAGGTCAGCACCTCCATCTAATCTGCAGCAACTACAAGAAGCTTCCTGTCCGCAGGGGCTGATATTCCTACAGATCGATTTCCTCACCTAGTGGAATCTACGCCAACACAAATTGCTACGGTTCTGAAGGCCAAAGTAGACTCAACATGATACTAGATGGGGGTCTCTAATAAAATGGCAAAAGAGTGTATATTGTATAATCCGTTTTTGCATTCTTCAGTGATGTTTTCTCTTTCTTGCACAGTGAAATCAACGGCTGGTTCTCACGTTACCACAGGGCACACCGCTTTGGCAATCCGCATAAGATGGAGACATTCAGTGCCAAAATCTTGAAGTGAGTATCAGTTGTACCACCTTTATTATTTACCAGGCACAGCACTGTACCATTAGTAGTGGGCATGTCTGGTATTACAACTCACAGCAGCTTCATCCTTCCCAAGGGTATGGGATGGAACTGTAATACCATGCATAAGCACTACAAAAAGGATGGAGCTGTGGCTAGTAAATAGTGAAGGAGACTTTTTAAGCAAATGATCCACATAGGTTTGAGAGTCAGACCCTCAGCAGTCTAATATTTGTGGATTATTCTAAGAATGAACCATCAGTTTTCAAGTGTCAGATAACCCCTTTGAAGTTATAGACTCCATATAAATATAGAATCCCTGGCAACACGTCCTAGAAATGTGCTCCGGTAGTGTTATCATAGGTATACGAGGCACAACCAATAAGTAATCCTGATTTTCTTATTCGTGCTGCAATCTGCACACTGGACTCTGGCTGATAGCAAGTTGCAATGTCAGGAATACTCATATGGGGAGCTGTTTCTGACAAGAATGCAGATCTCCATTTTTAGGTCTTATCACACAAGCGTATATCAGCCGGCTGCCGGCCAATATATGCCACTGTGTGATGCACGGGTTGGTGTATACGCTGTTGGGCTGTCTTCCCCTTTCCTCCCCCTCGCCGGCTCTCTGCAATGGGAGAAGGTGGGACGAGGCGGGAGCTGGTGTGCTGAGCTCCCTCCCCTCTCCACTGTTTGCACTGGGGTGAAGGGGTTTAGCTACACCCCTGTCCAACCCATCCTATTGCAAACAGTGGCAGGGGGCGGAGAGGAGAACAGAAGAGGGGCGGAGTTTAGCAATCACATTGCTAAACTCCCTCCCACCTCCCTTCACCTGCAGCTGTCATTGGCTCCCATAGGAGTCACTGCAGCTACCGCCACCGACGTAAAGGGGCCCGACCGCAGCGCTCATGTGAAGGAGCCCTTAAACATATTTTTTAAGAATTGTTGTTGATTTTCCTTTTCGTTTTTGATCACAATTTATGTTTTTAAAAAATCCTACAATCTTGCATTTTTCGCTCTGACCACAGAGCCTAATACTAGTCTGACAGTTCCTGATCTGTAGAGAAAGATTTGTAGGAGTCATCTATCTAAGGGCTTATTTACACGAGCGTATATAGGCTTCCATCTAAGCAGTCCGCCCCCCCCCCCTTCCCGCCCCCTCACCGACTCTCTACCTCTCTCCTCCCCGCCGAGCGGTTTACAATGGGAGTGGGCAGGATGGGGGTGGAGCTAAGCTCCGCCCCGCACCCTCCCATTGCAAACGCCGAACTGGAGGAGAGAGGCAGAGAGCTGGTGAGGGAACCGCTTAGATGGAAAAGTACATCAAGCGGCCGTGAAAACCCGGCCGATATACGCCTGTCTGAATAAGCCCTAAGGGTGGATTTACACGGAACGATTATCGTTTAAAAAAAAAATTGGTGTATCATTCGCATTTGAATGATAATTGTTCAATGTAAACATAGCCAACAATCAAATGATGGATGATAATTAGTTCGCTCATCATTCATTTCATGCAAGCATGAAAATCATTCTTGGCTTGTCCGCTAATTGTTTGGTTTAATACTGATTGTTCTGTCATTCTGGTACAGCGAACTGAACAATTTATCTGCCTGTATGAACAGGATGTACAAATAAAAACCTGACATCGTTCGCTCGTACAAACAATACATTGCTCCATCTAAGGGCTCCCACACACTTGCGATTGTGTTTTTTGTTAACGTGATTGTCAATGGGACTTTCTATTGTAAAAAAGCGCAACGCACGCAACGGCGTTTTGTTGCGTTTTTAACATTAGAAAGTCCCATTGACAATCGAGTTAACAAAAAACGCAATCGCAAGTGTGTGGGAGCCCTAAAGGCTTCGACAGATGAGCATATGCCCAAATTGCGCATGAATGGGAATGGCAATAATCAGGCTGTTACACGCGTGTCTGCACACAGTACTGTAATTTTTGCGCTCGCATGGCCAGTTTACAAGAGCACATGATGCTCCCTTTAGCTAGAATTGAATGGCTATTAAAGCCTGATAAGGGCCAGCTGTCTTCTCTTCCCGGCATTGATCGCTGGTTGCACCCCCCCATTGCTTTTTTGACCCTGCCATAGACTTCTATGGCAGCTTACTGCATAAAACGCAGACAGATAGGGCAGGCCCTATCTTTTCTCACACACAGGAATTGCGCACAACAATGGGTTGTATTCATCGCATTTTGCGCAACGTTTTACTCCACCTCCCTGCAGAAAGACCTCTACACAAGTCATAGAGCATGCCTAGAACAGCCTCCCATACAAGTCAATGGATCCCCTGCTGTCCATTCTGTGCATGGTCCATGAAGCTGCTGTAAAGCACATTTTCTAAATGCTCTAGATGCTGTTAAATGTAGCTCAGGAAAGATGGCCGCCCCCATAGTCATGTGTAGAGAACAGAATCTAAAAAATGTTAGTGACATATTCCCTATAAGGCCTCATGTCCACGGGCATAAATGAAATACGGATCACCCACGCTGATGATCCGCAGTTCAACCTGCCCATAGACAATCATTGGCATCTGCAGGTAATTAAATACCTGCGGATGTCACTTTATCCCATCATGCGGATCACACGCGCGGGGAAAAAAAATGCGGCATGCTCCATTTTCTGTGGATTCCCGCATGGATGGCCTCCATTGAAATCAACGAAGGCCGGCCAATCCGCAGCACACCCGCAGCTGACACTGCAGACGTGCCATAGATCCGTGGGAAAGCAGGAGATTTGAAAAGAAGATCTGTCCAGGACGGAGGAGACCCGCAACGGACTGGTGAGAAAATGTCCATGGCTGCAGGCACGGGTCTATTCCGCTGCGGGATTCTGCGCTTTGAATCCACACGTGCCCGTGGACATGAAGCCTACGGCAATATAGGAGCCTGTAAAAGTACAGATGTCATAGGCTGGATGACCAGAAACAGCAGCATGACCTCGGTGCAAAAACAAGGTAACATGATGTCCTTTTATGAGCTTCTTCCATGTTCTTTCAGAGCCAACGAAGAATGGGAATCTCATATAGACGCCCTGCGATCCCAGCTCGATGCAATCTACTTCCCAGACACAGTGGAGGAATGGATGGAAGAGAATGTGAACTCGTACATGGACACTCTACGACAAATGGCTAAAGATTTCCAGGAGATACTGTCACTCAATGCTCGCCCAAAGGTCCTATTGCAAAAGTGAAGTATAGAAGCGCCCAGGGAATGTGAGAACACCACGGACTGGATTTTGCTAGAAATCAGAACTAGGGGAAGGGTTAATATTCTGCAGAATCCAAAGCACTGAGGTGCAGCAGACGATTGCCAGGGTGTCTGGGAATTGCCCATACTTATATACGGGTAGATGTGAATACGCACTGTGTATATGAGAAGAGCCCCTTATGACTCGGCCTGTGAAAGGTGATGCCACCGCAACCCTACTAATCTACATCTCCAGTGATGGGTTATTTCTAGTCATCCGCCTTGTGAAGCATCATGGGAGTGTCTTCCTGCCTTCTGCACATAGTAATATGGTAATATAACATAAGGTAATATGGCTTCTTTACCTCCGCCGGACTCGTACCTGAACTGAGGCACAGAACAGACCAGCTCCAGTAGCCATATTATACAGTCAATAGTATCTCATGACTGCCCCCTGCATTATAGTTTATGTGCACTTAAAAACATTTGCCTCCGAGGTGATGGGTTCTTCTAAAATCGCTCACAGATTCTTCAGTCCATGCAGAGTAGAGAACTTTTATTTTTAGGGTTATAGAATCAGACTTCTTACAATTCCAGTAACAAAAAAAATTGTGTGAAAAATATGATAGGATCACAAACACTAATGTTCAATGACAGCAAAAAGTAACAAAAAATCAGTAATTGGCGGGCTGGTTAAAAAGTAGAGCAGGAATAGATTCACCAATGAGAACTAATCTCCAAGAAATCAGGTGAATCAGCAAAGCTTGGATTGGGAGAGAGAATTTGATCACCTCTATTAAAGGGTTGGCCAACCTTTGTTCCAGTGCATCTAACAAAAAAACAATGCACCTCTGCAAATAATCTGGATTAGAAATCTCTTACCGTTTTGTGTATACAGCTCTTGTGCAGACCTAAGTGTCTCCATGGCTACAGATTGTAAACAAACTCTGAGCAGCCCAGTCATACAGTCACACTTCCTTCCAACCTCCCTCTCCAACATAGGGCATATTTGCATTGCTGAATCTGGGGCTGGCATCCTCTCCCGGGTTCCGCAGCAAATACCTTCTGCAGCATGCTATGGAAAAAGCGCTTTTTCCTGCACATGAGCAGAAACCAACTGCGATTTTTCCACTTGTGGTAAAAAAAAAATCACAGCATGCTCTATTTATGTGCGGTGTCCACACAGACGACTTTCATTGAAGTCAATAGAAGCTGTCCAACCTGCAGCCCTTCCCCAATTAATATGACGGAATGGTCGCGGGACCCACATCATCGTGGGAAAATCTGTACTGCACATGTCTGATGGAAAGCCATCCAGACCATCCTCAATATAGATAAAGAAGAAAGTAGACAGGTACGCGGGGCCACCGGCCGGGAATGGGGTTGGATTACGGTGTGGAATCCCGCATCTGGAATGCGACCCGTTTGTGTGCAGCCAGCCTAATTCTCAGTTTTCTCTGAGCTGGTGGATACAGAGTAGCTGCTATGATGTCTCCATACTCTGCACATAGAGAAAACTGCAGTTTATTCTCCCTAATTCTCTAGCACAGACAGTTGCTGTAAATCACTTAGTATTAGCTGCAGCAGCGTCTGGGTGAATCTCTCTCCTTCCTCCTGCCCTCCCCTCTCCATAGACTTTTATAGACCACATGAGACCTCACCACCAACTTCCTGTAAACTGTCCGGGTGTCTCTGTTACTAGAGTGCATGCAGTGAACTGCAAATTAGAAAAAAGTGAGACCGCTTAGCGTCCAGCACTTTAGAGGGATACTTCAGCACAAAAATGTCATTTTAGGTAAATGAAATAAATTGCACTTTTAGCAGTTATCATATTAACCCATTCCAATCCACTGTCTGACGTCTGAAGACATTATGATTTAAGGCTGTACAGCTCCGATGTTGGAAGACATCCGTTGGGGCTCTCTTACTGTATATTGCCAGCTTCTCTGCTGTCGGAGCCTATACAACGTGTCCCCTCATGCAGTACTGGCTTTAGCCAGTAGATAGTGCCGTTGTATAACTACAGAAAAAGAATAAGCTCCCTAGGAAAACCAGGATACAAATTGGATTGGAAAGGGTTAACACAAGTTGTATGAAAACTCAGTGACCATTTAACCAGATGGAAAAGTGCAGCTAGTGGGGTTTTATGAGTATCAATCAGTCTACTTGGTTCCTTGTTAGCCGCTGGTAGCAATTATATCACCTAGATACCTGAAATGGTCAGAAACTGTACCAAAATGTTCTTATCTCCTCGGCTTCTGTTATTTTTTTTCACTTTTTGAATTAATGGATGTAAATTATGTAAATTATTGTTTAGGTTCTTTTTGTTATTTTGTGTTACTTCAAATAAAACATATTTTCTTATTTGCAGTTTATTCAGTGCTGTACACAACATATTACACATGCAACCTGCTACCAACAGACTCAGGCCGGGCTCACACAACTGTGGGTTTTGCATGTGAAATACGCTGTACTGATCTCCCATAGGCACCCATGTTGCCGCTTACATGAATTGTGTTAAATTTGCACGCAAGAAAAACTGCAGCATGTTCTATCTTGGAGCATATTACGCACACAAACACGGGCAAGATCGTACATGACCATGGGCAGCATGCAGCAAGCCGCAAATTACAGTCGTGTGATCCCAGCCTCAGGCTTGGATATTCTGAAAAGTCCATAGAGGGCACTAGAGAGGCACTCGCAATGCAGAGATATTGGGGTCAAGACATTAAAGGAGTTTTCCGACATTTAAAAAAACATGCCCCAGGTTAGGGAATGGTGTAATTAAAATAGTGCTCAAATAATAATGTTATTTGTCCCACCTTTGTCGATTCACTGCTCCCCGTTCCTATTAGCAGATATGTCCGCAAGACTTTAAATCAGCCATCCGGTTACTCTGGCTTCCTTGTACAGATACATTCATGGTCGGGAATGCTGCTCGCGTGTCATTATTACTGCTTTATTTAATAAAAATGTGCATATCACAGATATAACGGAGTACGCGTTTCAGTTCTTCCCAGAGGTGAGCAAGGTTCTGGGAAAAGCTGAAACGCGTACTCCGTTATATCTGTGATATGTTCATTTTTATTAAATGAAGCAGAAATAATGACACGCGAGCAGCATTCCCGACCATGACTGTATCTATAATTAAAATAGTGACTAGTCGCCCTCTCCTTGGGCCACCGACCTGGTCTCCTCTGCTCAGGTCGCTGCTATAACCGGAAGTGATGACGTCACATCCATTGCTCACGTGACCACTGCGGCTAATTGCGGTCTACAGTGGTCACATGTTGTTTACGCAGTCGTGACCACTGGGGGCAGCGATTGGCTGAAGCAGTTATGTGAGCAATAAATGTGACCCTTTCAGTGGGGAGCAGGTAGACAGCGCTGGGCCAGAGCACAGCAGAATGGTGACTAATAGCTATTTTATTTTTTATACCATTCCCTACTTACCCTAAGCTTCTGTTTTAGGCTAGATTCCCACGAACGTATATCGGCTCGGTTTTCACGCCGAGCCGATATATGTCGTCCTCATCTGCAGGAGGGGGGGGGGGGGGGGAGGATGGAAGAGCCAGGAGCAGGAACTGAGCTCCCGCCCCCTCTCCGCGCCTGTGCACTATTTGCAATGAAAGGAGGCGGGGCTAAGTGGGTGAATTAGCGCCCCGTCCCGCCTCTCCTAATTGCAAATAGTGCAGAGGGGTGGAGAGGAGGCAGAGAGGGGGCGGGAGCTCAGTTCCTGCTCCTGGCTCTTCCAGGCTCCCCCCCTGCAGAGAGAGCCGACGTATATCGGCTCGGCATGAAAAGCGAGCCGATATACGCTCGTGTGAATGCACCCTTAAAGTTGCAGTAATACTTCCTTATATCCGCCTGTATCCTAGGGAGGCTTCCTATGTCCCCCGTTTAAAAAGATCCTAACCCTTTTATTGTCCATTAAGGTAGCTGTCTGAGGCCTTTTTTCTCTGAATGAGTTGTATTCTTCAATAGTATTATTTAATGTACCATATAATGTACTGAAAAACAAAATAATTTCTAAGCCAAAACGTTTTTTATATTTCTGTTGAGGGCTCGTTTTTTACGGAACGTTCTGTGGTTTAGGGCTTATTCACACGGGCATCTGTGTTTTTACATTTGCCCACCGGCCCATGTGAACTGGTGCATTGTAAACCCATGCATCAGAGGGGCAGTGTATATGAGCTGGGCATGAAAACGCAGCCGATATACGCTTGTGTAAATCCAGCCTTAGGGCTTATTCATACGAGCATATATCGGCCAACCGATATACGCTACCATCTGATGTATTGGATTCCAATGCATCAGATCACACAGATGTATTCCTGAGGTGTAAAAGCGCCCGCCCGGAAAGATCTTCCTGTCCTGACTATGGCCACTGCCATAGACTCCTATGGGAGCCAATGACAGCAGCCAGAGAAGGAAGGTGGAAGGGAGTTTAGCAGTGTGTCTGCTCAACTCCCTCCCCCTTTTATCTTCCCCTCCGGCGGTTTGCAATGGGAGGGAGCGGGGAGGGGGCATAAGCTTAGCTCCACCCCACACCATCCCATTGCAAACAGCTGGAGGGGAGAAGAGAGGAGGTGAGCCAGGGAGGGAAGGGGAAGACAGCTTAGCTCTGTCGTCCCCCCGCCCAACGCCATATATGCCGAGCCCGTGCATCGCATGGTAGCATATTCACTTATGTGAATAGGCCCTTATATTGTATGACTTTTTAATTGCTTTTTATTACATTTTTTCTTAGAGACGGTGGTGACAAGTGCAATTTTGTGGGGGTTTTTCCCGATGATGTTTACCGTGCTGGATAAAGAACGCCTTAGGACAGCTTCAGACGACCGTATATCGGCAGGGTTTTCTCTGCAGGGGGATGAGGCTTTCAGAGCCGGGAGCAGTGTACTTAGCTCCCGCCCCCTCTCTGCCCCTCGCCACTATTTGCAATGGTCATCTGCATAAGCCCTTAGTTTGATAGATCAAACTTTTATGGACGCAGAGATGCCAAGGCAGAATAAACAGTGTTCCAAGTGCAGGCATTAAGACAGACTTGATTTAGAGTACCTCCACACGGTGATCCCTTAATTTAGGACGCCCCTGTGTGAACTAAAGACGTGTAGCTCAACCCAGCAGTCCCAGACTTCAGGACGCTCGGGTATGTAATTTAAAGACAAGTACCTCTGCACTGGGTCTTGGGAAAACACACTCGCGGTTCGCTCATGCTCCCTCTCTCTCTGGGGCTTACTCTTCGCTCATGCTAGAACAGTCAATCAAGGGAACCTCTCCTCTTCTTCCATTCTTCACTGCATGAGGGTTGAAGGTACCCCCATGCAGCCAGCACTCTTGATCAGGAACCCAGAAAAATCTCAACCTTTGAAGAATGGACCCCTCAGAACTCCTTTCCCACTCTGACACTCACATTTATAGCCTCATACCACGTGACAGGACCTAAATTGATACATTCACAGGCAATTTGCAGGCCCTTGCAAACACTTAACCCATCACACGCTGCAGCTGTGCAATACACATAAAAGCATGACTAGACAGATTTGTACAGTACACCAACATAAGACAGGACATATATGACATTATGGAGTGAGCCAGGAAAGCATGTACTGGGCCACTACGCAATCCTAAGCCTGGGGCCGACCCAAAAAGTACCTCATATGGGCTGGGGCCTATTCTGTTAGGTATGTACCTTACGGAGAAGACTGCCAGGGGGAGACACCCGGTCCATGGTCTATTGGGCTCTGCCATGGCCTTCTGGATCGTGGTTTTTTAGGTACTATTTAAGCTCTCTGCTCTACCTCTGCTTTGTGGATGTAACGGGGCATAAAAGGCCTGTTCTACCCCCAAGGCTTTCATTACTTTCTGTATCACTTCTCCTGTGGAGGGAGTACCTCGGTCAGTCTCAGTTATCTCTGGTACACCGTACCTGAATACCACCTCCGATATCAGTTCTTGGCGGTCCTGAGCGGGAAAACCCCAGTCGATCAAATGAGGATAGGTTATCAATAAAAATAGCCCAGAAAAGCCCTTCAATCCACAATCAGGCTCTGGTGGTGGCTTATCTCCTAGGGAACAAAAGGATGGGGTATTAAAAATGAACATCCCTCTCCGTCTTTTCCTTGACATCATCAGTCAGGTGACAGTTGAGCTACCCTAATACCCATTAGAGAGTCATCTGGCCCTTCCGTTATCATCAGGTTTGGATGACTAAACTCTAATATGTATGGGGACCTTAGGCTTCCGTCACATGGGTGACACGAAAAAAAAGATTGCTCACCTATTCTGATGGCACCCATCCATCGCTGCAGTCTCAGTATCTGCCACTTGGAACCCAGCGGAAGCGGTGGGTGGTCATGTGCCATTCATTGTGCATTTGACCACTCAGCCATTTGTAGGAAGGTGATCGGGTGCCCGCTGACAGCGCTGGTATACACTGGGATCGCAGGTGAAGCCGCTGCTCCATCCCCTGCCTACTAGCCGGCGCTTGGAATTGCAGGAGCAGCTCCTATTGATTTCAATAAAGGCTGTTGCTGCAGTTACAAGCGCCGGCCACTACACAGATGTCAGAGCAGCGGCTCCCGCTGCGACCCCAGTGTATATTAGTGCTGTTAATGGGCGGTCAAACAACCATTGACAACCTACTCTGAGGATAGGTCAATAACCCTTTCCAATCCATTTTTGGATTGAGGGTTTCCTAGTGGGATTGTGATTTCTGCCGTTTTATATAACGGCGCCATCTACTGGCTAAATTCAGTAACTACATGATGGAATGTGTCGGAGCAGCCCGACAAGTGGCCGGCAGAATAATATAAGTATACACTGTCTAACAAGCATACATCTTCCGATATTGGAGCTCTACAGACTTCAGTGGTTAACATATTTGTTATCCCTGATCCTGTAAAAGTCTGATTTATTAAAATAACCCACAATTTCTCCCACACAGTGAACGTCTTCAGACACCGTGGCGGAGTTCCACTTTTTTAGTCACCCAGTCTGCAAGAAAAATGTTATACAAAGTGATCACAAAGCTGTATGTGGCCCAAAACAATACCAACGGAAACTTCAGGCTGCCCCACAAAAACCGCACCGTCACACAGCTGCATCGATGGAGAAATAACGTGATGGAGCTCAAAAGATGGGGGCAGGAGTCTTCTTTCTTAAAAACATGGAAATTTGGTATCGCCGTATTCATACTGATCCACAAAATAAAGTAAACGTCATTTTTTCTGTACTATTGACGTCATGAAAACAAGACCCCTTAAGAACAGTGTGATTGTGTTTTTTCAGTTCATTTTATGGCACCCTTGTAAAATACATCTCGCCCTCACATGGCAATGTCATCTGATACACGAGAGAGTTGCGTCTCAGTCGTAACATCTATACTCTTTTTTTATTTAGGTGACGCCATGTTCACATCAAAGCTGTTGACCCTCGTTCTAGTGGTCCAACCACAACTAATTTTGCTAGGTATGAAGAAATGTGGCTTTGGTGCCAGTTGGTGGAATGGGTTTGGTGGTAAAGTACAGGACGGAGAAACAATCTAGCATGCTGCAAAACACTGAATATGGGGTCTGAATACAAATTACTTCCCAACATACAACATCCATTGAAAGGATGAGGCTGTGATATATGATCAGACAGAGCAATCCAATCCTGAGGCTCCGACTACTCGAGGGGAGGCTCAACTAGAAAGGTCCAGAAAACAAACCCGCATGCTTTAATTAAGCTGCGGGCGCCCATGAATAGCCTATGGGCGGCTTGAACTCCGAATCATCCGCGCAAGTGCCCCACGTGGATCCTGGGACATGAGCCCTAAAATAGAATTCAAGTTTCCCACACACTATGTGAATAGCTGTAGGATATTCCATAGACGGACCCGTACTGTCTATGCTCCCCCCATTGCATTGCATAATCCAGCCCCTCTCTTGATCGGTGATGTGAATGACATCTCCTACATCATCTACAGCACTGTCCGAATGTGATGCTTGCGCCGTGGCCACAAACCAGCGCATGCGCAGAAAAAAAGATCACTTGAGTGCATCCACAATAGGGCCCGGCGATCTGGCACTGCAGCCCCACAGTCCTTCCGGTCTTTGTTTTGGACCGACTACCACCTGATCACTGTAGCCAATTAGAGGCCTCAGTAGTCCGGTGTCCTTCTCCTGGCATAGATGCTGGTAGTGGATATGCCAGGAGAACAACAACTGGCCCTTGCAGCGGTAAGGTGTTAGTTGTTTCACAACAAGGATCGGGAGGACTGGGGGTCTGCAGCGCTGGATCGCCGGGTCTGTCAGCGGATAAGTCCCTCTATGATGTTATTTTAGCATGCGCAGACATAAAGCCCCATTCACAGGAGCGCATTTTCGGTCCATATTTTTTACTGACTGAATATGGACGGCGCACAAACCCACCTAATTTGTTGTATTCAGATGTGCGGTTTTTGGGGGGTATTTTTTAAATGTGGACTTATGTTGCGCAAAAAAAAAAATAAATAAAATCGAAATACGTCCTACTATATTCCATATTCACGGACCAAAATCACCCAATAAAGTCTAAAAAAAAAAAGACATTTCGGCATCTTTTAGTGCGTCTTGTTTCTACGGCGCACAAACGGCAACAAAAGCGGCATGATAACTTCATTCCATGGGTCGGTACGATTACTACGATATCAAACTTGCTTTTTTTTTTTTACTATACTACTCTTTTTTTTTTTTTCAAAGACATTTAATTTTTTTCAATTATTTTCTGCGGTCATTTTGCGCACGCGATAACTTTTTTATCTTTCCGTCGACGTAGTTGAGCAAGGGCTCATTTTTTGCAGGATGTTCTGTAGTTTCTGATACTATCAATTTGGAATACATACGACTTTTTGATCGCTTTTTATTGCGTTTTTTCTGGGAGACAGGGTAACTAAAAAAGTGCATTTCTGGCGTTCTTTATTTTATTTTTCGGACGACGTTCGCCGTGCGGGAAAAATAATACACTGCTTTGATAGTTCGGACTTTTACAGACGCGGCGATACCAAATACATATTTTTATTGTATGATTTAGATTTTTTAATAATAGATATGGCAAAAGGGGGGTGATTTAAACTTTGACAATTTTTTTCTTTTTACAATTAAAAAAACGTTATTGATTTAAAAAAAAATTACTTTGAAGTTCCCCTGGGGGACTTTAACATGCGATGCTTTGATCGCTCCTGCAGTATGACGTAATGCGGGACCCTCGAACATCGTTCGGGGGATTTAAATGCCGCTGTCAGAATTGAAAGCGGCATTTAAATGGTTAATAGCCGCGATCGGCCGCATGGCTATTGCCCGCGGGTGTCAGCTGTTATTAACAGGTGACGACCGCACTGTATGAAGAGAGGTCGCCACACGGCTACATGACGTACCTGTACATCATGGAGCGGGAAGGGGTTAAATGCCCCAATCACTATTCCGGGGTCCCAAACGCCCCTCCACTTCCCCCCTGCAATGAGATCATGAGGCACCATCCGGTTGCATGGCTGCGAAGGCATGCCTGTAGTGTGGCTGGAAAGACTGCCTGTCAAAACATAGTATAATGCAATACTATGATATCTTATTATACTCTATGAGCGAGCTAAAGACCGCAAGTTCAAAACCCCTATGGTGACTAAAAAAATGTAAACAGGAGTTTAAAAAAGTTGTATTAATTTGCAAAACTAAAAGGTATTAAGAGTTAAAATAAAACCCTTTGTAATTTGTTTACACAAAATAAAAAAAAAATTATATATATATGTGTGTGTGTGTGAGATATGGTTGCGTCCATAAAAGTCCAATCAAAGAAATGTATTATTCATCTCACATGTTGGAACGTCGTCAGAAAAAAAAAATAAACATCAGAATTGCATATTTTTGGTCAAATTGTCTCCAAGAGAAAAATGAAAATAAAGTAAATCATAAAGTCATATGTGCTCCGTAATGGAGCCAATAGGAAGTACAGGACACCCCTCAAAAAGACAAACCAAACCATATAAGCCTGGTATTGTCATCATCGTACTGACCCATAGAATAAAGTTATTTTGTTTTTGTCAAAGTGTGCATGCCGTAAAAATAAGTCCCCCCACCCCCAAAGATAGTGGAATATTTTTTTATATTTCACCCCAATTAGAAATTTTTAGTATTTACCTGTCCGTTGTCTTTGGATACGACAAATCTCAGCTTCTTCTCGTCCCGCAGGCGCAGTAGAGCTTGTCGGCTGGTTGGGTCCTCGAGAACACGCGGTCCGCTCACCCCATGGCTCCCGCTGACAGTCCGGACCTGAAAATAAACAGAACAGCAGCTTCCACCTGCCAACCGTCCCCCTGCTGAAGGGTAAGTTTGGAATGAGGGGCTAATGTATGTGACTGTTTATGTACCAAGGGGGTGGGGGTGGGGCTATCACAGTAATTTGTCGTGGTAGAGGGTGCACTATTACAGTGACACGCGTAGCCATGTTTGTTGACACGCCGCCGCATACAGAGACGTATGTGGCCGCATGCCGAGAACCGAAAAGAATGTTTCATCCTCGGCTTCTGCACGGCCAGGTGTCACTCACTGCTCCGCTGCCCCTTTTGTGTCCTCTGCAGAGCATAGGGGACATGGAGGAGCACTGAACATCGCCCAACGCGGGGGCACTATCAAGTGCTGTAGAGACGCGCCGGTGCTCACTCCCTACAACGGAGGACCACAGTGGGACCGGAGATTGCAGCACAAGGCTGCCCCCACCACTGCTGTGTGCCCGCTGTCAGCCGCCATCCATAGAGTCCGGAGCTGTAGGGATGGGACAGACTACGAAGCTGCAGGCAATCTAAAGCTAGGGGTGTGACGGGGCATTCCCTCCTGCTAAGTGCTGTCACACCCCTAGCTTCCGGTGTCGACAAGGTACAACAGTACCCACAGCGGCACCTTGTCACACATCTTCTGGTCCTATCCACTAATCATGCCTTATTGGCAGGAAGTATAAGCACGTATCAAAAAAGTTACAAATCTAACCGTACCTGTTGTCCCAAAACTCGCTCTACTGATTATTGGTTTCAATAGAATTCACCCAGCATACAAAAAATTGATAGGCCATGTCCTATTAGATGCCAAATTGCTTTTTTCCAAAAATTGGAAATCTGAGGCCCAACTGTTTGTCAAAGATCTAATTAGTAGAGATAAGCGAGCACGCTCGTTTAAGGCTGATGCTCGAGAGAGCATCGGTCTTTTTGAGTAACTGCTTACTTGTCCGAGCACATTGTGGGAAAGCGGTGGGGGGAGCAGGGGGGAGAGTGAGAGAGATCTCTCTTTCTCCCCCCGGCTCCCCGTCAGCCCCCACCCCCGCATGGTGCTCAGACGAGTAAGCAGTTACTCGAAAAGACCGATGCTCTCTTGAGCATCAGCCTTAAACAAGCGTGCTGGCTCATCTCTACTAATTAGCTTGATTTTAGAACATAGTTTATATGAGAAAATACTAGCCCTTTGAAATAATGCAATTTCAAAATATCAGAAAATGTAGAACCCATGGATAGTACAATTCTCTCCTTTAAGTGTCTTCTCTCATTCTATTACTTCGTTTTTTCCCAGTTTACAAACAGATGGGAGTGATCCTTGTATTGTCCCTCAATGTATTTATACATAGTTATTTGGTCGCCTCTTAACCGTCTTTTTTCCAGGGTGAATAATCCTAATTTTGATAGCCTCACTGAGTATTCCGGTCCTCTCAGTCCATTTATTGATTTAGTTGCCCTGCTTTGGACCCCTTTAAGCACTGCAACAGCTTTCCTGAGCACCACTGTCCAGAACTGTAGACGGTATTCCATATGAGGCCTGACAAGTGCCTTATATATCAGAACATATATCATGTGGCTTGGGATGTCACAAAAATGGGTGTCTTTAAAAAGAAAGCTTGTTGAAGCTCTGAGGGTCAGCCTATGGATGGGCCCCTCAAAAAGGACAGAAAAAAACACAAAAGAGCAAAAATGTAAAAAAATGTGCTATAAAAGCATAAAGCAAATAAAAGTAAACCCAAAAAAACCAAGCAGAAACCCTGAGGGTCGATTCCGTTGAAGGGCCTCCTTAAAAACAAAGCCTGAAAGCTTGATGGAGCCCTGAGGGTCGGCCTCTAGACGGGTCTACTCAAAAAGCACAAAAAGTGCAAGAAAACGTGCCTGAAAGCACAGAAAAAAAAGCAAGCAAAAAAAAACAACGGGTGTCACTTGACTCGGCTGTCATGTGGCTCGGGTTGTCACTTGGCTCCGTTATGTCACGTGGCTCGGGATGTCACTTGGCTCGGCTGTCGTGTGGCTCGGCTTGTCACTTGGCTCGTCTGTCATGTGGCTCAGGATGTCACAAAATTTAGTTTCCTTAAAAAGAAAGCTTGTTGAAGCTCTGAGGGTCAGCCTATGGATGGGCCCCTCAAAAAGGACAGAAAAATACACAAAAAGAGCAAAAATGTAAAAAGTGTGCTATTAAAAGAATAAAGCAAAAAAAAGTAAACCAAAAAAAACCAAGCAGAAACCCTGAGGGTCGATTCCGTTGAAGGGCCTCCTTAAAAACAAAGCCTGAAAGCTTGATGGAGCCCTGAGGGTCGGCCTCTAGACGGGTCTACTCAAAAAGCACAAAAAGTGCAAGAAAACGTGCCTGAAAGCACAGAAAAAAAAGCAAGCAAAAAAAAACAACGGGTGTCACTTGACTCGGCTGTCATGTGGCTCGGGTTGTCACTTGGCTCCGTTATGTCACGTGGCTCGGGATGTCACTTGGCTCTGCTGTCGTGTGGCTCGGTTTGTCACTTGGCTCGTCTGTCATGTGGCTCAGGATGTCACAAAATTTAGTTTCCTTAAAAAGAAAGCTTGTTGAAGCTCTGAGGGTCAGCCTATGGATGGGCCCCTCAAAAAGGACAGAAAAATACACAAAAAGAGCAAAAATGTAAAAAGTGTGCTATTAAAAGCATAAAGCAAAAAAAAGTAAACCAAAAAAAACCAAGCAGAAACCCTGAGGGTTGATTCCGTTGAAGGGCCTCCTTAAAAACAAAGCCTGAAAGCTTGATGGAGCCCTGAGGGTCGGCCTCTAGACGGGTCTACCCAAAAAGCACAAAAAGTGCAAGAAAACGTGCCTGAAAACACAGAAAGAAAAAGCAAGCAAAAAAACCAACGGGTGTCACTTGGCTCGGCTGTCATGTGGCTCGGGTTGTCACTTGGCTTCGTTATGTCACGTGGCTCGGGATGTCACTTGGCTCGGCTGTCATGTGGCTCGGGTTGTCACTTGGCTCGTCTGTCATGTGGCTCAGGATGTCACAAAATTTAGTTTCCTTAAAAAGAAAGCTTGCTGAAGCTGTGAGGGTCAGCCTATGGATGGCCCCCTCAAAAAGGACAGAAAAAAACACAAAAAGAGCAAAAATGTAAAAAAATGTGCTATAAAAGCATAATGAACAAAAAAGTAAACCAAAAAAAAACCAAGCAGAAACCCTGAGGCCTTAGTCAGACGGGCGTTTTTAGCCGCGATTTGCGCATGCGCATGTGTCCGTCGATTTTATAAAACCATTGCTTTGCAATGGTATCGGACACATGAGCGCTTTTTATGCGCTCGTCCGATAAATTATAGAACAAAAAATCGCAGATCGCACCTATCTGCGATCTGCGATTCCTGTTCTCTTCTGTATATGCGCTCAATGGGGCCGGCGGCAGCAGCGCCGACCCCATTGAGAACATATAGAAGACAAATCATTCTTCTCTGCCACAGCTGTAACAGCTGTGGCAGAGAAGAACGATGTTTGCCCATTGAATTCAATGGAGCGGCAATACAGCCGCTCCATTGAAAGCAATGGGCTGCCGGCGTGTGCGGGCTGAATTGTCGGGAAGGGGTTAAATATATAAGCCCTTCCCTGCAATTCATCCTAAAATGTGTTAAAATAAAAAAAAACTGTATACTCACCTTTCCGCTGCAGCCGGAGTCCAGCCGCGGCCGCTGTCAGTTCTCCTGAACTGCTTCTCGGCACTATTCAGCCGGCGGGGCTTTAAAATCCCCGCCTGCTGAATGATCTGCCTCTGATTGGTCACAGCCCTGACCAATCAGAGGCCGGTTTCACTCACACACCCATTCATGAATTCATGAATGGGTGAGTGACTGCTGCCTCTCAGCGCTGAGCCAATCAGGGGCAGGTCTGACTCATATCCATTCATGAATTCATGAATGGGTGTGAGTGAGGCATGCCTCTGATTGGCTCAGCGCTGAGCCAATCAGGGGGCAGGTTTGACTTACACCCCCTTCACACCCACTGCAGGACGGCCGCGCGGAGCTCCGGCTGCCGGGAGAAGGTGAGTATACAATTTTTTTTTATTTTAACACATTTTAGGATGAATTGCAGGGAAGGGCTTATATATTTAAGCCCTTACCGACAATTCATCCCAGGCTCGCCCGCAGCGCATTGCTTTAAATGGAGGCGGCTCTATTGCCGTCTCCATTGAATGCAATGCGCTGGACAGCTCCGGCCCGTTTCTAATGAAACGCGGCTAGGAGCAGATTTTCGGGCGATTTGCGGGCGACTTGCGCGCACCGGTCACGCGATTTGCGGATGCGCATCCGTCATACGATCCGCAAATCGCGCGAACAAACGCCCGTCTGACTAAGGCCTGACTGTCGATTCCGTTGAAGGGCCTCCTTAAAAACAAAGCCTGAAAGCTTGATGGAGCCCTGAGGGTCGGCCTCTAGACGGGTCTACTCAAAAAGCACAAAAAGTGCAAGAAAACGTGCCTGAAAGCACAGAAAGAAAAAGCAAGCAAAAAAAAACAACGGGTGTCACTTGGCTCGGCTGTCATGTGGCTCGGGTTGTCACTTGGCTCTGTTATGTCACGTGGCTCGGGATTTCACTTGGCTCGGCTGTCATGTGGCTCGGGTTGTCACTTGGCTCGTCTGTCATGTGGCTCAGGATGTCACAAAATTTAGTTTCCTTAAAAAGAAAGCTTGCTGAAGCTCTGAGGGTCAGCCTATGGATGGGCCCCTCAAAAAGGACAGAAAAAAAATACAAAAAGAGCAAAAATTTAAAAAATGTGCTATAAAAGCATAAAGCACAAAAAAGTAAACCCAAAAAAGACAAGCAGAAACCCTGAGGGTCGATTCCGTTGAAGGGCCTCCTTAAAAACAAAGCCTGAAAGCTTGATGGAGCCCCGAGGGTCGGCCTCTAGACGGGTCTACTCAAAAAGCACAGAAAGTGCAAGAAAACGTGCCTGAAAGCACAGAAAGAAAAAGCAAGCAAAAAAAAACAACGGGTGTCACTTGGCTCGTCTGTCATGTGGCTCGGGTTGTCACTTGGCTCCGTTATGTCACGTGGCTCGGGATGTCACTTGGCTCGGCTGTCATGTGGCTCGGGTTGTCACTTGGCTCGTCTGTCATGTGGCTCAGGATGTCACAAAATTTGCTGAAGCTCTGAGGGTCAGCCTATGGATGGGCCCCTCAAAAAGGACAGAAAAAAAAATACAAAAAGAGCAAAAATATAAAAAATGTGCTATAAAAGCATAAAGCAAAAAAAAGTAAACCCCAAAAAAACAAGCAGAAACCCTGAGGGTCGATTCCGTTGAAGGGCCTCCTTAAAAACAAAGCCTGAAAGCTTGATGGAGCCCTGAGGGTCGGCCTCTAGACGGGTCTACTCAAAAAGCACAAAAAGTGCAAGAAAACGTGCCTGAAAGCACAGAAAGAAAAGCAAGCAAAAAAACCCAACGGGTGTCACTTGGCTCGGCTGTCATGTGGCTCGGGTTGTCACTTGGCTCCGTTATGTCACGTGGCTCGGGATGTCACTTGGCTCGGCTGTCATGTGGCTCGGGTTGTCACTTGGCTCGTCTGTCATGTGGCTCAGGATGTCACGAAATTTAGTTTCCTTAAAAAGAAAGCTTGCTGAAGCTCTGAGGGTCAGCCTATGGATAGGCCCCTCAAAAAGGACAGAAAAAAACACAAAAAGAGCAAAAATATAAAAAATGTGCTATAAAAGCATAAAGCAAAAAAAAGTAAACCCCAAAAAAACAAACAGAAACCCTGAGGGTCGATTCCGTTGAAGGGCCTCCTTAAAAACAAAGCCTGAAAGCTTGATGGAGCCCTGAGGGTCGGCCTCTAGACGGGTCTACTCAAAAAGCACAAAAAGTGCAAGAAAACGTGCCTGAAAGCACAGAAAGAAAAAGCAAGCAAAAAAAAAAACAACGTGTGTCACTTGGCTCGGCTGTCATGTGGCTCGGGTTGTCACTTGGCTCCGTTATGTCACGTGGCTCGGGATGTCACTTGGCTCGGCTGTCATGTGGCTCGGGTTGTCACTTGGCTCGTCTGTCATGTGGCTCAGGATGTCACGAAATTTAGTTTCCTTAAAAAGAAAGCTTGTTGAAGCTCTGAGGGTCAGCCTATGGATGGGCCCCTCAAAAAGGACAGAAAAAAACACAAAAAGAGCAAAAATGTAAAAAATGTGCTATAAATGCATAAAGCAAAAAAAAGTAAACCAAAAAATAAAAAATAAAAAAAAAGGAAGAAACACTGAGGGTCGATTCCGTTGAAGGGCCTCCTCAAAAACAAACTGCATCCAGACTGACAGAGCTGAGAACAGACAGACAGCAGGATGCGGACAGACTGAGCTCTTGCAAAGCTGCACACCACAGCAGACATAGGCAAAATGACCAGCGCCAAGACAGGGCACAGCTATCTAACGGTGCCCATATACCGAAGTAGCAGGATATCAAGTATTCTAATAGATTGGAAGCTCCTAGGAGCAGGTTGTATTTATCTCTTTCTTTACAGCATCAGCTCTCCTGAGCCTGGAATTACATACAAATATGTATACAGCAATATGCAGCAGGACCGATTCCATCCAGGGTGATAGCCGATCGCCACATCTGGGGTCAGGAAGGAATTTTTTGTCCCCCTGAGGTAGAACTCTCCAGGGGTTTTTTCGCCTTCTTCTGGATCTTTGGATCCGGCGGCTCTCATCTTAGGACATTGGTGGACTGGTCAGAAGGACCGCAGCAAGTTCTGTGGTCTCCAGGGGCCCTAACCTGAGAGTCACTGTGATCATTGTGTCATTTATTAAAGGGCCGGTAATATTTAATTACAATGTTGCTTATTGCTATTCTAATAAAGCAGAATTCTATCATCTACATCGTGGTGTTTGTCTTTTGTCTGATTTCTCCTTACACAGCGACCATGATGGGATGCCGCCCAATAATCCAGTAGACGTATCTTGCACATAATAAAGTGTTTCATCTCCTAACCACACGGTGACAGCTGTTGCCGGACAGGAACTATAGTGTGGCCATTATAGGACAAATCACGCCATAACCTGATGGGACTGAAAACTGACATTTCTATAGAAATTCTAGTAATGAACAAATGTGCATATTTTCCTAAACATGGTAGATGGTCGGGTGTTACCCGTTGGGTGATTTGTCTTGGAATGACCCTTCAAACAGTTGTTCACGATCATCTGCACGTGTAAAAGGTGGTTTTCACAAGAAAGACATTTATCCCTTAACTACAGGATAGGGGATAAATGTTTGATTTACTGGGGGCCCCAGCATTCGGACCCTCAGTGATACCGAAACAAGTGCTCCCAGATGCGCCATGTGAATGGAGCGGTAGTGCGCAGGCTCGACCGCTGCTCAGTTCAGTTCTATTGGCAGGCGGAGATTGATGTGCTCAGTAATCTCCCTCAATCCCATAGAAAGTGAATGGAGTGGTCACTGACAATCCATTAACATGGTACATTCGGGTCTGCTGGCCTTGGGAATGCCGGTGGTCTCAGCATTTGGCACCCCAGCGATCAGACATTTATGACCCTTACCTGCAAATAGGATATAAATGTCTTTAATAGGAAAACCCTTTGAAAGTACCAAAATCCACTATTACCTAGGTGATAGGTGATAAAAGTCTGATTAGTAGGGGTGTTACGGCTAAGACCCCCAGTAATCCCAAGAACGGGGTTCCCATGTCCCTTCTCCTTTTCCCTGTGGGTTTATTGCATCTTCCACAGTGAGTAGTTTGGTTTCCCAAAGTGTGCTCCGCGGAGCCCATGGAGCTCCACGATTGATTATCAGGGCTTGGATGGAGGATCTAGGTCCCCGCTTACCTCACCTAATATGCAGTCCTGCAGTCAGCATAGCAATGCAGATCACATCAGCTGACTCTGATCACATGATCCTCGCTGCTATGCCAATCACAGGGCCTGTGTATTAGGTGTCCTAGACATTCATTTCGCCTGTACAGGCTGTCGGGACACCGCTACAGGGGTGAGTAAAGCGGGGACTAATGGCAGATCATTACTGGGGCTGCAATAGGGGTCACTATTACAACTGGGGCCACAATAGGAGTCACTATTACTACTGGGGCTCCAACAGGGGGAGCCTATTACCACTTGGGCTGCAATAGGGGTCACTCTTACCACTCGGGCTGCAATAGGTTAAGCCTATTACTACTGGGACCATGATATGGGTCATAATTACTACATCTGACCAATGGCAGATCATTACTGGGGCTGCAATAGGGGTCACTATTACTACTGGGGCCACAATAGGAGTCACTATTACTACTGGGGCTCCAACAGGGGGAGCCTATTACCACTTGGGCCGCAATAGGGGTCACTATTACCACTCGGGCTGCAATAGGTTAAGCCTATTACTACTGGGACCATGATATGGGTCATAATTACTACATCTGACCAATGGCAGATCATTACTGGGGCTGCAATAGGGGTCACTATTACTACTGGGGCCACAATAGGAGTCACTATTGCTACTGAGGCTGACATAGGGGGAGCCTGTTACTACTAGGGCCACAATAGGGGACACTATTACTACTGGGGCCAATATCGGAGTCACTATTAGTTTGGGACCACTGTGAGGGTCACTATTACTACTGAGGCCAATGTAGGGAAAAGTATTACTCCTGAGGCCAATATAGGGGACACTATTACTACTGGGACCGCAATAGGGGTCACTATTACTATCTGGGCCATAATAGGGGACACTTACTACTGGGGCTTCAATGAGGGAACCTATTACAACTTGGGCTACAATAGTGGTCACTATTACAATTGGGGCAAATATAGAGGTTACTATTACTACTGAAGCCACCAATATAGGGGGTCACTATTACTACTGGAGCCAATATAAGGGTCACTATTTCTACTGGGGCCACCAATTTAGAAGACACTGTTACTACTGGGGCAACCAATACAGGGGAAACTTTTACTGCTGCGGCCACTTTGGGGGACACTTATTACTGAGGCCATTGTGGGGGACACTTACTACTGGGGCCAATATAAGGGACGCTATTACTACTGGGGCCACCAATATAGGGGGTCACTATTACTACATGGGGTGGATTTGCTGTGGAGTTTACAGAAGCTGTAGTAGCAAAGTGGATGAGATTTTTAAAATCTCAAAAGCGCATCCAGTGCTCCAGCGTTCCGACCTGTGCTTTTTTAAAATGGCTCTATCCTTTTTATAACGATGGAGGTAAAAATCATACGTCATGATAAGGGTGGCTTCACACGAGCATGTTTTTGTGCGTACATACGTGCGTACATAAGTGTGCACCCATGTACGTGCAAAAACACACGTGAATGCAGGTCCATGCATTGCCTTCAATGGAGCCGTGACTGCTGCCGGCGGCTCCATTCTGCCAGCACCCCGTAATTGTTTTTTCAGGGAAGGGCTTTAAATATAAGCCCTTCCCTGAAAAACAACAATTTTAGTGTAAAACAATCAAACAAACAAAAAAACTTACTTACTCTGCTGTGTCCTCGTGGGGATGAAGAACACTCTATGATCGTAACACATGAGTAGCAAAAGTGTCTCTCCTGTCCTGATGGTTTGTTACATTGTATCAGTGCAGATAAAATGTATCAGTTTGGAGCCTAAAGGGGTTAGTCCCGCGAAAGCAAGTGGGTCTATACACTTCTGTATGGCCATATTAATGCACTTTGTAATGTACATTGTGCATTAATTATGAGCCATACAGAAGTTATCAGAAGTTATTCACTTACCTGTTCCGTTGCTAGCGTCCTCGTCTCCATGGAGCCGTCTAATTTTCAGCGTCTAATCGCCGGATTAGACGCGCTTGCGCAGTCCGGTCTTCTTCTTTTCTGAATGGGGCCGCTCGTGCCGGAGAGCGGCTCCTTGTAGCTCCGCCCCGTCACGTGCCGATTCCAGCCAATCAGGAGGCTGGAATAGGCAATGGACCGCACAGAAGACCTGCGGTCCACCGAGGGAGAAGATCCCGGCGGCCATCTTCACCAGGTAAGTAAGAAGTCACCGGAGCGGGGGATTCAGGTAAGCACTGTGCGGTTTTCTTGTTTAACCCCTGCATCGGGTTTGTCTCGCGCCGAACGGGGGGGGCTATTGAAAAAAAAAAAAAACCTGTTTCGGCGCGGGACAACCCCTTTAAGCTTTCTATCTGAAGCCATTATTTACATGAGAGATTTTTCTTGCATGATGTGAGCCGGTAAAGACTGCGGCATGTCCTATTTTTTTGCGATCTCGCTCATTACTTTCTATGGGACTACATAAAAGCGTATCGCACTCTCCTGGAAGATTGCATATTTCCCAGCGTGATATTGGTCCGAGTTTCACAGACTGATATCGCTCTTGTCCGCATGACTACAGCCTCACAGAGGATTGTCTAGACTGGATGCAGACCCTCAGCTGTGAGAAGTAGGAGGTCTTCACAGATTTTTCAGCCTCTGGATGTAAATAAAAAAATATCTTGTCCTTAACTGACAGCAAGCAGAGATCCTGAACTGGTCAGGAATTCCAACACACTGAATTTAATGGATGGCAACCCTTTAGAGCTCTGTCTATAGGGGAGATTCTGATAATGCTCTGAAATATCTTCATTGGGCAGTC
Organism: Eleutherodactylus coqui; assembly: GCF_035609145.1. Lineage (NCBI taxonomy): Eukaryota > Metazoa > Chordata > Amphibia > Anura > Eleutherodactylidae > Eleutherodactylus > Eleutherodactylus coqui. The sequence continues at coordinate 139,362,211 of NC_089844.1, forward strand.
ACTACAGTACGGTACGGTGCCCATAGACATTTTCAGCCCCCTCATGTCTGTAGTTGGGGTACATTTTGCCCTGTGATAGTCATGAGGGGTGTTAGGAGAAGTTTACAGAAGCCCTGTACTATAGTGCTGCCCTATTAACAGGCAAGGATGTGATTCGGGATGTAATCATTAATACCTACAGGAGGGAGTGGAAATACCCATCTATGCCCAAATGAAAGGTACATTAGCCACAGAAGGAATAGGATGATGGCCGCATAGTCACACTGTGTTCTTCCTTCATGATCAGGCATAGACATACAATCACAAAGATAGGTATGGCTACATGGTAACTGTGGCTACTATTGCTATATGGTCACTGTAGTTGGTATTACTACTATTTGGTGATTATGGCTGGCACGCAGTGCGGTCTTGATGGTTGGAATGACTAAGGTTCAATGTGGTTGGTATTACTATGTGGCCCCGTTGGTTGCTATTGCTACCGGTACATGGTCTTTGTGACTAGCGCTGATATATTGTCACTGTAGTTGGTATTACTGTATTGGCATTGTTGATTGACAATGCTATTAGGGCACTGTAGTTTGTACTGCTGGCTAGCACTGCTATATGGGCAATGTGTTTGGTACCACTAAATGGTCACGATGGTTGATCTTACTAGATGCTCGCATTGGATAGTGTTATTAAAGGGCCACTCCGGTGAAAACACATTTCCCATCCCTGCCCCATCACCTGATTGCCTGCGACACTCTGGAGGTCTCCTCTATGTATTGCAGCCACTTCCATGCAGTGCAGCCCCCTGTCCGATGCTCATCAGGCACCATCTGGAGGCTGAGGTTTTTTGCTTCCACATCTATCCCATGAGGCGCTAGCTGAGGCTATAGCATTTCTACCTGCTAAGGAGAAAGTTTAATTATCATTACCTTCTATAATCCCCTAAATAAGCTACAGTACACAAGTATATGGTCAGGAAGATGAGACGCGATCTCCTCAGGCACTTTTCACTCAGCTTCACCTACACTTTATTAAACGTTAATTGTCCCTTCAGCTAGAGGAACTAGTGGGGGAAATTGTCTTTCAAATCATTTCAGAGAAAGGAAAGGAGAGAACGTTTAAGTCAGTTGTTAAGTAAATATTGCTGTATTCTTCACCCTGTTCAATTCACTGCATACTGCTGTATCTTCTTGTGCCATTTCCAAGTTTAGTAAATCTGCGTACTCCCAGATTACTACCACAAGCTACTGGACTCGTCTCAGTTATTTCATCGGCATTCCATCCTGAGAGTCCGGTTGGAGTACTGACGTCACGCGTGACAAAACAGGCCTTCCTGTTAAGCATACCGCGGTACGTTCTCTGGGTCGCTGCACAACCCCTGAGCAGAGCACTTTTGGCGCCACTGTCGAGAGGGACCACAGAGCCACCTGTGACAACACTTCATCGCCTCCCTACTGTCAGTACACCACCCAGCCCGCTCACTCCGATCGGCTAACACACTCAGACTAAACACCCCTGTAATACGAACCTCACATGCTCGCCTACAGGACTTCACCAGAGCACGGCCATCCTCTGGAATGCTCTACCCCAAGGCATCCGGACAATTCCCGATGCACGAAATTTCAGACGTGCCTTAAAAACGCACCTCTTCAGGGAAGCATACCAAATCTCCTGACCTAGTCCCTCGCCCCTCCCTATGGTGCCCCACCCTGTTTGCCTTCTAATAAATGATCTGTACATGAAATTTCCTATTGCCTGTGTTCCCCAACCCCTGCACCTCCTGTACCACCCTCAACCCATTTGTGTCTAACCCAACGTATCTCACATTGTAAATGTTGTATTGTTTTGCATTTATCCATGCCTGAAAGCGCTGCGGAATAAGTTGGCGCTATACAAATAAAGATTATTATTATATTATATTCTGCACACCTCATGGTCTCCCTCACTTTGGCACGCCAGGGTCGGCCGTTGCACAATCGTAATGCACTCGCAGTGAACATCGCAATTTAACAAGCATGATGGCGGTGTGAGTTCCTCAGAGCATTATCACGCTCGCCCATATGAATGCACCCTAAGGGTGCATTCCCACAAGCGTATATCGGCTCGGTTTTTACGCCGAACCAATATACGTCGTCCTACTTTGCAGGGGGGGGGGGGGGGGGATGGAAGAGCCAGGAGCAGGAACTGAGCTCCCGCCACCTCTCTGCCCCTCTGCACTATTTGCAATGAAAGGAGGCGGGAGGGGGGGGCTAAGTTCCGCAAATAGCCCCGCCCCTCCCCATTGCAAATAGTGCATAGGGGCGGAGAGGAGGCAGAGAGGGGGCGGGAGCTCAGTTCCTGCTCCTGGCTCTTCCATCCTCCCCCCCCCCCCCCTGCACATGAGGACGACGTATATCGGCTCGGCGTGAAAACCGAGCCGATATACGTTCGTGGGAATGCAGCCCACGAAGGACGTATAAAAAAAGAGAAAAAACCTAAAGTAGGCATCCCTGAAAGAAAACACTACATTTTCTCCTACTGCTCCTTCACATGGTGTTTTTTTGCTGCTGATTCTGCACCAAATCCTCATGAAATTCACACCATTTTAGCATTCTATGAAATACTATGTAAGTCTGCGCTGCAGTTCATACGGGGCAGATTTTTCCGTGCGTGAGTTCTGAGATACACATTGCTGGGGAAACACCTGCGTCAGTCGGCCGCACACACGCTGTCCCCATTGACTGGAGCCAAATCTCCATGTGGGTCTGCATGAACATCTGTGGCAGAACGCTGCGGCTCAGCCTTGTATTTCTCCAACACGGACGTGACGCTTTCAGTATTGTGTGAATAAGGTTTAACACAGTTTTCACGGTCACAAGACAACATAATGGTTGAGTATCAGCTAAAATGAAAATCTTAACCCTTTCATGCTCCACGACATACAGTTACGTCCTGAGCGTGCAGACTTTGTACGGAGCGGGCTCAGAAGTCGATCTTGCTTCATACTCGCCGGCAGTCCTTCACAGCTGATACCTACCTGCAACAGCCGTAAGTATACATTTATAAAGTCATACATTATATGAAAGAGGCGCGCAGGCTGCACACAACTCCCATTACTTGGAAGTGATTCATATGGAAGTCATTGCCTCAGTTTTTGTCGGTTTCAGATTTCCCCGATTTGATTTCGGACAGTTTATTTGCTACTAATTTTTTGAAAAATGTAATTACTATACAAAAAAATCAACAAAACAAACAGAGAACGTCCCCCTACCGCCCCTTTTCTGTTCCAACGCCCCCAGTTGTGCCTTTTCGTTCCTCCGCCCCCCTTGAGAAGTAAAAACGCCCCCAAGGGGACAGTAACGCCCACGTTGAGAACCACTACTCTAGATGTAGAGAGCGCCCCTTTGTGACAGTCCTGGGCATAGATAAATGATGGGACAAATCTCTGTATTGTAGTCCGCCCATTCCGTTTACTTTAGTTGCCCGCCCTTGTACCTGCTCCAGCTTTGATGTCCTTCTTGACTACCGATGCCCACAACTGTACATTCCATGTGTGCTCTGACCAGTGACTTGTAAAGAGGAAGAACAATGTTCTCATCATGTGCCCCTAGACCTCTTTTGATGCACCCTATGATCCTATTTGCCTTGGCAGCAGCTGCCTGACACTGGTTGCTTCATTTTAGCTTAGAGATCACTAAAATCCACAAGTCCTTTTCCACATCAGTGTTATCCAGTGGTTTCCCATGTAGTGTGTAATTGTGACACATATTTCCCTTTCCATGTGCAAAACCTTACATTTATCAATGTTAAACCTCATTTCCCACTTTTCTGCCCCCAACTTATCCAGATCCTCTTGTCACCACATTCTGTCTTCTCTTGTGTTCATTTCTTTACATAGTTTTGTCATCTGCAAATATGGGTATTTTACTGCACAATGCTTCTACCAGGTCATTAATAAATATACTAAAAAGAAGAGGGCCAAATACTGCCCCCTGTGGTACCCCACTAGTAACAATGACCCCTCTAATTCTGCCCCCTGTGGTACCTCACTAGTAACCCTCCCAATACTCCTATGAGGTGACAGGACACAGCAGGAGAGATCGTGAAGTGACAGGACACAGCAGGAGGGACAGTGAAGTGGTAGAACCCATTAGCAGGAGGGATACTGAAGTGACAAGACACAGCAGGAAGGACAGTGAGGTGATAGGACACAGCAGGAGGGACAGTGAGGTGACAAGACACAGCAGGAAGGACAGTGAGGTGATAGGACATAGCAGGAGGGAGAGTGAGGTAACAAGATACAGCAGGAGGGACAGTGAGGTGACAGGACACAGCAGGAGAGATCGTGAAGTGAATGGACACAGCAGGAGGGACAGTGAGGTGATAGGACCCATTAGCAGGAGGGATACTGAAGTGACAAGACACAGCAGGAAGGACAGTGAGGTGACAGGACACAGCAGGAGGGACAGTGAGGTGACAGGACACAGCAGGAGGGACAGTGAAATGACCTCACACAGCAGGAGGGATACTGAAGTGACAAGACACAGCAGGAAGGACAGTGAGGTGACAAGACACAGCAGGAAGGACAGTGAGGTGATAGGACATAGCAGGAGGGAGAGTGAGGTAACAAGATACAGCAGGAGGGACAGTGAGGTGACAGGACACAGCAGGAGAGATCGTGAAGTGAAAGGACACAGCAGGAAGGACAGTGAGGTGATAGGACCCATTAGCAGGAGGGATATTGAAGTGACAAGACACAGCAGGAAGGACAGTGAGGTGATAGGACACAGCAGGAAGGACAGTGAGGTGATAGGACATAGCAGGAGAGAGAGTGCAGTAACAAGATACAGCAGGAGGGACAGTGAGGTGATAGGACACAGCAGTAGGGACAGTGAGGTGGCAGGACACAGCAGGAGAGACAGTGAGGTGACAGGACTCAGCAGGAGGGACAGTGAAGTGATAGGACACAGCAGGAGAGACAGTGGGGTGGCAGGACACAGCAGGAGGGACAGTGAGGTGACATGACACAGCAGGAGGAACAGTGAAGTGATAGGACACAGCAGGAGGGACAGTGAGGTGGTAGGACACATCAGGAGGGACAGTGAGGTGGTAGAACACATTAGCAGGAGGAATAGTGAATTGACAAGACACAGCAGGAAGGAAAGTGAGGTGATAAGACACAGCAGGAGGGACAGAGAGTTGACAGAAAACAGCAGGAGGGACAGTGAGGTAACAGGACAAAGTAGGGAGTAAGTGAGGTGACAGGATACAGCAGGAAGGACAGTGAGGTGGCAGGACACAGCAGAAGGGACAGTGAGGTGGCAGGACACAGCAGGAGGGACAGTGAAGTGATAGGACACAGCAGGAGGGACAGTGAGGTGACAGGGTACAGCAGGAGGGACACTAAGGTGATAGGACACAGCAGGAGAGACAGTGGGGTGGCAGGACACAGCAGGAGGGACAGTGAAGTGATAGGACACAGCAGGGGGGACAGTGAGGTGTAGGACACAGAAGAAGGGACAGTGAGGTGATAGGACACAGCAGGAGGGACAGTGAGGTGACAGGACACAGCTGGGGGGACAGTGAGGTGACAGGACACAGCAGGAGGGACATTGAGGTCACAGGACACAGCAGAGGGGCAGTGAGGTGACAGGACACAGCAGGGAGGCAGTGAGGTGGCAGGACACAGCAGGAAGGACAGTGAGGTGACAGAACACAGCAGGAGGGACAGTGAGCTGCACTCAAGGAGCCTCCTGCCCTCCTGTCATCTCCTCACTTTGGACTGGGCCAGCCTGACCGCTCCAACGGCCCATTAGAGCTTCCAGAAGGTTCCAGTCTCACTGGTAATGCCTGGTCTGGTAGGAGGACATTGCTCATCCATTTTGTTGTAATTTCCTTCCATTGATAACTCGGCTTGGTAACAGCAAATATGGCCGCTGCCTTCTGTTGGATAGAGACTATTTAGGATGTACAGTTTGTTCTCTTGTGACTGAAGTGGCGGGTTCCTGTGACTACAAATGAGATGCAACAGTTGTCAGTACTGTGGCAAGTGGTCCCAGAAGCAAGAATAAACTCCATAGTGTCCCCAGTGGAAATAATACCCGCATAGTGGCCTCAATAGTAATAATACCGCCATAGTGAGCCCAGTAGTAAAAGCACCCCCGTAGTGACCCCAGTGGAAATAATACCGGCATAGTGGCCTCAATAGTAATAATACCCCCATAGTGGCCTCAATAGTAATAGCACCCCCATAGTGTCCCCAGTAGAAATAAAACCCCATAATGGCCTCAATAGTAAAAGCACCCCCTTAGTGTCCCCTGTAATAGTAATGCCGCCATAATGGCCTCGATAGTAATAATACCCCCATAGTGTCCCCAGTAGTAAAAGCACCCCCGTAGTGTCCCCAGTAGTAGTAATACCCCCATAGTGGCCCCAGTAGTAATGATGCCCCCATAGTGACCCTAGTAGTAATAATACCCCCATAGTGACCCCAGTAGTAAAAGCACCCCCGTAGTGACCCTAGTAGTAGTAATACCCCCATAGTGGCCCCAGTAGTAATAATGCCCCCATAGTGACCCTAATAGTAATAATACTCCCATAGTGACCCCAGTAGTAATAATGCCTCCATATCACCCCTCTCTGACATTCTCTCTGGATTTGGCCAGTGTTTTTCAGCATCAAGCAGCTCGCAATCAGGAATATTGGAGATTCAGAACCCCTTACCCAGCAAACTGTGAGTACGAGCCGGGGGTCTTATTGCTGATGGTAATGGGGGTCTGCTAATTATAATTATAGATCCCTGCCATCATGCTCCTTCTTATGTCTTTTACAGGATTGGCAGGACAACTAGCCGTGGTACACCATATTACGGTTGCATTTTCCCTACAAGTGTTACTCTGAGGACTTTACTTTTATATGGTAACTTCTATTTAGCACAGCTGGGGATTTGCTACAGATGCAGTCAGATCTGACGATTTAAAATTTAAAAAAAAGCATACCTCACCTAGAAGCGCTGTCCAGGGCTCCGCTGCAGCTTCTTCCGGGTCCCTGATACTTGTTTTCTTCATCTCTTCTGGCCAGGATTGAAAATCCCTGCCTCCTGGAAGCGCTGGCTGTGATTGGCTGATGTGTAGCCAATCACAGCCAGCGCTCGATGAATGGCTGTGATTGTTTCATCGAGTGCTGGCTGTGCTTGGCTAAGCGTCAGCCAGTCACAGCCAGCACTTCGAGGACTTTTTCAATCCCTGGCCAGAAGAGATGAAGGAGAATAGTGCCGAGGACCCGGGGAGATTAGGAAATTGCAGCCAGGGCTTAGATTAGGGCTTTGACAGTAGGAGTTCCTAATGTCAAAGTTGCATTGCACCGTCGAAAATCTCGTTTTCCTGCGATGCAACAGAGAGAAAGGCTCCATAAGGAAACATGGGATACAAAACCTTGCATGTCGCGGGCATATCGCCGGACCCGCAAGGTTTTTGTGTCGGGTTGTTGCATTCTACAAAACATCGCATGTGTGAATTAACCCATAGGAAAACATGGGCTTCACATACATGTGATTTGTAGCATCATAGCAACGCTACAAAATCGCGCGACTTTGTCACCTATGTGAACCCAGCCTAAAGGTGTGTGAGTTGATCCCCAGCCCAGTTAGTGAATATGCAGATAAGAGGTGATGTGGGGTGCGTGGGGGTTGAAGTGAGAAGGAGCGCAGGTTTCCTTCCAAAGGAGAGTATAGCAGTGTAGATGGAAAAGAGTTTAGGTTAGGTTGTATGGTAGGCCTCCCTAAATAATGTGTTTTTAAAGCTGTGGGCGTTGGGAATTACCCTGATTGTCTAAGTGCAGCTCAGGAAAAATCTTGGAAGCCGAAGTGGGAGGTCCAGACTAGAGAGGAATTTAGTCTAAGGTCATTAGCAGAGCGGAGAGCATGGGTAGGGTGGTAGACAGAGAAGAGGGAGGAGATATAGGTCTGTGGAGAGCCTTATGGATGAGGGAAATGGAAATGCACGGAGTATAACGTAAAAAAGTATTAATACGATGTATCAATGTTAGACTCTACTCAGACTTACATTAGGAGCCTCTGTCCAGGGTTTCCATTAGAACAGTATACCAGTACAGTGATATTTTTTCTGGTAAAATGACAAACACCGTGATGAAAACCTGACGGAACCCATTCTTGTCAATGGGATCTGTCTGGCTCCGTTGATGTCTCTCATATGACGGATCTGTCACACCGTTACTAAAGTTTTACTGTTCCTATGATGGAAATGTGAACAGATTCTTAGGTGTAAGATATAGAGATATTGGTAAGTGGAGCTGTGCTTTATCTTGTCTCGATGTCCTCCATAATTGTAGGCTTACCACCTGGGCGAGGGTCAGGATTCCACGTCCTGGCTAAACAATAACAAAGGAGACCTGGCAAGATGTTCCTCTCTCACTTGGAGAATGTGGTTGGCTTCCTCCACACCGAGTTCCCCGAGAAGAAACTGCTGATGTGGGATGACATGCTGAGAAAGCTGAGCAGAGAGAGCATACAAGGTGAGTGGCCGCCTGTCTACTGTTTACATTTAGCAAAAACGGTAGCCAATCAGAAGGTGGGGTGGGGCTATAACACAGTGTAGCCAATCAGATCCTGACAGTGATTAGAGCAGCAGCAGATGAGTATGCTGAGCATATGGGGCAATGACCTGTCCACTTTCTTTGGTATGTTAGTAAGACAGTAGCAGTGACTGAGGGGGACATACAAAAGGTTACAAGAAGCTACAGCAGCACAGAGTATCTTAGATCAGGAAGCGATCTGTGGTTGTGTTAGTGAGGACAGGACAGAATGTGATTTGTCAGCAAAGTGGAGACAAGTAGAAGGCCACAGACATGATTTAAAGTGACCCGCCCGTCCTGAAGAAACATAGATGGCCGCACCGCTAGTCTGACTACCTGAGGCACACTGTGCATTAATATGCATGGATAGTCAGCGCTTGCCATGCTGAATCTTCAGGTGAATTCCAGTCATCTAAGCCTCGCTTTACGGTGTATGTGCTGGAAGATGAGACATGAGAGGCGCACGTCACTTGCATGGGATTCAGCCTGGTTTGTACTGACGTCAGAAGGAAAGTGGGTGGCAGCGAGAGGCTGAAGAGGAGGGATTTAACAAGTGACATCTTTACTTGGAGCTGTAATGGCGCCGCCTCTTGAGGCAGGGCATTTGACTTAACAGGCGCTCTGCAATAAAAGCAGGATTTTGACTTTTTTGCCGATTTGCTCTATTCTGCTTAAAACATCAATGTTATCCTGCTGCTATGCTGTTTTACACCGTGGGGCCAGGTAATATACCTATATTCTGCTGACAGGTTCCCTTAAAGGTAGTGGTAGGAGCAAGGTATAGTGATGCCAGATCTATGAGCAGGCCATGCATAAGATTTCTCCATTGGGGGTCAGTCAGGAGACCTTGTATATGTATTAGATTGTTGGCAGTGGTGATTTAAGGGCTTTTTAGCACGAGTTTTTTTCCGTGCGAGTATGGTCCGATTTTTAATTGTACGGAAATAGAACGCACTGATTTCATAATCAGACAGTCTGAGTAAAAAAATGCAGCATGTCCTATCTTGGTCTGATTCTTGGGCAAGAATTGTCTATTCAAATCAACGAGTGCATTAAAAAAACAGAATGACATATGAGTGCGTTCTGTTTTTTTTTTCATGCACCCATTGATTTTAATAGAACTTTTCAATTAGATCAGTTGAGCCACCTTCCATTTTTTAATGCACAGAAAACACAGATGACACTTGGATGACACTCTTGTGTGGAAAAAAGCAAAAACACATGAAAATCAAAAGGAAAATTGGTCCATTTTTCCATGGATCGGAATTGCACTCGCCCATTTGAACCAGAAAAGTCCAACATGGAATCCACGTTTTAAAGGGGTTGTCCCGCGGCAGCAAGTGGGTCTATACACTTCTGTATGGCCATATTAATGCACTTTGTAATGTACATTGTGCATTAATTATGAGCCATACAGAAGTTATAAAAAGTTTTTTACTTACCTGCTCCGTTGCTGGCGTCCTCGTCTCCATGGTGCCGACTAATTTTCGCCCTCCGATGGCCAAATTAGCCGCGCTTGCGCAGTCCTGGTCTTCTGCTCTCTTCAATGGAGCCGCTCGTGCAGAATGCAGGCTCCGTGTAGCTCCGCCCCGTCACGTGCCGATTCCAGCCAATCAGGAGGCTGGAATCGGCAATGGACCGCACAGAAGAGCTGCGGTCCACGGAGGAAGAGGATTCCGGCGGCCATCTTCACAGGTAAGTAGAGAAGTCACCGGAGCGCGGGGATTAAGGTAAGCGCTCCGGTAAGCTTTCTGTACGTCCCTGCATCGGGGTTGTCTCGCGCCGAACGGGGGGGGGGGGGGGGGGGGGTTGAAAAAAAAAAAAACCCGTTTCGGCGCGGGACAACCCCTTTAAATATGCATCCTAAAATAGGGATTTTTAACACGGTTTTCAATGTCGTATGTAGATTTTGATGCGAATTTTGAGCTTCCAATGAATTTAATGAGAAAATTTGGCACCAAACTAACATCAAGAAGTGATAAGTCCCTTTTTTTCCAAGTCTGCAGGAGGAAAAATCCATGTAGTTTAATCAGTAACATGGGATGTCCATTAGAATCAATATCTGGTATTGCAGCTCGGCCCCTCTTCACTGGGGCAATTTTTTAGAGTCAGGTTAAGTGCTCCCTCACTCGGGCATATTTGCTCGTGTGCAAAATGTACGTGAACAGTATGATGTCAATCCGGTGGAAAATCGCAGCATGCTCTATTTTTGTGCACACCAAATGCCCCCATAGAAGTCTATGGGGGGAGGGGGTGCAAATGGGCACACAATACACAAGGAGATGCGCAATTCAGCTGGAAAAGGAACACATCCTAAATGTGTTTTCTGACTTCACATTGCCTTGGACTATCTATGAGTAAATTTACAACTGCAGTTTCAAAAGTCACAGGGAAGGGGGCAGCAGTTATTATACATCATGCAGTTGTCAGCTTCAGCTGCATATCTATATAAAGACGAAAGCCCTCACTGACTGACTCACTGACTGACTCGCCACTAATTCTTCAACTTCCCAATGTCGTAGAAAGATGAAATTTGGCACAAGCATTGATTATGTCCAAAATAGGAAAAGCTAATGGGTCCCAACTAGATTATTCAATTTTAAGCGCAAAAGAATTAGCATCCAAATTTTACGTACGGAATCTAATTCTCTCACTTCCCAATGTCATAGAAACTTGAAATTTGGCATGAGTATTGATTATGTCATAAATAGGAAAAGTTAATGGGTCCCAACTCGATTATTCAATTCTAAGCGCAAAAGAATTAGCGTCCAAATTTTATGTGCGTAATCAACTTCCTGATGTCATTTTATATAAAGGAAACGTTGCTTGGTTACCTCCACGTGGTGTTTCCTGGGTAACGCAAAAAACCATGCAAAATGGTGAACATATTTTTTTCCTTGGTATCTCTAAAGTAACCACGACTTCATAAGATTTTCCGTGTGAACACCAGATAAACACCAGTACCAAATTAACTCGGGCGAAGCCGGGTATATCAGCTAGTTGTATAATAAGGGAGAGTGGCATCACATTGTCTTAAAGCTTCAGAACGGCTGCAGAGCTTCGGGCTACTTACAGTTGCTGTAAGAGACCCCATACTGTAAATGCATCCACATCTACGGCATGTACCTCCTCTGCCATTCTGGGGTACGTCAGTCAATGTAACTGCTGTCCTGGGATTACTCTACTGCTCAGTGGTCTGTGCATTCACTACCTGCATTGAGGAGTATAATGGTTTGATTCGCTGTATTGGATTGATGACATTATGGCTGAGATGAAGGTGTTCTACCTACAGACCTATAGTGCTCATGTCACTGATTGCCCATTGTCTGTCCCTGCAGGTACGATCATTACTCAGTGCTCTGTGAGCTGCTCCCGGTGGGCATCCCCTCCCTGGCGGTGTGTCTAAAGACTCTCAAGTACGGTAAGTGCGTTCACTGAAGTCACTGAGATGTGTCGCCTTATCTGCAGCATTGTCACCTGTCTTCTCCCACACAGGAGAACTCAACGAAGATGCCAAGAAGGACATCAGTCACATACTAGGATTCAGCAGCATCAATCCGGAGAAAAACACTTGGTAACTACAACCCATAGCCTTTACTGAGGGGGTTAAAAAGGTTGGACCAGAATTTCAAGTTCTCTCCTGTCCACTTTATTTACTTTCATTTAGGCCGTCTGCACAGCGGCGGGTCGGATTCTGCATGTGGAATCCGGCCCTGGCAGCAGCAGCGCCCGTGTGTACCTGTTTTCGTTTTCTTCTTTCTGTACTGCGGATGGCTGCACGGTTCGCCGTCGGACATGCGCAGTACAGATTTTTTTTTAATTCTTACTTTTCTTGCGGAATCCGCGGCCCCCAATGTCAATTGCAAACGGACCGCGGGTCAGACGGCTTCCATTGACTTCAATGGAAGCCATCTGTGGGTAATCCGCAGGAAAATGGAGCATGCTGCGATTTGTTTTTTATTCATTCACGAGCGGAAATCGCAATTGGTTTTCGCTCATGTGCATGAAAAATCACTTTTGCATTGCACTATATGGTTGGTATTTGCTGCGGAATCCGGAGGTGGTCGCTCTCTCCGGATTCTGCAATTCTAGTCCGCCCATGTGCATTCACCCTTAGGGCTTATTCAGACGACCGTATATCAGCCGGGTATTCACGCTGGCCGATATATGGCGTCCCTCTCTGGAGGAGGAGGAGGAGGCTGGAAGAACCGGGAGCAGTGCACTGAGCTCCTGCCCCCTCTCCGCCCTTCGGCACTATTTGCAATGAGGGGAGGCGGGGTAGTGGCGGAGCTAAGTTTTAATTTTTAATGCTTTTCTGTACTCTTTCCATACTTTGCTTTTTCCTTGCACCTTGTTTGTACTGTTTTTAGTGTTCACTCAGCTTTCTGAAGAAGAGGTTATACCTCGAAACATGTAACCTGCTGGTTATATAATAAATAGGGATGAGCGAACGTGTCCGTTACGGACACATCCGCACCCGGACACCGGCTTTGCCGAACACTGCAGTGTTCGCGCGTAAGTGTCCGGGTGCCGCCGGGGGGCGGGGAGATGCGCGGCGGCGCGGGCGGCAGTAGCGGGGAACAGGGGGGAGCCCTCTCTCTCTCCCTCTCCTCCCCACTCCCCGCCGCACCCCCCCGCGCTGCCACGGCGGCCCCCGAACTTTTTCGCCCGAACACTGAAGTGTTCGCAAAGTTCGGTGTTCGGGCGAAAAAGGGGCGGAGCCGAACGTGTTCGCTCATCTCTAATAATAAAGCATCTTTAGTTGTCTTTGGCTCCACCTCTCATCTAATTTGACACCTGCCACCAGGTTGTGCCAGAGTCCTCCCTTTTTTAGACTTCTATCAGTGTATACCAGGCACAGAGCTGTAGGTTCCATAGCATTGGTGTCAGGTATTTGCAACTTAATCCCATTCAGTGGATTGGGACTGAGCTGCAGAAAGGTCACATAACCAATAAATGTGTCATCACAGCACTTGTCTGGGGTTAAAAAGATGATTGATCGGGATCCCAGGAGTAAGACCCCACCAATCTGGTATTGATGACATCCTAAGGACAGGCCATCAATATTTACATCATGGATAATCCCATTAAAGGGAACTTGTCATTATGTTTGACCCCCATAAACTATGTTATGGGGCTCCAAGGTGATGGAATGGGCAGTCCTTGGAGCAGTGTCTCATATTCACTTTCTGCGTGCGCATCTCCCATTCATCTCTATGCAAGATGCATGTGCAGAAAGAGTCAAGCTGTTGGCACCTGTAATCTTTGTGGAGATACAGCTCTGGAATGGAGCACCCAGTGAGTATGGAACACAGCTCCCAGGACTCTCTGTTCCATCACCTTTCAGCCCCATGACACAGTATATGGAGCTCAAACGCAATGGCAGGTTTTCAGTGAGGCTGCAATACCATACATAGCCCATGAACAAGAGTGGCGCTGTTTCCAGAAAAACCCTGGAAACCCTTTTAATGAACGACAATGAAGTTTAGAGTAGAAATATAATTCTTTGGTGATTTATTCCTCTTAGTGACGGGACCGGAGGATTTCCTGGATCTGAAATTTATAACATGGTGAAGAAAGTCCATAGCGAACTGAAGGGAAGGTTCATGAAATCACAGAGGGAGACAGGTAAGAAGGGAATGGCCAAACTATGACTGCACAGCAGTGGATGTGAGCTATATGACTAGTACAGTACCCAGGGACAGGGTACATCACAGGGTCCATACGGTGTTGCTGGGCACCAGCTCCATAGTTTCCATGGTACAGGGCAGAGTTTCTCAGTACTAAATACCTTCTGCTGGGGCTGATTTTGCCAAAAATTAAAATCTCAATCTTTTTTTGTTTCATTTATGGAAAATTTTCAATTTCAATCTCAATTTTCTTTTTTTGCTAAATACTAAGACTGCGAGACGAGTTGTAGACTTCAGTGGTACCATGTAGGGGTACAAGTGAAACTTTTTGATTGCTTTTTATTGTGTTTTTTAGGAGACAGATGAATGAAAAATAGCAATTCTGGCTTCATTTTTAATATATTTCCATGCAGTTTGCTGTACAGGATAACAAGCATAATACTTTTATAGTGCTGATTTTTATAAACGAGGCGATACCCAATTTTTTTCGGCTTTTCCATAACCATTTTCGTTATTTACTATTTTAGAGTAAACTTTTTTCCTTTTTGGTTTTTGAACACTTTACTTCTTTTTTTATTGTCCCTTGGAAGTGACTGGAAGATGCGATCAGGAATGCTGTTGTCAGAAAATCAGCTAATACAGCAGCTACCCGCCCCGCATTTGATCGCTGACCAGTGCCACAGTTGTCCGCACTCTCTTGTATCAGAGATAAGTAAATGTATTGGGCAGCCGTCGCATTAGTTGTTCTGTTGTAAGAAATCAACGGCTGTAACGGGGCGCCCTGCACATGTACCCAGCCCTAGATGTACCCTTCGCAACATGTATTGTAATGGGACAGAGATAGCAGGTAAGCCTTGGTACAAGTTCTGTATTGCACCAAGTTTTACCTGCTATCTGTGTTACATTGAATTACAGACTGTGAAGAATTCTGAGAAGCGCTGCCTCGAAGAGAGTGAAGGACGGACTGCCTGCACATAATTCATCCCTTATATGCAATAGTGTTGCCAGGTGGACAGGGACGCTGTTGAAGTAGAGGGCCGGGTGGTAGCAGTATCCACGCTATCTTGAAGTTTGCTGCCAATCCGGCGCCTGTCCCAGTCTCCTCTTCCCAAGGCGCCCTCTTCTTCCTCCCTTTGCATATGCTGATCCGCACCTCCTTTGGCGTAGGCCATTACAAATTGCCCTGCTGTGGCGGTCATGATAGTGGTGGCTGGCGGCGAGATTTACCCTTTTGAATCCAATTTGTATCCTGGTTTTCCTAAGGGGCTTACTCTTTTTCTGCCATTATACTACGGCGCTATATGCTAGCTAAAGCCAGGAGTGCATGAGGTGGCACGTTGGATAGGCTTTGACGGCAGAGAGGCTGGCAATATATAGTAATAGAACCCCGACGGACGTCTTCCAACATCAGAGCTGTACAGCTTTAAATCATAATGTCTTCAAAAGTCAGACAGTGGATTGGAAAGGTTTAAGAAGCAGAGTCACAATGGTGACGAAGGGATGGCTTCCTACTTTTACTTCTCATGTGGGCAAATGGCATGAAGGGCCTTCTTCTTCTTGATTGGCTCTAACCACTCGCTGCAATGAGCCAATGACTGTTTGTAGATGCAGGGGAGGAGTTGGCCTCTCAATGTGAACTACGTAAGTTAATACTTTGATATACAGTGTAGTACCTGACAATTTAAGGAAAATAATTGACTTTTGCAATTTAGTGTGAAAACAGAATCACGGGGTTACCAAGGGGTGAAGTAATCTAAATAATTCAATTAATCGCCAAGTCCAACCTTTTACTCAAGTAAACTATATCAAAGTACCATTAAAGTTATGATCATGCACTGTACCAGTGTACCAGTACGGGACATGTCATGTACCCTCTTGGGTACCAACCGTGGGCATAGTGAACTGACCCCATTGTCCAGACCATGTGTCCTTTAATACTCTATGCAACAAATGTTATGACCACATTATGCTGAAGCTTGGAAATGTGTTATATATATGGAAAAAAGGTATAGCAGCTAATATGGGGCCCAGCGGTTAATTGGGAACAGCAGGTAGTGATCCCTATGTATGATGGAAGGAGAGAAAATAATTGGGGAGAGTGAGGAACATAATCCTGATTTATTTCATGAACACGCTGGTCTTGGTAACCTTGACCCCAACCAAAGTTTTTCTGCAGGGCTCTATGATTATACCCGTATATACTCCCATCAAATCATCATATATATATATTACTCTGAATGGCCCCTTTTTTAATGATACCAGCCCTTTCACGATTGGAGCTCTCCTATATGGAAATTCTCCCCGTGACCCCGGAGTGCAGCATAAAATCAGGTGACAAGTTTTCCGTGAATCAGTTTCAGTGTGAATCCACATTAGATGGGAAAATCCAGCGATCGGAGCGACTTCCAACGAGACTCGGTCATCAGTGCTGGACTAGCCGGGGGCCAGGATGTCACTGCCAGACTCTTGGAGTTTTCTTGTATGGCAATTTGGAGAGCATACAGATATGGTGTGATCAAGGAAACACATCCAGCAAAAGGGGATCCTGTGGATGGAAAAACTCCATGAGGAAAGGGGTCAAAGGAGGATGTGAAAAATCATTCTAATGACAGGCGCTGCACAGTCAGGCAAAATGCAGCCAAATACAATGCGGGTACCACAACTAATGTGTCCAAATGCACAGCTTCTTATTCTTTAACACGAATGGGCTAAAACAGCTGGTGACGAGTTCCAGTGACATTGCTGTGTAAGAGAGAAGACTCCAGAGGGCAAAAGAGCACAAAACTTGTATCCCTGAGCAGCGGCAAACCTCCCCTGGTCAGATAATTCCAGACTTCTGTTGCCTCGTGCTGATGGGAGGTCAGAATTTGGCGCAAGAAGCATGAATCGATGACCCCTTCCTGTCAGCTGATCAGAACATGTCAGCACCTCCATCTAATCTGCAGCAACTACAAGAAGCTTCCTGTCCGCAGGGGCCGATATTCCTGCAGAACGATTTCCTCACCTAGTGGAATCTACGCCAACACAAATTGCTACGGTTCTGAAGGCCAAAGTAGGCTCAACATAATACTAGATGGGGGTCTCTAATAAAGTGGCAAAAGAGTGTACAGTTAGTCCCCGACTTGCGAACAGGTTCCGTTCCAGGAGCCCGTTCGCAAGTCCGTTTTGTTCGCAAGTCGAACAAATGGTTGTATGGAGGGGATCGCGGGTGGACCCCGCTCCATACAACGTCGGGTGCAGGCTGTTTCTTACAGCGGGCACCCGGCGGCAGCAGTTCCGACGAGCCGTGGCGCTTGTCGGAACTGTTAACACTTTAAATACCGCTCTGACAGCGGCATTTAAAGTGTTAACAGTTCTGACGAGCGGCGCTGCTCGTCGGAACTGCTGCCGCCGGGTGCCCGCTGTAAGAAACAGCCTGCACCCGACGTTCAGGGGGCCCGTACAGTGCCCCATGATGAGATCGCGGGACGCTGTGTGGTTGCTAGGCAGCCGGGGACCTCCTGAAAGGCCCCAGGGCTGCCTATGCAGAGTGCCTATCAAGCGCACGGCTTGCTAGGCGCTCTGCATAGACAGCCCTAGGGACTTTCAGAAGGCCCCCGGCTGCCCAGCAACCGCGATGTGACCGGACAGGCTTCCATCAGGCTTGATAGAAGCCTGTCCGGTCCCTGCACAGTATGATGTAATGCCATAGCATTACATCATACTGTGCAGGACAGATAGTTCGTATCTAGCGAAATTCGTAAGTCGAATGTTCGCAAGTCGGGGACTATCTGTATATTGTATAATCCGTTTATGCATTCTTCAGTGATGTTTTCTCTTTTTTGCACAGTGAAATCAACGGCTGGTTCTCACGTTACCACAGGGCACACCGATTTGGCAATCCGCATAAGATGGAGACATTCAGTGCAAAAATCTTGAAGTGAGTATAAAATCAAACACGGACTAAGAGCCCTTTAAGTAATATCCTATTTGTGTAAATAGAAATCTACCTTGTGTGGGCTGAAGACATTCTGCAGGACTTAATATTTGATTGTCTACCCTTAGGGTAGGCCATCAATTTTAGATTGGTGGGAGACTGACTCTTGGCACTCCATCAATCAGTTGTACACCTTCATTATTTACCAGGCACAGCACCGTACTGTTAGTAGTGGCCATGTCTGGTATTACAACTCACAGCAGCTTTATCCTTCCCAAGTGAATGGGATGGAACTGTAATACCAGGCATAAGCACTTCAAAAAGTATGGAGCTGTGGCTAGTAAATAGTGAAGGAGACTCTTCAAGCAAATGATCCACATAGGTTTGAGAGTCAGACCCTCAGCGGTCTAATATTAGTGGATTATTCTAAGAATGAACCAACAGTTTTGAAGTGTCAGATAACCCCTTTGAAGTTATAGACTCCACATAAATATAGAATCCCTGGCAACACGTCCTAGAAATGTGCTCCGGTAGTGTTATCATAGGTATACGAGGCACAACCAATCCTGATTTTCTTATTCCTGCTGCAATCTGCACACTGGACTCTGGCTGATAGCAAATTGCAATGTCAGGAATACTCATATGGGGAGCTGTTTCTGACAAAAATGCAGATCTCAATTTTTAGGTCTTATCACACAAGCTTATATCGGCCGGCCAATATATGCCACTGTGTGATGCACGGGGTGGCGTATACGCTGTCGGGCTGTCTTCCCCTTTCCTCACCCTCGCCGGCTCTCTGTAATGGGAGAAGGTGGGACGAGGCGGGAGCTGGTGTGCTGAGCTCCCTCCCCTCTCCACTGTTTGCACTGGGGTGAAGAGGTTTAGCTACACCCCTGTCCCACCCATCCTATTGCAAACAGTGGCAAGGAGCGGAGAGGAGAACAGAAGAGGGGCGGAGTTTAGCAGTCACATTGCTAAACTCCCTCCCACCTCTCTTCACCTGCAGCTGTCATTGGCTCCCATAGGAGTCACTGCAGCTACCGCCGACTACGTAAAGGGGCCCGACCGCAGCGCTCATGTGAAGGAGCCCTTAAACATATTTTTTAAGAATTGTTGGTGATTTTCCATTTTGTTTTTGATCACAATTTATGTTTTTAAAAAATCCTACAATCTTGCATTTTTCGCTCTGACCACAGAGCCTTATACTAGTCTGACAGTTTCTGATCTGTAGAGAAAGATTTGTAGCAGTCATCTATCTAAGGGCTTATTTACACGAGCGTATATAGGCTTCCATCTAAGCAGTCCGCCCCCCCTTCCCGCCCCCTCAACGACTCTCTACCTCTCTCCTCCCCGCTGAGCGGTTTACAATGGGAGTGGGCAGGATGGGGGTGGAGCTTACCTCCGCCCCGCACCCTCCCATTGCAAACGCCGAACTGGAGGAGAGAGGCAGAGAGCTGGTGAGGGAACCGCTTAGATGGAAAAGTACATCAAGCGGCTGTGAAAACCCGGCCGATATACGCCTGTCTGAATAAGCCCTAAGGGTGGATTTACACGGAACGATTATCATTTTAAAAAAATTGCTGAATCATTCGCATTTGAATGATAATTGTTCAATGTAAACATAGCCAACAATCAAATGATGTATGATAATTAGTTCGCTCATCATTCATTTCATGCAAGCATGAAAATCATTCTTGGCTTGTCCGCTAATTGTTTGGTTTAATACTGATTGTTCCGTCATTCTGGTACAGCGAACTGAACAATTTATCTGCCTGTATGAACAGGATGTACAAATAAAAACCTGACATCGTTCGCTCGTACAAACAATAAATTGCTCCATCTAAGGGCTTCGACAGATGAGCATATGCCCAAATTGCGCATGAATGGGAATGGCAATAATCAGGCTGTTACACACGTGTCTGCACACAGTACTGTAATTTTTGTGCTCGCATGGCCAGTTTACAAGCACACATGATGCTCCCTTTAGCTAAAATTGAATGGCTATTAAAGCCTGATAAGGGCCAGCTGTCTTCTCTTCCCGGCATTGATCGCTGTTTGCATCCTCCCATTGCTTTTTTGACCCTGCCATAGACTTCTATGGTAGCTTACCGCATAAAACGCAGACAGATAGGGCAGGTCCTATCTTTTCTCACACATAGGAATAGCGCACAACAATGGGTTGTATTCATCGCATTTTGCGCAACGTTTTACTCCACCTCCCTGCAGAAAGACCTCTACACAAGTCATAGAGCATGCCTAGAACAGCCTCCCATACAAGTCAATGGATCCCCTGCTGTCCAATCTGTGCATGGTCCATGAAGCTGCTGTAAAGCACATTTTCTAAATGCTCTAGATGCTGTTAAATGTAGCTCAGGAAAGATGGCCGCCCCCATAGTCATGTGTAGAGAACAGAATCTAAAAAACGTTAGTGACATATTCCCTATAAGGCCTCATGTCCACAGGCATAAATGAAATACGGATCACCCACGCTGATGATCCGCAGTTCAACCTGCCCATAGACAATCATTGGCATCTGCAGGTAATTAAATACCTGCGGATGTCACTTTATCCCATCATGCGGATCACACGCGCGGGGAAAAAATGCGGCATGCTCCCTTTTCTGTGGATTCCCGCATGGATGGCCTCCAATGAAATCAACGAAGGCCGGCCGATCCGCGGCACACCCGCAGCTGACACTGCAGACGGGCCATAGATCCGTGGGAAAGCAGGAGATTTGAAAAGAAGATCTGTCCAGGACAGAGGAGACCCGCAACGGACTGGTGAGAAAATGTCCATGGCTGCGGGCACGGGTGTATTCCGCTGCGGGATTCTGCGCTTTGAATCCACACGTGCCCGTGGACATGAAGCCTACGGCAATATAGGAGGCTGTAAAAGTACAGATGTCATAGGCTGGATGACCAGAAACAGCAGCATGACCTCGGGGCAAAAACAAGGTAACATGATGTCCTTTTATGAGCTTCTTCCATGTTCTTCCAGAGCCAACGAAGAATGGGAATCTCATATAGACGCCCTGCGATCCCAGCTCGATGCAATCTACTTCCCAGACACAGTGGAGGAGTGGATGGAAGAGAATGTGAACCCGTACATGGACGCTCTACGACAAATGGCTAAAGATTTCCAGGAGATTCTGCAACTCAATGCTCGCCCAAAGGTCCTATTGCAAAAGTGAAGTATAGAAGCGCCCAGGGAATGTGAGAACACCACGGACTGGATTTTGCTAAAAATCAGAACTAGGGGAAGGGTTAATATTCTGCAGAATCCAAAGCACTGAGGTGCAGCAGACGATTGCCAGGGTGTCTGGGAATTGCCCATACTTATATACGGGTAGATGTGAATACTCACTGTGTATATGAGAAGAGCCCCTTATGACTCGACATGTGAAAGGTGATGCCACCCCAACCCTACTAATCTACATCTCCAGTGATGGGTTATTTCTAGTCATCCGCCTTGTGAAGCATCATGGGAGTGTCTTCCTGCCTTCTGCACATAGTAATATGGTAATATAACATAAGGTAATATGGCTTCTTTACATCCGCCGGACTCGTACCTGAACTGAGGCACAGAACAGACCAGCTCCAGTAGCCATATTATACAGTCAATAGTATCTCATGACTGCCCCCTGCATTATAGTTTATGTGCACTTAAAAACATTTGCCTCCGAGGTGATGGGTTCTTCTAAAATCGCTCACAGATTCTTCAGTCCATGTAGAGTAGAGAACTTTTATTTTTAGGGTTATAGAAACAGACTTCTTACAATTCCAGTAACAAAAAGTGTGAAAAATATGATAGGATCACAAACACTAATGTTCAATGACAGCAAAAAGTAACAAAACAAATCAGTAATTGTCGGGCTGGTTAAAAAGTAGAGCAGGAATAGATTCACCAATGAGAACTAATCTCCAAGAAATCAGGTGAATCAGCAAAACTTGGATTGGGACCTTTGTTGCAGTGCATCTAACAAAAAAACAATGCACCTCTGCAAATAATCTGGATTAAAAATCTCTTACCGTTTTGTGTATACAGCTCTTGTGCAGACCTATGTGTCTCCATGGCTACAGATTGTAAACAAACTCTGAGCAGCCCAGTCATACAGTCACACTTCCTTCCAACCTCCTTCTCCAACATAGGGCATATTTGCATTGTGGAATCTAGGGCGGGCATCCGCTCCCGGGTTCCGCAGCAAATACCTTCCGCAGCATGCTATGGAAAAAGTGCTTTTTCCTGCACATGAGCAGAAACCAACTGCGATTTTTCCGCTTGAGGAGGAAAAAAAATCACAGCATGCTCTATTTATGTGCGGTGTCCACACAGACGACTTTCATTGAAGACAATAGAAGCTGTCCGACCCGCGGCCCTTCCATAATTAATATTAGCAGAATGGTCGCGGGACCCACGTCATCGTGGGAAAATCTGTACTGCACATGTCTGATGGAAAGCCATCCAGACCATCCTCAATATAGATAAAGAAGAAAGTAGACAGGTACGCGGGGCCACCGGCCGGGAATGGGGTTGGATTACGGTGTGGAATCCCGCATCTGGAATGCAACCCGTTTGTGTGCAGCCAGCCTAATTCTCAGCTTTCTCTGAGCTGGTGGATACAGAGTAGCTGCTATGATGTCTCCATACTCTGCACATGGAGAAAACTGCAGTTTATTCTCCCTAATTCTCTAACACAGATAGTTGCTGTAAATCACTTAGTATTAGCTGCAGCAGCGTCTGGGTGAATCTCTCTCCTTCCTCCTGCCCTCCCCTCTCCGTAGACTTTTATAGACCACATGAGACCTCACCACCAACTTCCTGTAAACTGTCTGGGTGTCTCTATTACTAGAGTGCATGCAGTGAACTGCAAATTAGAAAAAGGTGAGACCCCTAGCGGCCAGCACTTTAGAGGAATACTTCAGCACAAAAATGTCATTTTAGGTAAATGAAATAAATAGCACTTTTAGCAGTTATCACATTAACACAAGTTGTATGAAAACTCAGTGACCATTTAACCACATGGAAAAATACAGCTAGTGGGGTTTTATGAGTATCAGTCAGTCTACTTGGTTCCTTGTTAGCCGCTCGTAGCAATTATATCAGCTAGATACCTGAAATGGTCAGAAACTGTACCAAAATGTTCTTATCTCCTCGGCTTCTGTTATTTTTTTTCACTTTTTGAATTAATGGATGTAAATTATGTAAATTATTGTTTAGGTTCTTTTTGTTATTTTGTGTTACTTCAAATAAAACCTATTTTCTTATTTGCAGTTTATTCAGTGCTGTACACAACATATTACACATGTAACCTGCTACCAACAGACTCAGGCCGGGCTCACACAACTGTGGGTTTTGCGCGTGAAATACGCTGTACCGATCTCCCATAGGCGCCCATGTTGCCGCTCACATAAATTGTGTTAAATTTGCACGCAAGAAAAATTGCAGCATGTTCTATCTTGGCGCATATTACGCACACAAACACGGGCAAGATCGTACATGAGGATGGGCAGCATGCAGCAAGCCGCAAATTACAGTCGTGTGATCCCAGCCTCAGGCTTGGATATTCTGAAAAGTCCATAGAGGGCACTAGAGAGGCACTCGCAATGCAGAGATATTGGGGTCAAGACATTAAAGGAGTTTTCCGACATTTAAAAAAAACATGCCCCAGGTTAGGGAATGGTGTAATTAAAATAGTGCTCAAATGATAAAGTTATTTGTCCCACCTTTGTCGATTCACTGCTCCCCGTTCCTATTAGCAGATATGTCCGCAAGACTTTAAATCAGCTATCCGGTTACTCTGGCTTCCTTGTACAGATACAGTCATGGTCGGGAATGCTGCTTGCGTGTCATTCTTTCTGCTTCATTTAATAAAAATGTGCATATCACAGATATAACGGAGTACGCGTTTCAGTTCTACCCAGAGGTGAGCAAGGTTCTGGGAAAAGCTGAAACGCGTACTCCGTTATATCTGTGATATGCACGTTTTTATTAAATAAAGCAGAAATAATGACACGCGAGCAGCATTCCCGACCATGACTGTATCTATAATTAAAATAGTGACTAGTCGCCCTCTCCTTGGGCCACCGACCTGGTCTCCTCTGCTCAGGTTGCTGCTAAAACCGGAAGTGATGACGTCACATCCATTGCTCACGTGACCACTTTGGCTAATTGCGGTCTACAGTGGTCACATGTTGTTTACGCAGTCGTGACCACTGGGGGCAGCGATTGGCTGAAGCAGCTATGTGAGCAATAAATGTGACCCTTTCAGTGGGGAGCAGGTAGACAGCGCTGGGCCAGAGCACAGCAGAATGGTGACTAATAGCTATTTTATTTTTTATACCATTCCCTACTTACCCTAAGCTTCTGTTTTAGGCTAGATTCCCACGAACGTATATCGGCTCGGTTTTCACACCGAGCCGATATATGCCGTCCTCATCTGCCGCGGGGGGGGGGGGGGGGAGGATGGCAGAGCCAGGAGCAGGAACTGAGCTCCCGCCCCCTCTCCGCGCCTGTGCACTATTTGCAATGAAAGGAGGCGGGACGGGGGCGCGGCTAGGTGGGTGACTTAGCGCCCCGTCCCGCTTCTCCTAATTGCAAATAGTGCAGAGGGGTGGAGAGGAGGCAGAGAGGGGGCGGGAGCTCAGTTCCTGCTCCTGGCTCTTCCAGGCTCCCCCCCCCCCCCCCTGCAGAGAGAGCCGACGTATATTGGCTCGGCGTGAAAACAGAGCCGATATACGTTCGTGTGAATGCAGCCTTAAAGTGGCAGTAACCCTACTTTATATCCGCCTGTATCCTAGGGAGGCTTCCTATGTCCCCCGTTTAAAAACATCCTAACCCTTTTATTGTCCATTAAGGTAGCTGTCTGAGGCCTTTTTTCTCTGAATGAGTTGTATTCTTCAATAGTACTATTTAATGTACCATATAATGTACTGAAAAACAAAATAATTTCTAAGCCAAAACGTTTTTTATATTTCTGTTGAGGGCTCGTTTTTTACGGGACGTTCTGTGGTTTAGGGCTTATTCACACGGGCATCTGTGTTTTTACATTTGCCCACCGGCCCATGTGAACTGGTGCATTGTAAACCAATACATCAGAGGGGCAGTGTATATGAGCTGGGCATGAAAACGCAGCCGATATACGCTTGTGTAAATCCAGCCTTAGGGCTTATTCATACGAGCGTATATCGGCCAGCCGATATACGCTACCATCTGATGTATTGGATTCCAATGCATCAGATCACACAGACATTCCTGAGGTGTAAAAGCGCCCGCCCGGAAAGATCTTCCTGCCCTGACTATGGCCACTGCCATAGACTCCTATGGGAGCCAATGACAGCAGCCAGAGAAGGAAGGTGGAAGGGAGTTTAGCAGTGTGTCTGCTAAACTCCCTCCCCCTTTTATCTTCCCCCTCCGGCTGTTTGCAATGGGAGGGGGCGGAGAGGGGGCATAAGCTTAGCTCCACCCCACACCATCCCATTGCAAACAGCTGGAGGGGAGAAGAGGAGGTGAGCCAGGGAGGGAAGGGGAAGACAGCTTAGCTCTGTCGTCCCCCCGCCCGACGGCATATATGCCGAGCCCGTGCATCGCATGGTAGCATATTCACTCATGTGAATAGGCCCTTATATTGTATGACTTTTTGATTGCTTTTTATTACATTTTTTCTTGGAGACGGTGGTGACAAGTGCAATTTTGTGGGGGTTTTTTCCGATGATGTTTACCGTGCTGGATAAAGAATGCCTTAGGACAGCTTCAGACGACTGTATATCGGCAGGGTTTTCTCTGCAGGGGGATGAGGCTTTCAGAGCCGGGAGCAGTGCACTGAGCTCCCGCCCCCTCTCTGCCCCTCGCCACTATTTGCAATGGTCGTCTGCATAAGCCCTTAGTTTGATAGATCAAACTTTTATGGATGCAGAGATGCCAAGGCAGAATAAACAGTGTTCCAAGTGCAGGCATTAAGACAGACTTGATTTAGAGTACCTCCACACGGTGATCCCTTAATTTAGGACGCCCCTGTGTGAACAACTAAAGATGTGTAGCTCAACCCAGCAGTCCCAGACTTCAGGACGCTCGGGTATGTAAATTAAAGACAAGTACCTCTGCACTGAGCCTTGGGAAAACACACTCGCGGTTCGCTCATGCTCCCTCTCTCTCTGGGGCTTACTCTTCGCTCATGCTAGAACAGTCAATCAAGGGAACCTCTCCTCTTCTTCCATTCTTCACTGCATGAGGGTTGAAGGTACCCCCATGCAGCCAGCACTCTTGATCAGGAACCCAGAAGAATCTCAACCTTTGAAGAATGGACCCCTCAGAACTCCTTTCCCACTCTCAGACACTCACATTTATAGCCTCATACCACGTGACAGGACCTAAATTGATACATTCACAGGCAATTTGCAGGCCCTTGCAAACACTTAACCCATCACACGCTGCAGCTGTGCAATACACATAAGAGCATGACTAGACAGATTTGCACAGTACACCAACATAAGACAGGACATGTATGACATTATGGAGTGAGCCAGGAAAGCATGTACTGGGCCACTACACAATCCTAACCCTGGGGCCGACCCAAAAAGTACCTCATATGGGCTGGGGCCAATTCTATTAGGTATGTACCCTACAGAGAAGACTGCCAGGGGGAGACACCCGGTCCATGGTCTATTGGGCTCTGCCATGGCCTTCTGGATCGTGGTTTTTAAGGTACCATTTAAGCTCTCTGCTCTACCTCTGCTTTGTGGATGTAACGGGGCATAAAAGGCCTGTTCTACCCCCAAGGCTTTCATTACTTTCTGTATCACTTCTCCTGTGGAGGGAGTACCTCGGTCACTCTCAGTTATCTCTGGTACACCATACCTGAATACCACCTCAGATATCAGTTCTTGGCAGTCCTGAGCGGGAAAACCCCAGTCGATCAAATGAGGATAGGTTATCAATAAAAATAGCCCAGAAAAGCCCTTCAATCCACAAGCAGGCTCTGGTGGTGGCTTATCTCCTAGGGAACAAAAGGATGGGGTATTAAAAATGAACATCCCTATCCGTCTTTTCCTTGACATCATCAGAAAGGTGATAGTTGAGCTACCCTAATACCCATTAGAGAGTCGTCTGGCCCTGCCGTTATCAGCAGGTTTGGATGACTAAACTCTAATATGTATGGGGACCTTAGGCTTCCGTCACACGGGTGACACGAAAAAAAAGATTGCTCACCTATTCTGGTGGCACCCATCCATCGCTGCAGTCTGCGGTCAGCGGTCATGTGCCATTCATTGTGCATTTGACCACTCAGCCATTTGTAGGAAGGTGATCGGGTGCCCGCTGACAGCGCTGGTATACACTGGGATCGCAGGTGAAGCCGCTGCTTCATCCCCTGCCTACTAGCCGGCGCTTGGAATTGCAGGAGCAGCTCCTATTGATTTCAATAAAGGCTGTTGCTGCAGTTACAAGCGCCGGCCACTGCACAGATGTCGGAGCAGCGGCTCCTGCTGCGACCCCAGTGTATATTAGTGCTGTTAATGGGCGATCAAACAACCATTGACAACCTACTCTGAGGATAGGTCAATAACCCTTTCCAATCCATTTTTGGATTGAGGGTTTCCTAGTGGGATTGTGATTTCTGCCGTTTTATAAAACGGCGCCATCTACTGGCTAAATTCAGTAACTACATGATGGAATGTGTCGGAGCAGCCCGACAAGTGGCCGGCAGAATAATATAAGTATACACTGTCTAACAAGCATACATCTTCCGATATTGGAGCTGTACAGACTTCAGTGGTTAACATATTTGTTATCCCGGATCCTGTAAAAGTCTGATTTATTAAAATAACCCACAATTTCTCCCACACAGTGAACGTCTTCAGACACCGTGCCGGAGTTCCACTTTTTTAGTCACCCAGTCTGCAAGAAAAATGTTATACAAAGTGATCACAAAGCTGTATGTGGCCCAAAACAATACCAACGGAAACTTCAGGCTGCCCCACAAAAACCGCACCGTCACACAGCTGCATCGATGGAGAAATAACGTGATGGAGCTCAAAAGATGGGGGCAGGAGTCTTCTTATTTCTTAAAAACATGGAAATTTGGTATCGCCGTATTCATACTGATCCACAAAATAAAGTTAACGTCATTTTTTCTGTACTATTGACGTCATGAAAACAAGACCCCTTAAGAACAGTGGGATTGTGTTTTTTCAGTTCATTTTATGGCACCCTTGTAAAATACATCTCGCCCTCACATGGCAATGCCATCTGATACACGAGAGAGTTGCGTCTCAGTCGTAACATCTATACTCTTTTTTCATTTGGGAGACGCCATGTTCACATCAAAGCTGTTGACCCTCGTTCTAGTGGTCCAACCACAACCAATTTTGCTGGGCATGAAGAAATGTGGCTTTGGTGCCAGTTGGTGGAATGGGTTTGGTGGTAAAGTACAGGACGGAGAAACAATCTAGCATGCTGCAAAACACTGAATATGGGGTCTGAATACAAATTACTTCCCAACATACAACTTCCATTGAAAGGATGAGGCTGTGATATATGATCAGACAGAGCAATCCAATCCTGAGGCTCCGACTACTAGAGGGGAGGCTCAACTAGGAAGGTCCAGAAAACAAACCTGCATGCTTTAATTAAGCTGCGGGCGCCCATGAATAGTCTATGGGTGGCTTGAACTCAGGATCATCTGCGCAAGTGACCCACGTGGATCCTGGGACATGAGCCCTAAAAGAGAATTCAAGTTTCCCACACACTATGCGAATAGCTGCAGGATATTCCATAGACGGACCCGTACTGTCTATGCTGCCCCCATTGCATAATCCAGCCCCTCTCTCGATCGGTGATGTGAATGACATCTCCTACATCATCCACAGCACTGTCCGAATCTGATGCTTGCGCCGTGGCCACAAACCAGCGCATGCGCAGAAAAATCACTTGAGTGCATCCACAATAGGGCCCGGCGATCTGGCACTGCAGCCCCGCAGTCCTTCCGGTCCTTGTTTTGGACCGACTACCACCTGATCACTGTAGCCAATTAGAGGCCTCAGTAGTCCGGCGTCCTTCTCCTGGCATAGATGCTGGTAGTGGATATGCCAGGAGAACAACAGCTGGCCCTTGCAGCGGTCAGGTGGTAGTCGTTCCACAGCAAAGATCGGTGGGACTGGGGGTCTGCAGCGCTGGATCGCCGGGTCTGTCAGCGGATAAGTCCCTCTATGATGTTATTTTAGCATGCGCAGACATAAAGCCCCATTCACAGGAGCGCATTTTCGGTCCATATTTTTTACTGACTGAATACGGACGGCGCACAAACCCCCCTAATTTGTTGTATTCAGATGTGCGGTTTTTGGGGGTATTTTTTAAATGTGGATTTATGTTGCACAAAAAACTAAAATCGAAATACGTCCTACTATATTCCATATTCACGGACCAAAATCGCCCAATAAAGTTTATAAAGAAAATTTTTTGCACGCTCTGTTTTCTGTGGATTGTGACAAAATGGACATCACATGGGTCTTCTTGCTTTTTTTTTGCCCACACATGAAAAACATCTGATACATGGATGAAGCATGGACATAAGAATAAAACACACACGGACAACCCCTATACGGCCGGCTCCACATGGGCGAACACATATTTGCAAGCGACGGGACACTGTGAATTCGCGGAATGAGCAATGCTTTTTTGCACGCACATTGAAGCATCGTACTATATATTTGCCCCGCAGGACATGTTTATTTGTGTGCGGCAAACAAAAACACCCCAATTGAAATGGCTAATTAGTTCCAGAGGTGTTCTTTTTCCAGTGCGATTACAGTGTTTCATGCATCTCCATGCGTATCGTGTGCCCCCATTGACTTCTATGGGGACCTGTGGTGCGCAAATGTGCAGAAAAATAGAGCAATGTTTTATCTTTCTTTTGCGGAAGCGAAATGTAAATGAAGTCATTGAGATCAGCGGGTTCTGTTCTCTGCATATTGCGGTGTGAAGCCAGCCTAACTGAATGGCTGCCCGTCTGGCCACATGGCATCGCCCGCCCTATATATATAGCGGGGTTATCTCTGCACTGACACACTGGATACATACATCCTCCTACTCACCAATAACCTCCGCACGCCGCGGTCAGGAGAAAAACTTTATCAGCACAACCTATTTTAAAAAAAAATTGAATTTGAAGCAGCAAAATCTACAATGGAAAGCAGCAGCCGAGGTGAAACCGCGAGAGGCCAACGGCGCGGTCTAGACACAGATAGACCCCACAGCGGTGCGCCTAGTGCCGGGTTATATGGCTGCACCCACCAGTAACACCACAGTGCACAACACCAAGGCTTGTATACACCGGTCAGTAAAAGGTCTCCGCAAATCCTTGAGTCATCCTCTTATGGAAAGATGATTCTTAGTCATATCTGGGCGGTGACCACTATGGGAGTTGTAGTGGCGGCCATATTGATTGTGACCCAACTTTCCCATAAACAGAATGACTCAAGTCCATATACTTTCATTGCCTCCATTCACCACGTGTTGCGCACGGGAAAAAGGCGTGGAAAATACGTGGTGACAAGACCCCTTGTGAATGAGACCTTATGTACACACATCGCTTCTGCAGGAATTCTAGTTATTGTCCTAAACTACAGTTCCCAGCAGGCATTGCCAGACTGACAGTCTAACTAATCGCACACCGATCTGAATTTTAAAGATACAGAAACTTTTATAATCAAAAGCATAATTCAACCAGACAACATCAAAAGAATTGCCTAGAAGTATAACTCAATAGTATGTGAGCGCAGCGCCCGTCCATATCAGTCCGCTGGTCGGCTTCAGTATAGAACACTGGCAGATGAGAGACGAATGGAAAGGCAGCAAAAAAAGGAATTCTAGTCCTGCTTAGGGAGATTAAAGGGGCTCTCCAGTTTTGCGTACATAAAGTTAATTGAAGGAAGAATGGGACGTTCTACTGTTAGAGGAAAGACCGTTCCATCACCAACACAGAAGGATGTTCTTTACTGTAAGAGCAGTGAGACTGTGGGACACAAAATCCACAAACAAGGCCATCAACTAACTTTATTGAATGTCCCTGGAGAAGCACAGATACAAGTAAAGCTTACATCACAGTGTAAGGAAAAGTTTTGCAACTTTCTAATATAGTTTGCATTTCAATTTTAAATATTCAAGATCTTTGCCTGCTGTCAGTGAATGGAAACATTGTTTATACCTCAAGGCTTATAAACCTGCCCTTGATCATGTGCTGCTCCTGGCATGTTACAATATATCAGAGCTCTCCCTTCTAGTGGGTGGTGCAGCTGTGTGAGCAGGATATCTTTTCAAACTCTCTTTATTTGCATTCACTGAAAACAAGCAGAGATTTTGAAAATTGTCAGCAAGTGATACACATGTATATTAGCAGTTGTAGACCTTTTCATTATACAGTAGCAAGAGTAATTCTGTAGAGACCTCTGGCAGGATGCACTCAGCATTAAGTA
This sequence comes from Eleutherodactylus coqui, assembly GCF_035609145.1. Classification (NCBI taxonomy): domain Eukaryota; kingdom Metazoa; phylum Chordata; class Amphibia; order Anura; family Eleutherodactylidae; genus Eleutherodactylus; species Eleutherodactylus coqui. Next base: position 139,393,782 of record NC_089844.1, read on the forward strand.
CCCGATGGCGGCCGTCAGTTGGCTTTAAACAACCTCATTTTCTCAGCAAGGAGCTGGGATCAGAAAAAAAATCTGATACAGTCCAAAGCCGATCTCCTCCTCCATCAGGGGAGAGAATAAATTGACTTCTTCGTTAAAATAGCAAGGGAGGGTCCTGCTGCCCAGATACCCGATGAGCGCCTCTATGACCTGTAGGAAACGGTCGGCTATACTAGACTCTGACCAATCAGATGAGTCATCACTGACATGGAGAAGAACACGTCTTAGATGGGTTAAAGACAGTTGGCCAAGTCCTGAGCGCTGATGGCCGATATTCTTTAGTATGTGTAGGCGCTTCTGTTGAATCATTGCTGTCGAGGCCCTGGAGGCGGAGAATCTCCTCGCGGTAAAAGGTCCTTCGCCAGGGGTTTTCGGACGCGGCGGTAGAGTGGGGGTATGCCAGCAGGATAATGTCTTTGGTTTAAGCCTCCAGCCGAAGGTCATGAACACAACAACCGGCCAAACATTGCACTCAAGGACCGTCCCGATCGATGGCCAGTTAATGGACGATGTGATGGTCTTGTGCAAGGACTCCACGATTATCCTGGTGGAAAGGTAGCCCCCCAACATATACCTGTCCCATGGACTAAGCCCCAGACTGTATACTCCAGAATAACCATTTTAATTATCCAAAATAGAGGGTCATTGAGATGGTCCACAGTGCCGGTTCAAGTATTAGAGGCAGCAATACGTAAGCCTGGTCCAAACTGGTAATGGGGAGGCCATTACCCAGGGAACCCCCCCAACTGCATGGCGAACAAAGGCATTTCAGGGTGCTTTGCCTTCAGAAAGTCCTGTAGCTCGCTAACAATGTCCAGCAGCAGCTGTCTGGCCACTTGTGTCTTGTCTTCGGGCACAACTGCTTTGTGGGTGTAGTAATGCAGGAGGGTCTCCTGTACGGTGAGGCACATAGGGGTCTTCTCAGCAGCAGGGGGTTGTGGAGGATCACTGCTCGAAGCTGCGACATCTGGAAGGATGGAAGGAAAAGAATCAGGCTCTCCTTCGCTCCATCTCTTGCTATAAAAGGAATCAGTCAACGCCGAACAGCACTGAAAACTAAGTTATAGTGTGTGGGGAGGCGACGGGAGTCGGGGGGGGGGGGGTGTATTACCTTTACTCACCTGCTCCTGCACTGCTCCACTCACCTGCTCCTAGTAAAGTCCGCACGCAGTCAAAAAAATATGACCATTTTGATACCGCTGTGCGAACACAGTCCCATAGGCTTCCAGGGGAGAGCGTGTGCACAGCAGTTTGAAAAGAGCTTGGACACCGCAGGAGGGTCAAAAAGAAAAATACATTTTTTTGACTCTCCCAAGGTGTCCACGAGCCATCCAAAAATCTGACTCTTTTCAAACTGCTGTGCATCCCCCAGATTCTCAGGGGCGTAGCATTTAGGAATATGTAGCGTTCACGCTCCCTAAGGGACATTCATAGAAGATTAGACGACAGTTTCTCACACAAAAAAAGCTGCTAATTTTTGCACGTGGGGATCTGAGCAAAAACGTGCAACTTTTTCACTTTCTATGTCACCGACTACCAATTATTTTTTAAAGCGCGTGGCTTGTCAGAAAGGGGGCGTGGCTAGCACAGAGCCATTTATGTATAATATACACTGGTGTAAACTATACCAGAAATGAACACCAGATCGGATCCTGCATACATTTCTGATTAGGTGCATGGAGGAGCCGAGATGCGCCTAATATATGAAGAGTTGTGCGCCTACTCATGTATTAGGTGCGTCATGCCCCGGTGGAAATATTAAGACCAGCACTTGAAATACGGGTCTTAATACAATTTCCCCGGTGTTGTAGTCTGAAGTAGAAATAAACCAGGAGATTTCTGTTAGCAGCTTTGGGTATGACCGGAGTAGAGATGTGATATAGCATATTATATATGATATTATATCCACTGGTGAGGACACTTTCGGTTCCTCTGCTGACCTGTGACAGGCGGGTCGGGCTCAGGTGCTGCTAATGCACCGCTCAAGTCCAGGCAGGTTGCTTTTCACAGACGTTTGGGGGAGGCCTTCATCGGAACAGCTTCCTTCCAGCTTTCTTCTATGGTTTTCTCTTCCACTTTCTCCTCAGGGGGCGATGCTGCTCGGTGAATCAGCTGCAGACAATAGGAGTAGAATTAGCCATAATCATGTGCAGAGTCAGCTTTACAGCAATGACTCATTTAAAGGGACCATGACCCAAATGCATATGTATTTTTCATTTACACTGTGCCAAATTTGAAATCTCCTTTAATGTGGTCTTTCCCATTAATGACATTCTTCCCTTTTTTACACGAAAGGCAATATATGTTTGATCACTGGGGGTCCAACTGCTGGAACTCCCAGTGATCCTGAGACTAGCTCATCCGAATGCCCCATACGAATAGAGCAGCAGTGCGTATGTTGAACGGCTCCCCCGTTCCCTGCTACTATGGGAAGAAGGGAGATGGCTGTCCTTGGCAATCTCCTTCTGTCCCATAGAAGTGAATGAGACAGTAGTCATGCCTGTACATCGCCACTCCATTCATGTGAGGCATTTGGGTGCACCAGGCTCAGAGTCGCTGAGGGTCCCAGCAGTCAGACATGTATCCCCTATTCTGTAGACAGGGAATAGAGCTCTGAAGTGCTAAAACCCCTTTGAGTATAATTTACCACTTACATATAATTCCTGAGTTATATCATGTCTTATACTCCAGTCACACATAAAGCGGCAAAAAGGGGGGCAGCTTTTTGCCACAAACGGCTAATCGCACCGCAGGAACTTCTTTTTGCCACACTTGGCCAATCGCAAGGCGGACACCTTTTTTTCATTTCCCCACACGGACTGGGGGGACTTACCCATTAAACCCGCTCCCCATTAAACAAAGACCAATACGAGTATATGCTGGCTTATTGTGGGTAGGCCACAGCCTTTATTTAACTGTATAAACTTTTAAAACGTTAATCCTCTATTTCTCTGCTTCCATGCCAAAATACTAAAATGTTCGATTCTAAACGGTTTCCGTATAACTGAGGCGTAAGAAGGCCCCTCTCGGCCTGAAAAGCCCTTTCCATTCCTTGCTGGCATGGAAGTCCTCAAATTCCGCCACGAAGGATGCAGCATATTCCTATGCTGCACTCCGCCCCCCACATGCCAGCAAAAGAGCCGACTCTACCCCATCCTGCAACCTAGACAAAAAGGTATCTAGCCCTATGTCACTAAGATGCACTCCGTCACCTCGCATCATCCCACGCTCTCTTCTTTCCAGCTCCCAGTGACGTATGGCTATCCCACCTAAAGCTTGCACATGCTTGGATATCCTAAAATTAACGGTCCTCCGTACTCGTTCTATGGCTTCGTTGTCTCTTGCCACTCTCCAAATTCTTCTGGCCACGATGTCCGACCACACAATTATGACCCTCCTAAAGAATTGTTTGAACCGAAAAGTGTCCGCCTTCATCAATGCGATCAACTCAGCTACTTTTATCTTCCCAAGGTCATTTCCTCCAGCGTGAATAACTAAGATCACTCTATCCTTCTTCCAGCTGCTGATTTTTAGAACCTCCTGAAGCAGCCTGGGCCATTGTAAGCCTCTAATACCATGCCAACGCACTTGAACATTAAGGCCTAAATTCACGCCAATGGGCCTATTTCTGGCTCTTTTTTCCGCCCAGTATATATAGGAGTGGCCTACCACCCATACTGTCCAATCCGACACTGTGAATAAAATAAAAGAACAAACCAAAACACAAATCGCAACAACATAACCATTATTTATAAAACTCTCAGATCTGGCCGAACATATGACCGGTACGCGTCTGATTTCCAACGGCCCACCTTTTTAACACCCTTAATACCCATACCACATGAAAAAGCGGACGTCGCAGCTCCAATCCTAAACGAATGTGATCCGAATTCCGTGGGGTTAAGACCTAGCTTTTTTATACTATTCCGCATGACCGCCGTAAATTGGTATTTTGTTAGAGGAAAACCCGTCGCATGGCTCAAAAACGGGCCCGTCCCGCGATGTCTCCTAGAAAATTGTCCCCAATTTGCCTACCCTGATCCATTCTCCCATCCCGTATATATCTGTTTTCGATCTTCTAACACCTATCTTAATACAGTCCTCGTCAACTACCACGTCTGCGAAACGCAGCCCCCCGGGTCTCGATTTGCACGCCGATACTAACTCCCCTATGCGCAACGCCGCAAAAAAGGCGAGAGAAAAAGCCACGCGGAAAAGCTCTGTTTCGGAATCCTCCGTGCAGACTGACTCCACCACGTCGAGTATAGCGTTTAATAATTCGAACGTGATCGGGTGCCTGCCGTCCTTGGTCACCCTGTCCTTCTTCCACCCTTTTACTATTTGCCCGAAAACGAAATCCTTCGTCACGTCTCTTGATCCATGTAAGCGTAACAGAAATGCTATAGCCGATAGTTGTTTTTTTGCCGCGTCCGCTGATGACCCGTTTTTACGCATCGCCGACAGGATATCTAGCGTTACCGCCCTTGCTCTTTCTTCTGTTGGAAAATTTCCTCCCGCCGCCGCTAACCATTCTTTCCATACTGTGTTATATCGACTCCATGTGGTACTTGTTACTGACGCTTTTACGAGAGCTAACAGCTCTCCTCTATCACTTCCCACAAGAAAGCAGGGCAACATACCCCCTCGACATCCGCCGTCGGGTGCAGCTCCCTGAAATGCGACATCTGAAAACGAGAAAGAGCATCAGCAGTAGCATTCAAATATCCTGGTACATGTCTCGCTTTAAACTTAACATTGTGCTGTAAACACCGTAAGATCAAATGGCATAATGCTGCCAGCACCAACGTTGACGATGACGATTGCTTGTTGACCGTTTGCACCACCGATTGATTATCCGACCAAAAACAGATATTACTGTTGGCCAACCTTTGGCCCCATATTTCCATTGCCACCATTAACGGGAAAATCTCCAATAACGCCGTGTTCTTTATCCACTTTCTTTCTATCCATGTTTCAGGCCATGCAGCACAATACCATCGATCACCCAATATTACTCCGAATCCATATGAACCAGCTGCATCCGATACCAAACCGATCTCCTCATTCTGCTTCTCCTCCTCCAGACATATTACTTGACCGTTAAACGAACTCAGAAAAACTTTCTATATGTGCAGGTCTAACCTCATCCCTTTTGTCACCCTGACAAAATGATGGGGTTCCTTTGCCCCTATCGTCGCTAGTGACAACCGCCGGGAAAAAGCTCGCCCCATCGGAATGACCCTGCACGCGAAATTCAGTAAACCTAATAATACTTGTAGTTGGTGCAGTGTTACCTTCCGAGAACTGCCCACCAACTCCACGACTTGGCGCAAACGCGCCACTTTGTCATCTGGCAAGTGGAAAATCATTTCCTCTGTGTCAATTTCTATACCTAAAAAACCTAGCCTCGACGCGGGGCCCACCGTCTTCTCGTCCGACAGTGGAACCCCAGCTTTTTTCATCAACCTACGAAAAGACGAAAGTAAAAACTCGCAGACCGTCGAATTTGCTTGACCAACAAAAAGAAAATCATCCAAATAATGCAATACCGATGAGATGCCCGTCTCCACTCTTAACATCCATTCTAAAAATGAACTAAAAACCTCAAAATAATAACAGGAGATGGAGCAATCCATCGGTAGGCACATGTCAACAAAAAACTGGTCCTCGATGCTGCATCCCAGCAGATGAAAACACTGCGGATGCACCGGCAAAAGCCGGAAAGCCGATTCTATATCGGCCTTTGCTAACCAGGCGCCTTTTCCCGCCTGTCTAACTAACGCAACCGCGCAATCGAACGACGCATAAGACACCGCCGCTTGCTCTTTTGATATTCCGTCGTTGACTGATTCACCCGACGGATAGGATAAGTGATGGATAAGTCTGAACTTGCCAGTTTCCTTCTTCGGTACCAGTCCCAAAGGGGAAACCCGCAAGTTCCCGAAAGGCGGTTCCCGAAACGGGCCCGCCATTCGACCCATTTCTACCTCCTTCAGCAACTTCTCCATCACCAATTCTTTGTTATCGCGAGCGGATTTTAAATTCTGGCAAAACGACGCCGACGAAACCGGGGAATGCGGGATAAAGAAACCTTCAGCAAAACCCGACCTAAGCAGGTTTGCTTCCAGTCTCCGGGGGTACCGGTCGAGCCACGGCTCCAGGTACTGTACGCTCACTGGCGTTCGCCCCTGTGACGGGAACTCCCGTCGCTCGTTGGCGTCGGAAACAACGCAGCGCCGTGTGCGAACCTCCACAGACTGAACATTCATGCCGAAATTTGCACGATGCATAAAAACGGCAGTGGCCTTCGTTGAAGGCCCAGCATGAACCGGACGGTTTTGGGGCCACAGCAGCCTGTTGTCCACTGACTCCTGTGGCCGTTCCTTGAAAGTTATGTTTTACTGGTTTCTGCGCCAGGATCAGCTGGATCCACACGTCTGTCGCCTTTGACGCCCAGCTGATATGCTGTGAACCCGATATCCTACGACGAAAATCCTCGTCGTATCGCCACCAAGCCGATCCCCCGTGCAACTTATATGCACTGTGGATCGTGTTGATGTACACGAGCAATTCAGGTCCCTTCTGCGGCTGCTGCTTGCACACTACATGTGCCAAAATCAAAAAGGCCTGTAGCCAATTCCCAAATGTTTTGGCTACTTTGGGTTTCTTCTCACTCCCACGCTCCGCGAACCGTTCCCTGTCGACTGACACGTGTTCGACTGATAACAGCGACCATATGTCCACATAGCTTCCACTTATAATTTTTGACACCACCTCGTTCTCCAGCCCCGCATCCAACGGGGCTACACCACAAAAAAGCGAGTCTGCTAATTTCAGACCCTCGCTCACCCCTGCCACCGAGGGCAGGCACCTTTGTCCTTGTACTGGACCACCAACCTCGGGCGAGGCCGACCTCCCCGGTTGATCATAGGACACTAGAAGCCCTTTATCCATCTCGTATTTATCCACCAAGGCTCTAAGAGCCACCATAAATTCATCCTTCCGGCTCGCGCCGGGCACATTTTCCCAAACTTTATTTAATTGTACCGACTCACCCGCCTCGTTGACCTCCGGCATAGCCAAGGGAAAGTTAGGGGCGGGCAGTGATGCTTGCTGGTATTCTCGTGCGTGTCGTGCCGTGCCACCTTCCTGGGGGACACCCCGGCTCCTCGGGTTCCTTGGCCTTGTAGCCCCGCAGGCTGACATCCTGTTACCAGGTCTGCTCCCACGCTCTCCTTGTCTGAAATCTGCAGAAGAAGCCGGTGACCGTGAAAACAAATGCCTCATGACCTGCATATCCACATCTCGGTTGCTCTGCCCATCCTTCCAAGTCACCGCTTCTGCCTGACCACTCCGTGCGAATCTGCTCCTCCTAATCTCCTCTCGTTCTGCTGATGACGATGAGCAGCTGCGCTCCTCTCGCGCCCTAGCTGTACGTCTGCTATTTGCCCCCTCTAACTGCCTGCGCCTATCCTGCCCTATATCCCTATAGCTGCTATAATGGGGGCGGCTTATGCTAGTGTGCGCTGCGCAATCCTCTGGGGAGTCCCTCTCTACACTACTGCTAGTTGAAATCCTATACTCACTACGTCTGGCTGAAGTTACTAATGGGTGCCCATGGCCCCCCCGCGCTGTGGCGCGAAAATTCGCCGCCTCTTCCTCACTAGCTGCCGGCCTACTCAGCGCTGCGGCGCGAAAATGCGATGATTTTTCGCTCCCGGCGACCGCCCCCACCCGCGCTGTGGCGCGAAAATTCTGCGGGTCAGCGCGTTGGGATGATCGCCCCTTCTGCGCAGTAGCACGAAAAATAGCCGCCTCATCAACTCTGGCTGCTGGCCCCCCCCCTACCATATTCCCCCCTTTCCCCCCCCGAGTGCTGGTGACGGATATTATGCCCCCCACTTAGCTGGCCCTTTCTGGTTTCCTTCCCTCCCCACCCGCTTTCCCCCCCGCTACTCGCGGCGCACGATGAGGGAGATGCACTCTCTGGCATCTCCCTCCTAACGGTAGCTGCATATCCGCGGCCGGATCTATATCCTGTGCGCGGAACCCTACGCGCGCCTGCCGCTCCACGTGGCGATCGCTCTGGGACCTCGCTCCTCGCTCTGCCGTCAGCCGCGGGGATACCTCCTCCCGTGCTGGACTTACCCGACCTGGACCCTGCCGGACCTCCACGGGTTAGTGCTGTCCTCTCTGCTACCTCTGGCTCACCGACTCCCATGCGTTCTGCTGGCTCTGCTTCTTCCCTACCGCGCTGCGACCGCACGGCGCTGTTCCATACGAGTCGTTCAGTTCTTGCGCTGCTGGTACGTCCGCCTCTCTTCGCCACCGGGCTGGGGCTCAGTCGCGCTGGCGGGTTTCTTCTCCGGGTTGGTCTTCCACGTGGCTCCTCACTGCTGGGCAAAACTGGCTGGCTGGTACTTGTTCCTTCTTCCACCGCTGTCGTCCCTGAAGGTCTTCAGCCATCTTCACGAGCCAGCTTGTGCCCTGGCTGGCCACCACGTCCTTGATTCTCTGCATAAGCTCCTCCATTCTTCAGCTCTTCTGGGTCCGTCTTCACTCTTCTTCTCCCGGTCCAGACTGATCTTCCTCTTCCTTCTTCTTCCTCTAACCCTGCTAAAGCTCCACCCCTACCCCTGGTCACTTCCTCTCTTCCTGACCCCTCCCCCCCAGTCCTCAGCATCTTCACTAGTACGTTTTGCTGCTGTCTAGACTGGGGGGACTTACCCATTAAACCCGCTCCCCATTAAACAAAGACCAATACGAGTATATGCTGGCTTATTGTGGGTAGGCCACAGCCTTTATTTAACTGTATAAACTTTTAAAACGTTAATCCTCTATTTCTCTCCTTCCATGCCAAAATACTAAAATGTCCGATTCTAAACGGTTTCCGTATAACTGAGGCGTAAGAAGGCCCCTCTCGGCCTGAAAAGCCCTTCCATTCCTTGCTGGCATGGAAGTCCTCAAATTCCGCCACGAAGGATGCAGCATATTCCTATGCTGCACTCCGCCCCCCTACCCCTGGTCACTTCCTCTCTTCCTGACCCCTCCCCCCCAGTCCTCAGCATCTTCACTAGTACGTTTTGCTGCTGTCTAGCTAATCGCACTGCAGGCACCTTTGTTTCTCATTCGCCACACACGGCCAATTGCACCGTGGGCATCTTTTTTTTGTTCGCCACAAACAGTCAATCGCACCTTGGGCACCTTACGGCCAATCGCGCCATGGTCACTTCTCTTTTTCGTTTGCCACACACGGCCAATTGCACCATGGGCACCTTTTTTATAGTTCGCTACACACGGCCAATCGCACTGCGGGCACCTTTTTTATAGTTCGCTACACACGGCCAATCGCACTGCGGGCACCTTTTTTTTGTTCACCACATGCAGCCAATTGCACTGCATTGAGATGCGGCAGATGTCAGTCTGGAGGCAATGGGTCCCAGAGAAAAACACATAGTGTCCCAGTAAAAATAACACCCCCAGTAGTAATAGTACCCCCTAGTGGCCCCAGTAGTAAAAATGCCCCCATAGTAGCCCTAGTAGTAATAATACTCCATAGTGACCTAAGTAGTAATAATGGCCCCCATAGTGAACCCAGTAGTAATAATAACCCCATTGTGGCCCCAGTAGTAATAATGCCCCCATAATAGCCCTAGTAGTAATAATACCCCCATAGTGACCCCAGTAGTAATAGTGGCCCCGTAGTGACCCCAGTAGTAATAATACCCCCATAGTGGCCCCATGATGACCCCAGTAGTAATAATACCCCCATAGTGACCCCAGTAGTAATAGTGGCCCCATAGTGACCCCAGTAGTAATAGTGGCCCCCTTAGTGACCCCAGTAGTAATAATGCCCCCATATCACCCCTCTTTGACGTTCTCTCTGGATGTGGCTGGTGTTTTTTAGCATGAAGTAGCTGACAATCAGGAATACTGGAGATCTGGAACCCCTTCCCAGCAAACTGTGAGTACGAGGTTAGAGCCGGGGGTCTGGTTGCTGATGGTAGTGGGGGTCTGCTAATTATAATTATAGATCCCCACCGTACGGCCCCCAAAGAAAGGAATTGGCCCGTACTGCCCCTTATTATGTCCTTTACGGGGTCGGCAGGACAACTAGCCGCGTTACGCCATATTACGGACGCGTTCTCCCTACAAGCGTTACTCTGAGGGCCTTACTATTATATGGTAACTTCTATTTAGCACAGCTGAGGATTTGTTACAGATGCAGTCAGAGCCGACGATCAGCTGTGAATTCTACTGGATTCCAGCAAAGTAAAGCGGCAGAAAAAAATGGGAGAAAAATAAAAATCCGTAATAAAAAATAGTAATAAAAAACCTCTTTTGCGCACTTTTCCTCTTTTGTTAAATAAATAAAAACCCGCATTCGGTATTGTCGCATCCGTAATGATCTGTACAATAAATGGAACCGACTTCTGATCTCGCACGGCAAACGGGGTAAAAAAATGAACGCACAAAAAAATAAGAGAGCCAAAATTCTTTTTGGGTCATTTTGCCTCCCCAAGAAAACACAATAAAAGTGATAAAAAAAACACGTGTAGCCCAAAGTGGTCCCATTGAAAACTGCACCTCGTCACCGAGCCCCACTGATCAAAAATAAAGTTATGGGATTTTGAATGCAGCGCTCTAAAACGAAGACCTTCCAAATAGGAATCAATGTTATGGCTTTTAAAGAGCGGAGATGAAAATCCCCCCCAAAATCGTCGCCTCCTTAAGCCTAAACTAGGTTGTGTCACTAAGGGGTTAATGCCTTTAACTTGATGCACAACAACACTGGCAGCCCTGGAGACGGCACATGGCAGATCACCGTAGCAACAGAATGTCCAGAGATCTCACCCGGCGGCCATCTTGTGTCAGTTGAGCTGGACAGCTTGCAGATGACAAGTGCAGGTATGTAGCTCCTCCCTCAGCGCTGAGGCCTCGCCCACACATGGCGTAGCTGGTAAAATGGGCACATCTGGGCATGGTGGGGCAGATTTACTGAAGGCCTTCAGTGTTTTGGCGTACAACAGCTGGACATGATGTTGCGCAGCATCTTGTGCGCCGTGCGGGGGACTTTTTACACTTTCTTACACCGGCCACACTACTTTTAAGAGAGTGGGCGTGGCTTCACATGAGGGGGCGGGGCTGCTCACGGCCATCGCATTTGTTTTTACACCAAAAACTGGTGTAAATTTATCTTTGGCGCACAGACAGACGGAAAATACCCCAACTGTATGAAGAGGAGCGAGCGCTCTGTACATTTAGGACGCTTCCCGCCGGCACGATGTTTCCTTAGACCGGCGTACGACGTCGCTGAGTAAATCTGCTCCCTGAAAAGCACTAAATACAGTTTGTGGTTTGTATGGAGCCGATCCCACGCCATACAATGCGTCAGACGGAGACAGCGTGAACACTGAGCGTGGCTGTTAACCCTTTAAATGCCGTTATCACTCCTGACCATGGCATTTAACCCCTTAATGACGTGGCCCCTTTTTCTTTTTCCATTTTCGTTTTTTCCTCCCCCCTTTATCATAACTCCTTTATTTATCCATCGACGTCGCTGTTTGAGGGCTTGTTTTTTGCGGGACGAGTTGTATTTTTCAATGGTGCTATTTAAAGTACCATATAATGTACTGAAAAACTAAAAAAATTCTAAGTGGAGTAAAATTTAAAAAAAATGACATTTCGGCATCTTTTAGTGCGTCTTGTTTCTACGGCGCACAAACGGCAACAAAAGCGACATGATAACTTCATTCCATGGGTCGGTACGATTACTGCGATACCAAACTTGGATAGCTTTTTTTTTTTAACTATACTACTCTTTTTTTTTTCAAAGACATTAAATTTTTTTCAATTATTTTCTGCGATCATTTTGCGCGCGCGATAACTTTTTTATCTTTCCATCGATGTAGTTATACGAGGGCTCATTTTTTGCGGGATGTTCTGTAGTTTCTGATACTATCAATTTGGAATACATACGACTTTTTGATCGCTTTTTATTGCGTTTTTTCTGGGAGACAGGGTAACTAAAAAAGTGCATTTCTGGCGTTCTTTATTTTATTTTTCGGACGACGTTCACCGTGCGGGAAAAATAATACACTGCTTTGATAGTTCGGACTTTTACGGACGCGGCGATACCAAATACATATTTTTATTGTATGATTTAGATTTTTTAATAATAGATATGGCAAAAGGGGGGTGATTTAAACTTTGACAATTTTTTTTTTTTACAATTAAAAAAACTTTATTGATTTAAAAAAAAATTACTTGGAAGTCCCCCTGGGGGACTTTAACATGCGATGCTTTGATCGCTCCTGCAGTATGACGTAATGCGGGACCCTCGAACATCGTTCGGGGGATTTAAATGCCGCTGTCAGAATTGACAGCGGCATTTAAATGGTTAATAGCCACGATCTGCCGCACGGCTATTGCCTGCGGTGTCAGCTGTTATAAACAGCTGACGCCCGCACTGTATGAAGAGAGGTCGCCACGCGGCTCCATGACGTACCGGTACATCATGGAGCAGGAAGGGGTTAAATGCCCCAATCACTATTCCGGGGTCCCAAACGCTCCTCCACTTCCCCCCTGCAATGAGATCATGAGGCACCATCCGGTTGCATGGCTGCGAAGGCATGCCTGTAGTGTGGCTGAAAAGACTGCCTGTCAAAACATAGTATAATGCAATACTATGATATCTTATTATACTCTATGAGCGAGCTAAAGACCGCAAGTTCAAAACCCCTAAAATAAACATCAGAATGGCATATTTTTGGTCAAATTGTCTCCAAGAGAAAAATGAAAATAAAGTAAATCATAAAGTCACATGTGCTCCGTAATGGAGATAATAGGAAGTACAGGACACCCCTCAAAAAGACAAACCAAACCATATAAGCCTGGTATTGTCGTCATCGTACTGACCCATAGAATACAGTTATTTTGTTTTTGTCAAAGTGTGCATGCCGTAAAAATAAGTCCCCCCACCCCCAAAGATAGTGGAATATTTTTTTATATTTCACCCCAATTAGAAATTTTTAGTATTTACCTGTCCGTTGTCTTTGGATACGACAAATCTCAGCTTCTTCTCGTCCCGCAGGCGCAGTAGAGCTTGTCGGCTGGTTGGGTCCTCGAGAACACGCGGTCCGCTCACCCCATGGCTCCCGCTGACAGTCCGGACCTGAAAATAAACAGAACAGCAGCTTCCACCTGCCCACCGTCCCCCTGCTGAAGGGTAAGTTTGGAATGAGGGGCTAATGTATGTGACTGTTTATGTGCCAAGGGGGGGGGGGGAGGGGGGCTATCACAGTAATTTGTCGTGGTAGAGGGTGTCACTATTACAGTGATCGCGAACCTATGACATGCGGGTCAGCACTGACATGCGTAGCCATGTTTGTTGACACGCCGCCGCATACAGAGAAGTATGGGGCCGCATGCCGAGAACCGAAAAGAATGTTTCATCCTCGGCTCCTGCACGGCCAGGTGTCACTCACTGCTCCGCTGCCCCTTTTGTGTCCTCTGCAGAGCATAGGGGACACGGAGGAGCGCTGAACATCGCCCAACGCGGGGGCACTATCAAGTGCTGTAGAGAGACGCTGGTGCTCACTCCCTACAACGGAGGACCGCAGTGGGACCGGAGATTGCAGCACAAGGCTGCCCCCACCACTGCTGTGTGCCCGCTGTCAGCGGCCATCCATAGAGTCCGGAGCTGTAGGGACGGGACAGACTACGAAGCCGCAGGCAATCGGAAGCTAGGGGTGTGACAGGGGCATTCCCTCCTGCTAAGTGCTGTCACACCCCTAGCTTCTGGTGTCGACAAGGTACAACAATACCCACAGCGGCACCTTGTCACACATCTTCTGGTCCTATCCACTAATCATGCCTTATTGGCAGGAAGTATAAGCACGTATCAAAAAAGTTACAAATCTAACCGTACCTGTTGTCCCAAAACTCGCTCTACTGATTATTGGTTTCAATAGAATTCACCCAGCATACAAAAAATTGATAGGCCATGTCCTATTAGGTGCCAAATTGCTTTTTCCAAAAATTGGAAATCTGAGGCCCAACTGTTTGTCAAAGATCTAATTAGTAGAGATAAGCGAGCACGCTTGTTTAACCCCTTGAGTGGCGGGTTTCCTACCACCCTGTCGTGCCCACCAGGGCAGGTTTTTTAACCCCTAAACGACCGCCCCATCGGGAAACTACGTCCTCAGAAAGTGGACTTTAATCCTAGAGGACGTAGTTTTATGCATCCTCTTTGGATTAATGCCCACTGGCCTGAGGACGTGACAGCTCCATGCTGTCGGTGCCCGCAGGTAGCCGACAGCATGGAGCTGTCATCCCAGGATGCGGGCAGTCCCCCCCGGCATTGCGATCGGCGCTATAAAATGAATAGCGCCGATCGCAAAAAAGTAAATAAAACAGTGTAAAAAAGTAGTAATTCAGCTGCTATGATGGAACGGATCCATCACGGCAGCTGAAAATACTCACACGGCTTGTCGGCGGTGTCCCCCGGAGATCTGGTCCTCCCGGACCCGCCGGCGGCCTTCTGCGCATGCGCGCCAGACGATGACGTCACGCACACGCGCAGAAGCCTGGGTGTCCCCGGCAAATTTAAAATCTCCTGGCTCCCGGCTCCTGAAGGTAGCCGGGAACCAGGAGGTGTTACCGGGGACCATTGCGATAGCGGTGATCGCGAAAAAGTTGAAAAAGTAAAGTTTCACCTCCCCTCATGGATCGGATCCATGAGGGGAGGTGAAGATACTCACCCCCGGTCCTCTGCGATGTCCCAGGACCCGAAATCCCCGTCTGCGCATGCGCGCCCGATGATTGACATCGGGCGCGTGCACAGAGGGGCTCGAGCCCCGGGAAATTCAAAATTGCTCTGCTCCTGGCTGCCATGTGTAGCCAAGAGCAGGGGGATGTCACCAGGGACATGATCACTGTCACCCAATGGATGACAGTGATCATGTAAAGTAAAAAAAAAAGTGCAAAAAGTAAAAAAAAAAAAATAAAAAAGGGGTAAAAGGTAAAATTAAAAAAAGGGCAAAAAGTAAAAAAAAAGTTTTAAAAAGTTTTAAAAAGTTAAAAAAAGCTTGCGTTTTATTTCCCCCCATGGATCATATCCGTGAGGGAGGATGAAATGACATACCTAAGGCCTGCGGATTTATCCGCGGACCTCACCCCAGCTTCTGCGCACGCGCCCCGTCGCCAATGTGGCAGGCGTATGCGCAAAAACCGTGGTTTTTTAAAATCTCCCTGCTCCTGGCTACAAAACTTAGCCGAGAGCCTGGAGATTTCACGGGGGCCGCGGTGAGCGGTTCCTGGTCACGTGTTCGCCGTTATCCAAAGAATAATGGCGATCACGTAAAAGTTAAAAAAAGGGGAAGGTTCATCTCCCCTCTCCGATGCGATCGGTGAGAGGAGATAAAACTTTTTACCGGAGGCCTCCATATTTGCACCCCGACGCAATCTTCTTCCGTGAACTTTCCCGTATTCTGTGCATGCGACCGCCGGCAAAACACCGGGCACATGCGCAGGAGTCGGGGAGCCCAGGAAACTTAATATCTCCTTGCTCTCGGCGACCAACGGTCACCGAGAGCCTGGAGCAGTGACGGGTGGCCTCGTTGAGCGGTCCCCGGTCACGTGAAAAAATGGTAGCGATCTACCTTTGGCCGGTCTCACATGACCGGATAGGAATTACGGATTCCGCATTCGTCTGATCCGCGGTAATACGCAGATCAATCGCATTGGATTACACAATTCCGCTCACATTAGCGGGTTGGAATTGTGTAATCCACTCGCAGAAAAGAGAACGCAGCAGGTTCTATTTTACCGCGGATATCCGCAACATAGAGCCCATTGTGCTCCATGGTCATGGATATACCCGCAGCCCATACGCAACTACGTTGTATACGGGCTGCGGGTACCCGCGTCATCGCTAAGCGACGGTGCGGGAAATACAAACAACAACAAAAAAAGTATACTGCGCATGACCGCCTGTGTAAGTAGGCAGTTATGCGCAGTACATTACGCGGCCGTACGCAGGGTCACAGCCGGGATCCACCTACGGCTGCGTAAGCCCGGCGTTATTCAGACCGCTACCTGTAATACGCAATTTACAAGAAGCCCCGGGAACGCTCGCCTTCCTGCAGTTCCAGGAGCAGCTTGTTGAGCGTCTTCTGTGTGAGACCGCCGCACCTCATCAAGCTTACGGAGACTCACGGAACGCCACTTTTTACACCCCATCCCCGCCACTGAGGTCAAAAAATGACCCCCAAAAAGCATGAGAGGAGGGGGGATACCCGATTTTATTGCCCTAGGTGCCCATCCCAACCAGCCTCCATAATTACCCATCTTTGGAAATACTACACAGTTCACATTATTACTTTTATCTAAGATTTGGGGAACGCCGAAAAGGGCGTGGAGGGGGGGGGGAATTTTAGGGAGTCAATTTTTATTCCGTACAAATGAGCAATGGGGCCTGGAATTTATTCAGTTGTACCCTGCAATCCAACGGGTGTTCCCTCCATTACAGGCCTTGCCATGTTTCCTGTAAGTAGATTAGGGCCACAATGGGTATGTTTTTGAACACGGGACAAACGGGAGTATCCATTTGGGGTGAACGTCTTCATTCCTACGTACACTGTACAAAAAAACTGCTTTTAAATTGACAAAATTGCCAGAAAAATGAAAATCGTAATTTTTTCCTTCTGCTTTGCTGAAATTTATTCAAATACTGTGGGGTCAAAATACGCAGTACACCCCTAGATGAATTCGTTAAGGGGTCTAGTTTTTAAAATGGGGATATTTGTGGGGGTTCTTTATAGTTTTGGACGCTCAATGGCTCTATAAGTGGGCAATGGGGCCTGGAATTTTTTCCGTTGTACCCTGAAATCCTTCCATTATAGGCCTAGCCATGTGTCCTTTAAGTAGATTAGGGCCACAAGGGGTGTGGTTCTGAACACGGGACAAACAGGGGTATCCATTTTGGGGTGAAAGTCTTCATTCCTATGTGTGCTGTACAAAAAAACAGTTTTTAAATTGATACAACTGCCAAAAAAATGAAAATTGTAATTTTTTTCCTACTGCTTTGCTTAGATTTATTCAAAAATTGTAGGATAAAAATACACAGTACACCCCTAGATAAATTCGTTAGGGGGTCTAGTTTTCAAAATGGGATCATTTGTTGGGGTTCTCTCTCGTTTTGGCCGCTCAAGGGCTCTACAAGAGGGCAATGGGGCCTAAATCACCTTCATGCTAAATTTCTGTTCTGAAAGCCACCGACTACTCCTTTCATTTTGGGCCCCGTTGTGCATCCAGACAAAAGATTAGGGCCACAATGGTTATGTCTCTGAACACGGGAGAAACAGGGGTATCCACTTCGGGGTGCAAGTCTTCATTCATGTGTGTGCTGTACCAAAAAAGCTGTTTTTAAAACAACAGAATTGCCAAAAAAAACGAAAATCACAATTTTTTCCTTTTGCTTGGCTTGAATTCATTCAAAAACTGTGGGGTCAAAATGGTCAGTACACCCCTAGATAAATTCGTTAAGGGGTCTAGTTTTCAAAATGGGGTCACTTGTGGGGGTTCTCTTTGGTTTTGGCCACTCAAGAGCTCTACAAAAGTGCTATGGGGCCTAAAACGCCTTCAAGGAAAATTTATGTTCTGAAAGACACCGACTACTCCTTTCATTTTGGCTCCCGTTATGCATCCAGACATAAGATTAGGGCCACAATGGGTATGTTTCTGAACACGGGAGAAACGGGGGTATCCATTTTGGTGTGTAAATCCTCATTTTCATGGGCACTATAGCAAAAAAATATGTCTTTAAAATGACATATTTGCAAAAATATGAAATTTTATTTTTTCTCCCCTAAATTGAACTAATTCCTGAAAAAAACTGGTGGGGTCAAAATACTCATGACCCCCCTCAGTGAATACACTAAGGGGTGTAGTTTTTAAAATGGGGTCATTTGTGGGTGTATCTAATATTCTGACACTTATGAGCCTTTGCAAACTTGGCTTGGTGCAGGAAAACAAAGTGCTCCTCAAAATGCTGAAAAGTAATGTTAAATTTGTACGTCCTCTAAATGGTTAAAAAAACACACAAAAGTTTTTCAAGTGTGCATTCAGAATAAAGTAAACAGATGGAAATACATATCTTATCAAAAATTTGTACAGTATGTTTGGACATATTTGAGATATTACGGTTGAAAATGTGAAAAAATGACAATTTTTTTCAAAATTTTTCCAATATTGGTACTTTTAATAAATATACACAAATTATATCGGTCTCTTTTTACAATCTAAATGAAGTACAACATGTGGCGAAAAAACAATGTCAGAATCACTGGGATATGTAAAGCCTTTACGGAGTTATGCCACGTTGAACGACGCATGTCAGATTTCCAAAATTTGGCTCCGTCACTAAGGCGCAAACAGGCTTCGTCACTAAGGGGTTAAAATGGTCTAATCATTGAATTTCAACTAATTTTGCAGTTGCGTCTCAAGAGCCATAACTTTTTCATTTTTCCATTGACATGGCCATGTGAGGGCTTGTTTTTTGCGGGACAAGTTGTGATTTTTTAAACAGGGGGGAGGAAAAAAAGAAATGGGGAAAAAAGAAAAAAAGGGGCCATGTCATTAAGGGGTTAAATAATGCATTAACTTCCTTCTCTGGGTCATTACGACGCAGGGATACCACATGTGTGATTTGTATTTTTGATTTTTTTTTACAAAGTAAAGGGAGACAAGTGTTTTTATTATTTTTTTTAGAATTTTTTAACTTTTTTTTTTTTTTTTGTCCCTTTGAGGGACTTCCACAGGGACCCATCAGGACCCCTGATCACATTCCGGGGGTCCAATGGTGACAGCCCTTTACATGCTGCAGTGACAGCTCTTTACATGCTGCAGTCACATAGACTGCAGCATGTAAGGGGTTAACACAGCAGAGATGGAGGTTTTCTCTGATCTCTGCTGTAAGAGCAGGTACCTAGCTGTCCTCTCACAGCTAAGCACCAAGCTCTCCCTGCCACAGAGACCGTCGGCTTGCTTCTGACAAGCCGATGGTCTCTATGGCAACCTGTAAACAAAGCAGGAGGTTGCCGACATATCGGCAATATCTTCTGCTGGTTTTTCAAAGCCCTTGCACTGCTCTGTGTGGGTCTGTGCAGGCAGAGCACACTGCCACAGCTTGTGGCATTGTGCTCTGCAGCTCCCATAGTGATACATAGCCCGGAAATCTTCCGGGCTATGTTGCTATGAGCAGTGGAGCTCGTCCCGGAAAATTTCAGGGCGTGCCACTCAAGGGGTTAAGGCTGATGCTCGAGAGAGCATCGGTCTGTTTGAGTAACTGCTTACTTGTTCGAGCACCTTGTGGGGAAGCGGTGGGGGGAGCAGGGGGGAGAGTGAGAGAGATCTCTCTCTCTCCCCCTGGCTCCCCGTCACCCCCCACCCCCGCATGGTGCTCAGACGAGTAAGCAAATCTGCTTAAAGCGGGTTTCACCTCAGGCTTCGTCATTCCCCATGTTCCGGGTTCGGCACTTATGCTTAGCTGCAACTTAAAATCCGCGCGCGACAACAAGGAGTTGGTGATGGATAAGCTGCTAAAGGAAGTAGAGCTGGGTCGCATGGCGGGTCCTTTTCTGGAGCCGCTGTTCGGGAATTTGCGGGTTTCTCCTTTGAGTTTGGTTCCAAAGAGGGAAACAGGCAAGTTTCGGCTTATCCATCATCTGTCTTTTCCAACGGGCGACTCAGTCAACGACGGGATTTCAAAAAACCAAACAGCGGTGTCGTATACGTCTTTCGATAGGGCGATATACTTAGTCCAACAGGCGGGTCCCGGAGCCCTTCTGGCAAAGGCGGATATTGAATCGGCCTTTTGTCTGCTCCCGGTGCACCCTGACTGTTTTCATTTACTGGGTTGCCTCACTCCTTTAGAATTGGCGCAGCGACGTCGGCTTTTGCTTGCGGCTTAAAAGGGGAAGAGGTTAAGAGGGTGGGCCGATGGAAGTTGGAGGCGTACAGGTCGTGCGTCTGACCTGATCTGAGAGTGTTATGATAACCCCGTAGGAAATGGGGATTGTGTGCCGTGTTGGTGCTTTCTTTGGTTTTCCTTTTACAGAATCGGGCTGGACAGTTTGGGTAGTCGGCCATTCGTATGTCTATTGGGCCGAAAAACGAGCGGGGTCCAGGCCCATTGGTGCGAACCTAGGAATACAGGATGCCCAAGTGAGATGGCATGGCATCAGGGGTTTGCAATGGGCCAGGCTGCTCCACGAAGTCTTATGCATCAGCAGGTGGTCTCCCGAAAAGGTGGTGCTAGTTATTCATGCCGGAGGAAACGATTTAGGAAGGGTGAAGGTAGCGGAGTTAACAACATTAATGAAGGAGGATATGGTTCGTTTTAAAAATTTTTTTAGAAAAGTTATATTAGTGTGGTCTGATATTGTTGCAAGGAGATTTTGGAAGGAAGCAAGGGATGCAGAAGCCATCGAGAGGGTGAGAAGAAGCATTAATTTTAAGATGTCTAAATTCGTAAGATCGCTAGGTGGAGTAGCTATCAGGCATTGGGAGCTAGAAAGGAGGGAGCCAGGGAGGATGAGGTGTGACGGGGTGCACCTCAGCGATATAGGAATGGATACATTCCTTTCAGGGCTACAGGACGGAGTCGAGGCGGCTCTGTCGCTGGCATGTGGGGGGCGGAGTGCAGCGTAGGTTTACGCTGCATCCTTCTTAGCGGTAGAAATTGGACTTTCCATGCCAGCTGGGGAAGGAAGGCGTTTACAGGCCATTATGGGCTTTCTCACGCTTGTTTACAGTTATTGGACTATCAGTGAGTTTAACAAGACGTCTGTAGGCATGGGAAGAAATAGGAGTGAAAGTTAAATGTTCGGTTATATATAAAAATTTTAAATAAAGCTGTGGCCTTCCCACAAAATTTATGCCAGCAACTTTTATGGTCTTCTCATTATTATTGGGGAGCGAGTTAAAGGGATGGGGAAGTCCCCCCAGTCCCGTACTGTCTATGCTGCCCCATTGCATTGCATAATCCAGCCCCTCTCGATCGGTGATGTGGATGACATCTCCTACATCATCTACAGCACTGTCCGAATGTGATGCTTGCGCCGTGGCCACAAACCAGCGCATGCGCAGAAAAAAAGATCACTTGAGTGCATCCACAATAGGGCCCGGCGATCTGGCACTGCAGCCCCACAGTCCTTCCGGTCTTTGTTTTGGACCGACTACCACCTGATCACTGTAGCCAATTAGAGGCCTCAGTAGTCCGGTGTCCTTCTCCTGGCATAGATGCTGGTAGTGGATATGCCAGGAGAACAACAACTGGCCCTTGCAGCGGTAAGGTGTTAGTTGTTTCACAACAAGGATCGGGAGGACTGGGGGTCTGCAGCGCTGGATCGCCGGGTCTGTCAGCGGATAAGTCCCTCTATGATGTTATTTTAGCATGCGCAGACATAAAGCCCCATTCACAGGAGCGCATTTTCGGTCCATATTTTTTACTGACTGAATATGGACGGCGCACAAACCCCCCTAATTTGTTGTATTCAGATGTGCGGTTTTTGGGGGTATTTTTTAAATGTGGATTTATGTTGCGCAAAAAAAAATAAAATAAAATCGAAATACGTCCTACTATATTCCATATTCACGGACCAAAATCACCCAATAAAGTCTAAAAAAAAAAAGACATTTCGGCATCTTTTAGTGCGTCTTGTTTCTACGGCGCACAAACGGCAACAAAAGCGACATGATAGCTTCATTCCATGGGTCGGTACGATTACTGCGATACCAAACTTGGATAGCTTTTTTTTTTACTATACTACTCTTTTTTTTTTTTTCAAAGACATTTAATTTTTTTCAATTATTTTCTGCGGTCATTTTGCGCGCGCGATAACTTTTTTATCTTTCCGTCGACGTAGTTGAGCAAGGGCTCATTTTTTGCGGGATGTTCTGTAGTTTCTGATACTATCAATTTGGAATACATTCGACTTTTTGATCGCTTTTTATTGCGTTTTTTCTGGGAGACAGGGTAACTAAAAAAGTGCATTTCTGGCGTTCTTTATTTTATTTTTCGGACGACGTTCGCCGTGCGGGAAAAATAATACACTGCTTTGATAGTTCGGACTTTTACGGACGCGGCGATACCAAATACATATTTTTATTGTATGATTTAGATTTTTTAATAATAGATATGGCAAAAGGGGGGTGATTTAAACTTTGACAATTTTTTTTTTTTACAATTAAAAAAACTTTATTGATTTTAAAAAAAATTACTTTGAAGTTCCCCTGGGGGACTTTAACATGCGATGCTTTGATCGCTCCTGCAGTATGACGTAATGCGGGACCCTCGAACATCGTTCGGGGGATTTAAATGCCGCTGTCAGAATTGACAGCGGCATTTAAATGGTTAATAGCCGCGATCGGCCGCACGGCTATTGCCCGCGGGTGTCAGCTGTTATTAACAGGTGACGCCCGCACTGTATGAAGAGAGGTCGCCACACGGCTCCATGACGTACCGGTACATCATGGAGCGGGAAGGGGTTAAATGCCCCAATCACTATTCCGGGGTCCCAAACGCCCCTCCACTTCCCCCCTGCAATGAGATCATGAGGCGCCATCCGGTTGCATGGCTGCGAAGGCATGCCTGTAGTGTGAGCTGGAAAGACTGCCTGTCAAAACATAGTATAATGCAATACTATGATATCTTATTATACTCTATGAGGGAGCTAAAGACCGCAAGTTCAAAACCCCTATGGTGACTAAAAAATGTAAACAGGAGTTTAAAAAAGTTGTATTAATTTGCAAAACTAAAAGGTATTAAGAGTTAAAATAAAACCCTTTGTAACTTTTTTATACAAAATTTAAAAAAAATTATGTGTGTGTGTGTGTGTGTGAGATATGGTTGCGTCCGTAAAAGTAAAATCAAAGAAATGTATTATTCATCTCACATGATGGAACGTCGTCAGGAAAAAAATAAACATCAGAATTGCATATTTTTGGTCAAATTGTCTCCAAGAGAAAAATAAAAATAA
Source organism: Eleutherodactylus coqui (assembly GCF_035609145.1). Lineage (NCBI taxonomy): Eukaryota > Metazoa > Chordata > Amphibia > Anura > Eleutherodactylidae > Eleutherodactylus > Eleutherodactylus coqui. The sequence goes on from NC_089844.1 coordinate 139,416,863, forward strand.
AGTAAATCATAAAGTCACATGTGCTCCGTAATGGAGCCAATAGGAAGTACAGGACACCCCTCAAAAAGACAAACCAAACCATATAAGCCTGGTATTGTCGTCATCGTACTGACCCATAGAATAAAGTTATTTTGTTTTTGTCAAAGTGTGCATGCCGTAAAAATAAGTCCCCCCACCCCCAAAGATAGTGGAATATTTTTTAATATTTCACCCCAATTAGAAATTTTTAGTATTTACCTGTCCGTTGTCTTTGGATACGACAAATCTCAGCTTCTTCTCGTCCCGCAGGCGCAGTAGAGCTTGTCGGCTGGTTGGGTCCCCGAAAACGCGCGGTCCGCTCACCCAACGGCTCCCGCTGACAGTACGGACCTGAAAATAAACAGAACAGCAGCTTCCACCTGCCAACCGTCCCCCTGCTGAAGGGTAAGTTTGGAATGAGGGGCTTATGTATGTGACTGTTTATGTACCAAGGTGGTGGGGGGGGCTATCACAGTAATTTGTCGTGGTAGAGGGTGCACTATTACAGTGACACGCGTAGCCATGTTTGTTGACACGCCGCCGCATACAGAGACTATGGGGCCGCATGCCGAGAACCGAAAAGAATGTTTCATCCTCGGCTCCTGCACGGTCAGGTGTCACTCACTGCTCCGCTGCCCCTTTTGTGTCCTCTGCAAAGCATAGGGGACATGGAGGAGCACTGAACATCGCCCAACGCTGGGGCACTATCAAGTGCTGTAGAGACGCGCCGGTGCTCACTCCCTACAACGGAGGACCGCAGTGGGACCGGAGATTGCAGCACAAGGCTGCCCCCACCACTGCTGTGTGCCCGCTGTCAGCTGCCATCCATAGAGTCCGGAGCTGTAGGGACAGGACAGACTACGAAGCTGCAGGCAATCGGAAGCTAGGGGTGTGATGGGGCATTCCCTCCTGCTAAGTGCTGTCACACCCCTAGCTTCCGGTGTCGACAAGGTACAACAGTACCCACAGCGGCACCTTGTCACACATCTTCTGGTCCTATCCACTAATCATGCCTTATTGGCAGGAAGTATAAGCACTAGGGATGAGCAAACGTGTCCGTTACGGACACATCCGCACCCGGACACCGGCTTTGCCGAACACTGCAGTGTTCGCGCGTAAGTGTCCGGGTGCCGCCGGGGGGCGGGGAGATGCGCGGCGGCGCGGGCGGCAGTAGCGGGGAACAGGGGGGAGCCCTCTCTCTCTCCCTCTCCCCCCCACTCCCCGCCGCACCCCCCCCCCGCGCTGCCACGGCGGCCCCCGAACTTTTTCGCCCGAACACTGAAGTGTTCGCAAAGTTCGGTGTTCGGGCGAAAAAGGGGCGGAGCCGAACGTGTTCGCTCATCTCTAATAAGCACGTATCAAAAAAGTTACAAATCTAACCGTACCTGTTGTCCCAAAACTCGCTCTACTGATTATTGGTTTCAATAGAATTCACCCAGCATACAAAAAATTGATAGGCCATGTCCTATTAGATGCCAAATTGCTTTTTTCCAAAAATTGGAAATCTGAGGCCCAACTGTTTGTCAAAGATCTAATTAGTAGAGATAAGCGAGCACGCTCGTTTAAGGCTGATGCTCGAGAGAGCATCGGTCTTTTTGAGTAACTGCTTACTTGTCCGAGCACCTTGTGGGGAAGCGGTGGGGGGAGCAGGGGGGAGAGTGAGAGAGATCTCTCTTTCTCCCCCCGGCTCCCCGTCAGCCCCCACCCCCGCATGGTGCTCAGACGAGTAAGCAGTTACTCAAAAAGACCGATGCTCTCTTGAGCATCAGCCTTAAACAAGCGTGCTGGCTCATCTCTACTAATTAGCTTGATTTTAGAACATAGTTTATATGAGAAAATACTAGCCCTTTGAAATAATGCAATTTCAAAATATCAGAAAATGTAGAACCCATGGATAGTACAATTCTCTCCTTTAAGTGTCTTCTCTCATTCTATTACTTCGTTTTTTCCCAGTTTACAAACAGATGGGAGTGATCCTTGTATTGTCCCTCAATGTATTTATACATAGTTATTTGGTCGCCTCTTAACCGTCTTTTTTCCAGGGTGAATAATCCTAATTTTGATAGCCTCACTGAGTATTCCGGTCCTCTCAGTCCATTTATTGATTTAGTTGCCCTGCTTTGGACCCCTTTAAGCACTGCAACAGCTTTCCTGAGCACCACTGTCCAGAACTGTAGACGGTATTCCATATGGGGCCTGACAAGTGCCTTATATATCAGAATATATATCATGTGGCTTGGGATGTCACAAAAATGGGTGTCTTTAAAAAGAAAGCTTGCTGAAGCTCTGAGGGTCAGCCTATGGATGGGCCCCTCAAAAAGGACAGAAAAAAAACACAAAAAGAGCAAAAATATAAAAAATGTGCTATAAAACCATAAAGCAAATAAAAGTAAACCCAAAAAAAACAAGCAGAAACCCTGAGGGTCGATTCCGTTGAAGGGCCTCCTTAAAAACAAAGCCTGAAAGCTTGATGGAGCCCTGAGGGTCGGCCTCTAGACGGGTCTACTCAAAAAGCACAAAAAGTGCAAGAAAACGTGCCTGAAAACACACAAAGAAAAAGAAAGGAAAAAAAAACAACAGGTGTCACTTGACTCGGCTGTCATGTGGCTCGGGTTGTCACTTGGCTCGTCTGTCATGTGGCTCAGGATGTCACAAAATTTAGTTTCCTTAAAAAGAAAGCTTGCTGAAGCTCTGAGGGTCAGCCTATGGATGGGCCCCTCAAAAAGGACAGAAAAAAACACAAAAAGAGCAAAAATATAAAAAATGTGCTATAAAAGCATAAAGCAAAAAAAAGTAAACCAAAAAAAATCAAGCAGAAACCCTGAGGGTCGATTCGGTTGAAGGGCCTCCTTAAAAACAAAGCCTGAAAGCTTGATGGAGCCCTGAGCATCGGCCTCTAGACGGGTCTACTCAAAAAGCACAAAAAGTGCAAGAAAACGTGCCTGAAAGCACAGAAAGAAAAAGCAAGCAAAAAACCAACGGGTGTCACTTGGCTCGGCTGTCATGTGGCTCGGGTTGTCACTTGGCTTCGTTATGTCACGTGGCTCGGGATGTCACTTGGCTCGGCTGTCATGTGGCTCGGGTTGTCACTTGGCTCGTCTGTCATGTGGCTCAGGATGTCACAAAATTTAGTTTCCTTAAAAAGAAAGCTTGCTGAAGCTGTGATGGTCAGCCTATGGATGGCCCCCTCAAAAAGGACAGAAAAAAACACAAAAAGAGGAAAAATGTAAAAAAATGTGCTATAAAAGCATAATGCACAAAAAAGTAAACCAAAAAAAAAACAAGCAGAAACCCTGAGGCCTTAGTCAGACGGGCGTTTTTAGCCGCGATTTGCGCATGCGTCCGTCGATTTTATAAAACCATTGCTTTGCAATGGTATCGGACACATGAGCGCTTTTTATGCGTTCGTCCGATAAATTATAGAACAAAAAAATCGCAGATCGCACCTATCTGCGATCTGCGATTCCTGTTCTCTTCTGTATATGCGCTCAATGGGGCCGGCGGCAGCAGCGCCGTCGACCCCATTGAGAACACATAGAAGACAAATCATTCTTCTCTGCCACAGCTGTAACAGCTATGGCAGAGAAGAACGATGTTTGCCCATTGAATTCAATGGAGCGGCAATACAGCCGCTCCATTGAAAGCAATGGGCTGCCGGCGTGCGCGGGGTGAATTGTCAGGAAGGGGTTAAATATATAAGCCCTTCCCTGCAATTCATCCTAAAATGTGTTAAAATAAAAAAAAATTGTATACTCACCTTTCCGCTGCAGCCGGAGTCCAGCCGCGGCCGCTGTCAGTTCTCCTGAACTGCTTCTCGGCACTATTCAGCCGGCGGGGCTTTAAAATCCCCGCCTGCTGAATGATCTGCCTCTGATTGGTCACAGCCCTGACCAATCAGAGGCCGGTTTCACTCACACACCCATTCATGAATTCATGAATGGGTGAGTGACTGCTGCCTCTCAGCGCTGAGCCAATCAGGGGCAGGTCTGACTCAGATCCATTCATGAATTCATGAATGGGTGTGAGTGAGGCATGCCTCTGATTGGCTCAGCGCTGAGCCAATCAGGGGGCAGGTTTGACTTACACCACCTTCACACCCACTGCAGGACGGCTGCGTGGAGCTCCGGCTGCCGGGAGAAGGTGAGTATACAATTTTTTTTCATTTTAACACATTTTAGGATGAATTGCAGGGAAGGGCTTATATATTTAAGCCCTTACCGACAATTCATCCCGGGCTCGCCCGCAGCGCATTGCTTTAAATGGAGGCGGCTGTATTGCCGTCTGCATTGAATGCAATACGCTGGACAGCTCCAGCCCGTTTCTAATGAAACACGGCTAGGAGCAGATTTTCGGGCTATTTGCAGGCGACTTGCGCGCACCGGTCACGCGATTTGCGGATGCGCATCCGTCATGCAAACCGCAAATCGCGCGAAAAAACGCCCGTCTGACTAAGGCCTGAGGGTCGATTCCGTTGAAGGGCCTCCTTAAAAACAAAGCCTGAAAGCTTGATGGAGCCCTGAGGGTCGGCCTCTAAACGGGTCTACTCAAAAAGCACAAAAAGTGCAAGAAAACGTGCCTGAAAGCACAGAAAGAAAAAGCAAGCAAAAAAAACCCAACGGGTGTCACTTGGCTCGGCTGTCATGTGGCTCGGGTTGTCACTTGGCACCGTTATGTCATGTGGCTCGGGATGTCACTTGGCTCGGCTGTCATGTGGCTCGGGTTGTCACTTGGCTCGTCTGTCATGTGGCTCAGGATGTCACAAAATTTAGTTTCCTTAAAAAGAAAGCTTGCTGAAGCTCTGAGGGTCAGCCTATGGATGGGCCCCTCAAAAAGGACAGAAAAAAACACAAAAATGTAAAAAGTGTGCTATAAAAGCATAAAGCAAAAAAAAGTAAACCCAAAAAAACAAGCAGAAACCCTGAGGGTCGATTCCGTTGAAGGGCCTCCTTAAAAACAAAGCTTGAAAGCTTGATGGAGCCCTGAGGGTCGACCTCTAGACGGGTCTACTCAAAAAGCACAAAAAGTGCAAGAAAACGTGCCTGAAAGCACAGAAAGATAAAGCAAGCAAAAAAAAACAACGGGTGTCACTTGGCTCGGCTGTCATGTGGCTCGGGTTGTCACTTGGCTCCGTTATGTCACGTGGCTCGGCTGTCATGTGGCTCGGGTTGTCACTTGGCTCGTCTGTCATGTGGCTCAGGATGTCACAAAATTTAGTTTCCTCAAAAAGAAAGCTTGCTGAAGCTCTGAGGGTCAGCCTATGGATGGGCCCCTCAAAAAGGACAGAAAAAAACACAAAAAGAGCAAAAATGTAAAAATGTGCTATAAAAGCATAAAGCAAAAAAAAGTAAACCCAAAAAAAACAAGCAGAAACCCTGAGGGTCGATTCCGTTGAAGGGCCTCCTTAAAAACAAAGCCTGAAAGCTTGATGGAGCCCTGAGGGTCGGCCTCTAGACGGGTCTACTCAAAAAGCACAAAAAGTGCAAGAAAACGTGCCTGAAAGCACAGAAAGAAAAAGCAAGCAAAAAAAAAACAACGGGTGTCACTTGGCTCGGCTGTCATGTGGCTCGGGTTGTCACTTGGCTTCGTTATGTCACGTGGCTCGGGATGTCACTTGGCTCGGCTGTCATGTGGCTCGGGTTGTCACTTGGCTCGTCTGTCATGTGGCTCAGGATGTCACAAAATTTAGTTTCCTTAAAAAGAAAGCTTGCTGAAGCTCTGAGGGTCAGCCTATGGATGGCCCCCTCAAAAAGGACAGAAAAAAACACAAAAAAAGCAAAAATGTAAAAAAATGTGCTATAAAAGCATAAAGCACAAAAAAGTAAACCAAAAAAAAAACAAGCAGAAACCCTCAGGGTCGATTCCGTTGAAGGGCCTCCTTAAAAACAAAGCCTGAAAGCTTGATGGAGCCCTGAGGGTCGGCCTCTAGACGGGTCTACTCAAAAAGCACAAAAAGTGCAAGAAAACGTGCCTGAAAGCACAGAAAGAAAAAGCAAGCAAAAAAAAAACAACGGGTGTCACTTGGCTCGGCTGTCATGTGGCTCGGGTTGTCACTTGGCTCCGTTATGTCACGTGGCTCGGGATGTCACTTGGCTCGGCTGTCATGTGGCTCGGGTTGTCACTTGGCTCGTCTGTCATGTGGCTCAGGATGTCACAAAATTTAGTTTCCTTAAAAAGAAAGCTTGCTGAAGCTCTGAGGGTCAGCCTATGGATGGGCCCCTCAAAAAGGACAGAAAAAAACACAAAAATGTAAAAAGTGTGCTATAAAAGCATAAAGCAAAAAAAAGTAAACCCAAAAAAACAAGCAGAAACCCTGAGGGTCGATTCCGTTGAAGGGCCTCCTTAAAAACAAAGCTTGAAAGCTTGATGGAGCCCTGAGGGTCGACCTCTAGACGGGTCTACTCAAAAAGCACAAAAAGTGCAAGAAAACGTGCCTGAAAGCACAGAAAGATAAAGCAAGCAAAAAAAAACAACAGGTGTCACTTGGCTCGGCTGTCGTGTGGCTCGGGTTGTCACTTGGCTCCGTTATGTCACGTGGCTCGGCTGTCATGTGGCTCGGGTTGTCACTTGGCTCGTCTGTCATGTGGCTCAGGATGTCACAAAATTTAGTTTCCTTAAAAAGAAAGCTTGCTGAAGCTCTGAGGGTCAGCCTATGGATGGGCCCCTCAAAAAGGACAGAAAAAAACACAAAAATGTAAAAAGCGTGCTATAAAAGCATAAAGCAAAAAAAAGTAAACCCAAAAAAACAAGCAGAAACCCTGAGGGTCGATTCCGTTGAAGGGCCTCCTTAAAAACAAAGCTTGAAAGCTTGATGGAGCCCTGAGGGTCGACCTCTAGACGGGTCTACTCAAAAAGCACAAAAAGTGCAAGAAAACGTGCCTGAAAGCACAGAAAGATAAAGCAAGCAAAAAAAAACAACGGGTGTCACTTGGCTCGGCTGTCATGTGGCTCGGGTTGTCACTTGGCTCCGTTATGTCACGTGGCTCGGCTGTCATGTGGCTCGGGTTGTCACTTGGCTCGTCTGTCATGTGGCTCAGGATGTCACAAAATTTAGTTTCCTTAAAAAGAAAGCTTGCTGAAGCTCTGAGGGTCAGCCTATGGATGGGCCCCTCAAAAAGGACAGAAAAAAACACAAAAAGAGCAAAAATGTAAAAATGTGCTATAAAAGCATAAAGCAAAAAAAAGTAAACCCAAAAAAAACAAGCAGAAACCCTGAGGGTCGATTCCGTTGAAGGGCCTCCTTAAAAACAAAGCCTGAAAGCTTGATGGAGCCCTGAGGGTCGGCCTCTAGACGGGTCTACTCAAAAAGCACAAAAAGTGCAAGAAAACGTGCCTGAAAGCACAGAAAGAAAAAGCAAGCCAAAAAAAAACAACGGGTGTCACTTGGCTCGGCTGTCATGTGGCTCGGGTTGTCACTTGGCTTCGTTATGTCACGTGGCTCGGCATGTCACTTGGCTCGGCTGTCATGTGGCTCGGGTTGTCACTTGGCTCGTCTGTCATGTGGCTCAGGATGTCACAAAATTTAGTTTCCTTAAAAAGAAAGCTTGCTGAAGCTCTGAGGGTCAGCCTATGGATGGCCCCCTCAAAAAGGACAGAAAATAACACAAAAAAAGCAAAAATGTAAAAAAATGTGCTATAAAAGCATAAAGCACAAAAAAGTAAACCAAAAAAAAAACAAGCAGAAACCCTGAGGGTCGATTCCGTTGAAGGGCCTCCTTAAAAACAAAGCCTGAAAGCTTGATGGAGCCCTGAGGGTCGGCCTCTAGACGGGTCTACTCAAAAAGCACAAAAAGTGCAAGAAAACGTGCCTGAAAGCACAGAAAAAAAAAGCAAGCAAAAAAAAAAACAACGGGTGTCACTTGGCTCGGCTGTCATGTGGCTCGGGTTGTCACTTGGCTCCGTTATGTCACGTGGCTCGGGATGTCACTTGGCTCGGCTGTCATGTGGCTCGGGTTGTCACTTGGCTCGTCTGTCATGTGGCTCAGGATGTCACAAAATTTAGTTTCCTTAAAAAGAAAGCTTGCTGAAGCTCTGAGGGTCAGCCTATGGATGGGCCCCTCAAAAAGGACAGAAAAAAACACAAAAATGTAAAAAGTGTGCTATAAAAGCATAAAGCAAAAAAAAGTAAACCCAAAAAAACAAGCAGAAATCCTGAGGGTCGATTCCGTTGAAGGGCCTCCTTAAAAACAAAGCTTGAAAGCTTGATGGAGCCCTGAGGGTCGACCTCTAGACGGGTCTACTCAAAAAGCACAAAAAGTGCAAGAAAACGTGCCTGAAAGCACAGAAAGATAAAGCAAGCAAAAAAAAACAACAGGTGTCACTTGGCTCGGCTGTCATGTGGCTCGGGTTGTCACTTGGCTCCGTTATGTCACGTGGCTCGGCTGTCATGTGGCTCGGGTTGTCACTTGGCTCGTCTGTCATGTGGCTCAGGATGTCACAAAATTTAGTTTCCTTAAAAAGAAAGCTTGCTGAAGCTCTGAGGGTCAGCCTATGGATGGGCCCCTCAAAAAGGACAGAAAAAAACACAAAAAGAGCAAAAATGTAAAAATGTGCTATAAAAGCATAAAGCAAAAAAAAGTAAACCCAAAAAAAACAAGCAGAAACCCTGAGGGTCGATTCCGTTGAAGGGCCTCCTTAAAAACAAAGCCTGAAAGCTTGATGGAGCCCTGAGGGTCGGCCTCTAGACGGGTCTACTCAAAAAGCACAAAAAGTGCAAGAAAACGTGCCTGAAAGCACAGAAAGAAAAAGCAAGCAAAAAAAAAAACAACGGGTGTCACTTGGCTCGGCTGTCATGTGGCTCGGGTTCTCACTTGGCTTCGTTATGTCACGTGGCTCGGGATGTCACTTGGCTCGGCTGTCATGTGGCTCGGGTTGTCACTTGGCTCGTCTGTCATGTGGCTCAGGATGTCACAAAATTTAGTTTCCTTAAAAAGAAAGCTTGCTGAAGCTGTGATGGTCAGCCTATGGATGGCCCCCTCAAAAAGGACAGAAAAAAACACAAAAAAGCAAAAATGTAAAAAAATGTGCTATAAAAGCATAAAGCACAAAAAAGTAAACCAAAAAAAAAACAAGCAGAAACCCTGAGGGTCGATTCCGTTGAAGGGCCTCCTTAAAAACAAAGCCTGAAAGCTTGATGGAGCCCTGAGGGTCGGCCTCTAGACGGGTCTACTCAAAAAGCACAAAAAGTGCAAGAAAACGTGCCTGAAAGCACAGAAAGTAAAAGCAAGCAAAAAAAAACAACGGGTGTCACTTGGCTCGGCTGTCATGTGGCTCGGGTTGTCACTTGGCTTCGTTATGTCACGTGGCTCGGGATGTCACTTGGCTCGGCTGTCATGTGGCTCGGGTTGTCACTTGGCTCGTCTGTCATGTGGCTCAGGATGTCACAAAATTTAGTTTCCTTAAAAAGAAAGCTTCCTGAAGCTCTGAGGGTCAGCCTATGGATGGCCCCCTCAAAAAGGACAGAAAAAAACACAAAAAAAGCAAAAATGTAAAAAAATGTGCTATAAAAGCATAAAGCACAAAAAAGTAAACCAAAAAAAAAACAAGCAGAAACCCTGAGGGTCGATTCCGTTGAAGGGCCTCCTTAAAAACAAAGCCTGAAAGCTTGATGGAGCCCTGAGGGTCGGCCTCTAGACGGGTCTACTCAAAAAGCACAAAAAGTGCAAGAAAACGTGCCTGAAAGCACAGAAAGTAAAAGCAAGCAAAAAAAACCCAACGGGTGTCACTTGGCTCGGCTGTCATGTGGCTCGGGTTGTCACTTGGCTCCGTTATGTCACGTGGCTCGGGATGTCACTTGGCTCGGCTGTCATGTGGCTCGGGTTGTCACTTGGCTCGTCTGTCATGTGGCTCAGGATGTCACAAAATTTAGTTTCCTTAAAAAGAAAGCTTGCTGAAGCTCTGAGGGTCAGCCTATGGATGGGCCCCTCAAAAAGGACAGAAAAAAATACAAAAAGAGCAAAAATATAAAAAATGTGCTATAAAAGCATAAAGCAAAAAAAAGTAAACCAAAAAAAACCAAGCAGAAACCCTGAGGGTCGATTCCGTTGAAGGGCCTCCTTAAAAACAAAGCCTGAAAGCTTGATGGAGCCCTGAGGGTCGGCCTCTAGACGGGTCTACTCAAAAAGCACAAAAAGTGCCAGAAAATGTGCCTGAAAGCACAGAAAGAAAAAGCAAGCGAAAAAAACAACGGGTGTCACTTGGCTCGGCTGTCATGTGGCTCGGGTTGTCACTTGGCTTCGTTATGTCACGTGGCTCGGGATGTCACTTGGCTCGGCTGTCATGTTGCTCGGGTTGTCACTTGGCTCGTCTGTCATGTGGCTCAGGATGTCACAAAATTTAGTTTCCTTAAAAAGAAAGCTTGCTGAAGCTCTGAGGGTCAGCCTATGGATGGCCCCCTCAAAAAGGACAGAAAAAAACACAAAAAAAGCAAAAATGTAAAAAAATGTGCTATAAAAGCATAAAGCACAAAAAAGTAAACCAAAAAAAAAACAAGCAGAAACCCTGAGGGTCGATTCCGTTGAAGGGCCTCCTTAAAAACAAAGCCTGAAAGCTTGATGGAGCCCTGAGGGTCGGCCTCTAGACGGGTCTACTCAAAAAGCACAAAAAGTGCAAGAAAACGTGCCTGAAAGGACAGAAAGAAAAAGCAAGCAAAAAAAAAACAACGGGTGTCACTTGGCTCGGCTGTCATGTGGCTCGGGTTGTCACTTGGCTCCGTTATGTCACGTGGCTCGGGTTGTCACTTGGCTCGGCTGTCATGTGGCTCGGGTTGTCACAAAATTTAGTTTCCTTAAAAAGAAAGCTTGCTGAAGCTCTGAGGGTCAGCCTATGGATGGGCCCCTCAAAAAGGACAGAAAAAAACACAAAAATGTAAAAAGTGTGCTATAAAAGCATAAAGCAAAAAAAAGTAAACCCAAAAAAACAAGCAGAAACCCTGAGGGTCGATTCCGTTGAAGGGCCTCCTTAAAAACAAAGCTTGAAAGCTTGATGGAGCCCTGAGGGTCGACCTCTAGACGGGTCTACTCAAAAAGCACAAAAAGTGCAAGAAAACGTGCCTGAAAGCACAGAAAGATAAAGCAAGCAAAAAAAAACAACAGGTGTCACTTGGCTCGGCTGTCATGTGGCTCGGGTTGTCACTTGGCTCCGTTATGTCACGTGGCTCGGCTGTCATGTGGCTCGGGTTGTCACTTGGCTCGTCTGTCATGTGGCTCAGGATGTCACAAAATTTAGTTTCCTTAAAAAGAAAGCTTGCTGAAGCTCTGAGGGTCAGCCTATGGATGGGCCCCTCAAAAAGGACAGAAAAAAACACAAAAAGAGCAAAAATGTAAAAATGTGCTATAAAAGCATAAAGCAAAAAAAAGTAAACCCAAAAAAAACAAGCAGAAACCCTGAGGGTCGATTCCGTTGAAGGGCCTCCTTAAAAACAAAGCCTGAGAGCTTGATGGAGCCCTGAGGGTCGGCCTCTAGACGGGTCTACTCAAAAAGCACAAAAAGTGCAAGAAAACGTGCCTGAAAGCACAGAAAGAAAAAGCAAGCAAAAAAAAACAACGGGTGTCACTTGGCTCGGCTGTCATGTGGCTCGGGTTGTCACTTGGCTTCGTTATGTCACGTGGCTCGGGATGTCACTTGGCTCGGCTGTCATGTGGCTCGGGTTGTCACTTGGCTCGTCTGTCATGTGGCTCAGGATGTCACAAAATTTAGTTTCCTTAAAAAGAAAGCTTGCTGAAGCTCTTAGGGTCAGCCTATGGATGGGCCCCTCAAAAAGGACAGAAAAAAACACAAAAAGAGCAAAAATGTAAAAATGTGCTATAAAAGCATAAAGCAAAAAAAAGTAAACCCCAAAAAAACAAGCAGAAACCCTGAGGGTCGATTCCGTTGAAGGGCCTCCTTAAAAACAAAGCCTGAGAGCTTGATGGAGCCCTGAGGGTCGGCCTCTAGACGGGTCTACTCAAAAAGCACAAAAAGTGCAAGAAAACGTGCCTGAAAGCACAGAAAGAAAAAGCAAGCAAAAAAAAACAACGGGTGTCACTTGGCTCGGCTGTCATGTGGCTCGGGTTGTCACTTGGCTTCGTTATGTCACGTGGCTCGGGATGTCACTTGGCTCGGCTGTCATGTGGCTCGGGTTGTCACTTGGCTCGTCTGTCATGTGGCTCAGGATGTCACAAAATTTAGTTTCCTTAAAAAGAAAGCTTCCTGAAGCTCTGAGGGTCAGCCTATGGATGGCCCCCTCAAAAAGGACAGAAAAAAACACAAAAAAAGCAAAAATGTAAAACAATGTGCTATGAAAGCATAAAGCACAAAAAAAGTAAACCAAAAAAAAAACAAGCAGAAACCCTGAGGGTCGATTCCGTTGAAGGGCCTCCTTAAAAACAAAGCCTGAAAGCTTGATGGAGCCCTGAGGGTCGGCCTCTAGACGGGTCTACTCAAAAAGCACAAAAACTGCAAGAAAACGTGCCTGAAAGCACAGAAAGTAAAAGCAAGCAAAAAAAACCCAACGGGTGTCACTTGGCTCGGCTGTCATGTGGCTCGGGTTGTCACTTGGCTCCGTTATGTCACGTGGCTCGGGATGTCACTTGGCTCGGCTGTCATGTTGCTCGGGTTGTCACTTGGCTCGTCTGTCATGTGGCTCAGGATGTCACAAAATTTAGTTTCCTTAAAAAGAAAGCTTGCTGAAGCTCTGAGGGTCAGCCTATGGATGGGCCCCTCAAAAAGGACAGAAAAAAATACAAAAAGAGCAAAAATATAAAAAATGTGCTATAAAAGCATAAAGCAAAAAAAAGTAAACCAAAAAAAAACAAGCAGAAACCCTGAGGGTCGATTCTGTTGAAGGGCCTCCCTAAAAACAAAGCCTGAAAGCTTGATGGAGCCCTGAGGGTCGGCCTCTAGACGGGTCTACTCAAAAAGCACAAAAAGTGCAAGAAAATGTGCCTGAAAGCACAGAAAGGAAAAGCAAGCGAAAAAAAACAACGGGTGTCACTTGGCTCGGCTGTCATGTGGCTCGGGTTGTCACTTGGCTTCGTTATGTCACGTGGCTCGGGATATCACTTGGCTCGGCTGTCATGTGGCTCGGGTTGTCACTTGGCTCGTCTGTCATGTGGCTCAGGATGTCACAAAATTTAGTTTCCTTAAAAAGAAAGCTTGCTGAAGCTCTGAGGGTCAGCCTATGGATGGGCCCCTCAAAAAGGACAGAAAAAAACACAAAAAGAGCAAAAATATAAAAAATGTGCTATAAAAGCATAAAGCAAAAAAAAGTAAACCAAAAAAAAACAAGCAGAAACCCTGAGGGTCGATTCCGTTGAAGGGCCTCCTTAAAAACAAAGCCTGAAAGCTTGATGGAGCCCTGAGGGTCGGCCTCTAGACGGGTCTACTCAAAAAGCACAAAAAGTGCAAGAAAACGTGCCTGAAAGCACAGAAAGAAAAGCAAGCAAAAAAAACCAACGGGTGTCACTTGGCTCGGCTGTCATGTGGTTCGGGTTGTCACTTGGCTCCGTTATGTCACGTGGCTCGGGATGTCACTTGGCTCGGCTGTGATGTGGCTCGGGTTGTCACTTGGCTCGTCTGTCATGTGGCTCAGGATGTCACAAAATTTAGTTTCCTTAAAAAGAAAGCTTGTTGAAGCTCTGAGGGTCAGCCTATGGATGGGCCCCTCAAAAAGGACCGAAAAAAACACAAAAAGAGCAAAAATGTAAAAAATGTGCTATAAATGCATAAAGCAAAAAAAAGTAAACCAAAAAATAAAAAATAAAAAAAAAGGAAGAAACACTGAGGGTCGATTCCGTTGAAGGGCCTCCTCAAAAACAAACTGCATCCAGACTGACAGAGCTGAGAACAGACAGACAGCAGGATGCGGACAGACTGAGGTCTTGCAAAGCTGCACACCACAGCAGACATAGGCAAAATGACCAGCGCCAAGACAGGGCACAGCTATCTAACGGTGCCCATATACCGAAGTAGCAGGATATCAAGTATTCTAATAGATTGGAAGCTCCTAGGAGCAGGTTGTATTTATCTCTTTCTTTACAGCATCAGCTCTCCTGAGCCTGGAATTACATACAAATATATATACAGCAATATGCAGCAGGACCGATTCCATCCTGGGTGATAGCCGATCGCCACATCTGGGGCCAGGAAGGAATTTTTTGCCCCCCTGAGGTAGAACTCTCCAGGGGTTTTTTCGCCTTCTTCTGGATCTTTGGATCCGGCGGCTCTCATCTTAGGACATTGGTGGACTGGTCAGAAGGACCGCAGCAAGTTCTGTGGTCTCCAGCGGTCCTAACCTGAGAGTCACTGTGATCATTGTGTCATTTATTAAAGGGCCGGTAATATTTAATTACAATGTTGCTTATTGCTATTCTAATAAAGCAGAATTCTATCATCTACATCGTGGTGTTTGTCTTTTGTCTGATTTCTCCTTACACAGCGACCATGATGGGATGCCGCCCAATAGTCCAGTAGACGTTTCTTGCACATAATAAAGTGTTTCATCTCCTAACCACACGGTGACAGCTGTTGCCTGACAGGAACTATAGTGTGGCCATTATAGGACAAATCACGCCATAACCTGATGGGACTGAAAACTGACATTTCTATAGAAATTCTAGTAATGAACAAATGTGCATATTTTCCTAAACATGGTAGATGGTCGGTTGTTACCCGTTGGGTGATTTGTCTTGGAATGACCCTTCAAACAGTCGTTCACGATCATCTGCACGTGTAAAAAGTGATTTTCACAAGAAAGACATTTATCCCCTAACTACAGGATAGGGGATAAATGTTTGATTTACTGGGGGCCCCAGCATTCGGACCCTCAGTGATACCGAAACAAGTGCTCCCAGATGCGCCATGTGAATGGAGCGGTAGTGCGCAGGCTCGACCGCTGCTCAGTTCAGTTCTATTGGCAGGCGGAGATTGATGTGCTCAGTAATCTCCCTCAATCCCATAGAAAGTGAATGGAGTGGTCACTGACAATCCATTAACATGGTACATTCGGGTGTGCTGGTCTTGGGAATGCCGGTGGTCTCAGCATTTGGCACCCCAGCGATCAGACATTTATGACCCTTACCTGCAAATAGGATATAAATGTCTTTAATAGGAAAACCCTTTGAAAGTACCAAAATCCACTATTACCTAGGTGATAGGTGATAAAAGTCTGATTAGTAGGGGTGTTACGGCTAAGACCCCCAGTAATCCCAAGAACGGGGTTCCCATGTCCCTTCTCCTTTTCCCTGTGGGTTTATTGCATCTTCCACAGTGAGGAGTTTGGTTTCCCAAAGTGTGCTCCGCGGAGCCCATGGAGCTCCACGATTGATTATCAGGGCTTGGATGGAGGATCTAGGTCCCCGCTTACCTCACCTAATATGCAGTCCTGCAGTCAGCATAGCAATGCAGATCACATCAGCTGACTCTGATCACATGATCCTCGCTGCTATGCCAATCGTAGGGCCTGTGTATTAGGTGTCCTAGACATTCATTTCGCCTGTACAGGCTGTCGGGACACCGCTACAGGGGTGAGTAAAGCGGGGACTAATGGCAGATCATTACTGGGGCTGCAATAGGGGTCACTATTACAACTGGGGCCACAATAGGAGTCACTATTACTACTGGGGCTCCAACAGGGGGAGCCTATTACCACTTGGGCTGCAATAGGGGTCACTCTTACCACTCGGGCTGCAATAGGTTAAGCCTATTACTACTGGGACCATGATATGGGTCATAATTACTACATCTGACCAATGGCAGATCATTACTGGGGCTGCAATAGGGGTCACTATTACTACTGGGGCCACAATAGGAGTCACTATTACTACTGGGGCTCCAACAGGGGGAGCCTATTACCACTTGGGCCGCAATAGGGGTCACTATTACCACTCGGGCTGCAATAGGTTAAGCCTATTACTACTGGGACCATGATATGGGTCATAATTACTACATCTGACCAATGGCAGATCATTACTGGGGCTGCAATAGGGGTCACTATTACTACTGGGGCCACAATAGGAGTCACTATTGCTACTGAGGCTGACATAGGGGGAGCCTGTTACTACTAGGGCCACAATAGGGGACACTATTACTACTGGGGCCAATATCGGAGTCACTATTAGTTTGGGACCACTGTGAGGGTCACTATTACTACTGAGGCCAATGTAGGGAAAAGTATTACTCCTGAGGCCAATATAGGGGACACTATTACTACTGGGACCGCAATAGGGGTCACTATTACTATCTGGGCCATAATAGGGGACACTTACTACTGGGGCTTCAATGAGGGAACCTATTACAACTTGGGCTACAATAGTGGTCACTATTACAATTGGGGCAAATATAGAGGTTACTATTACTACTGAAGCCACCAATATAGGGGGTCACTATTACTACTGGAGCCAATATAAGGGTCACTATTTCTACTGGGGCCACCAATTTAGAAGACACTGTTACTACTGGGGCAACCAATACAGGGGAAACTTTTACTGCTGCGGCCACTTTGGGGGACACTTATTACTGAGGCCATTGTGGGGGACACTTACTACTGGGGCCAATATAAGGGACGCTATTACTACTGGGGCCACCAATATAGGGGGTCACTATTACTACATGGGGTGGATTTGCTGTGGAGTTTACAGAAGCTGTAGTAGCAAAGTGGATGAGATTTTTAAAATCTCAAAAGCGCATCCAGTGCTCCAGCGTTCCGACCTGTGCTTTTTTAAAATGGCTCTATCCTTTTTATAACGATGGAGGTAAAAATCATACGTCATGATAAGGGTGGCTTCACACGAGCATGTTTTTGTGCGTACATACGTGCGTACATAACTGTGCACCCATGTACGTGCAAAAACACACGTGAATGCAGGTCCATGCATTGCCTTCAATGGAGCCGTGACTGCTGCCGGCGGCTCCATTCTGCCAGCACCCCGTAATTGTTTTTTCAGGGAAGGGCTTTAAATATAAGCCCTTCCCTGAAAAACAACAATTTTAGTGTAAAACAATCAAACAAACAAAAAAACTTACTTACTCTGCTGTGTCCTCGCGGGGATGAAGAACACTCTATGATCGTAATACATGAGTAGCAAAAGTCTCTCTCCTGTCCTGATGGTTTGTTACATTGTATCAATGCAGATAAAATGTATCAGTTTGGAGCTTAAAGGGGTTGTCCCGCGAAAGCAAGTGGGTCTATACACTTCTGTATGGCCATATTAATGCACTTTGTAATGTACATTGTGCATTAATTATGAGCCATACAGAAGTTATTCACTTACCTGTTCCGTTGCTAGCGTCCTCGTCTCCATGGAGCCGTCTAATTTTCAGCGTCTAATCGCCGGATTAGACGCACTTGCGCAGTCCGGTCTTCTTCTTTTCTGAATGGGGCCGCTCGTGCCGGAGAGCAGCTCCTTGTAGCTCCGCCCCGTCACGTGCCGATTCCAGCCAATCAGGAGGCTGGAATCGGCAATGGACTGCACAGAAGACCTGCGGTCCACCGAGGGAGAAGATCCCGGCGGCCATCTTCACCAGGTAAGTAAGAAGTCACCGGAGCGGGGGATTCAGGTAGGCACTGTGCGGTTTTCTTGTTTAACCCCTGCATTGGGTTTGTCTCGCGCCGAACGGGGGGGGCTATTGAAAAAAAAAAAAAACGTTTCGGCGCGGGACAACCCCTTTAAGCTTTCTATCTGAAGCCATTATTTACATGAGAGATTTTTCTTGCATGATGTGAGCCGGTAAAGACTGCGGCATGTCCTATTTTTTTGCGATCTCACTCATTACTTTCTATGGGACTACATAAAAGCGTATCGCACTCTCCTGGAAGATTGCATATTTCTCAGCGTGATATTGGTCCGAGTTTCACAGACTGATATCGCTCTTGTCCGCATGACTACAGCCTCACAGAGGATTGTCTAGACTGGATGCAGACCCTCAGCTGTGAGAAGTAGGAGGTCTTCACAGATTTTTCAGCCTCTGGATGTAAATAAAAAAATATCTTGTCCTTAACTGACAGCAAGCAGAGATCCTGAACTGGTCAGGAATTCCAACACACTGAATTTAATGGATGGCAACCCTTTAGAGCTCTGTCTATAGGGGAGATTCTGATAATGCTCTGAAATATCTTCATTGGGCAGTCACTACAGTACGGTACGGTGCCCATAGACCTTTTCAGCCCCCTCGTGTCTGTAGTTGGGGTACATTTTGCCCTGTGATAGTCATGAGGGGTGTTAGGAGAAGTTTACAGAAGCCCTGTACTATAGTGCTGCCCTATTAACAGGCAAGGATGTGACTCGGGATGTAATCATTAATACCTACAGGAGGGAGTGGAAATACCCATCTATGCCCAAATGAAAGGTACATTAGCCACAGAAGGAATAGGATGATGGCCGCATAGTCACACTGTGTTCTTCCTTCATGATCAGGCATAGACATACAATCACAAAGATAGGTATGGCTACATGGTAACTGTGGCTACTATTGCTATATGGTCACTGTAGTTGGTATTACTACTACTTGGTGATTATGGCTGGCACGCAGTGCGGTCCTGATGGTTGGAATGACTAAGGTTCAATGTGGTTGGTATTACTATGTGGCCCCGTTGGTTGCTATTGCTACCGGTACATGGTCTTTGTGACTAGCACTGATATATTGTCACTGTAGTTGGTATTACTGTATTGGCATTGTTGATTGACAATGCTATTAGGGCACTGTAGTTTGTACTGCTGGCTAGCACTGCTATATGGGCAATGTGTTTGGTACCACTAAATGGTCACGATGGTTGATCTTACTAGATGCTCGCATTGGATAGTGTTATTAAAGGGCCACTCCGGTGAAAACACATTTCCCATCCCTGCCCCATCACCTGATTGCCTGCGACACTCTGGAGGTCTCCTCTATGTATTGCAGCCACTTCCATGCAGTGCAGCCCCCTGTCCGATGCTCATCAGGCACCATCTGGAGGCTGAGGTTTTTTGCTTCCACATCTATCCCATGAGGCACTAGCTGAGGCTATAGCATTTCTACCTGCTAAGGAGAAAGTTTATTTATCATTACCTTCTATAATCCCCTAAATAAGCTACAGTACACAAGTATATGGTCCGGAAGATGAGACGCGATCTCCTCAGGCACTTTTCACTCAGCTTCACCTACACTTTATTAAACGTTAATTGTCCCTTCAGCTAGAGGAACTAGTGGGGGAAATTGTCTTTCAAATCAGTTCAGAGAAAGGAAAGGAGAGAACGTTTAAGTCAGTTGTTAAGTAAATATTGCTGTATTCTTCACCCTGTTCAATTCACTGCATACTGCTGTATCTTCTTGTGCCATTTCCAAGTTTAGTAAATCTGCGTACTCCCAGATTACTACCACAAGCTACTGGACTCGTCTCAGTTATTTCATCGGCATTCCATCCTGAGAGTCCGGTTGGAGTACTGACGTCACGCGTGACAAAACAGGCCTTCCTGTTAAGCATACCGCGGTACGTTCTCTGGGTCGCTGCACAACCCCTGAGCAGAGCACTTTTGGCGCCAATGTCGAGAGGGACCACAGAGCCACCTGTGACAACACTTCATCGCCTCCCTACTGTCAGTACACCACCCAGCCCGCTCACTCCGATCGGCTAACACACTCAGACTAAACACCCCTGTAATACGAACCTCACATGCTCGCCTACAGGACTTCACCAGAGCACGGCCATCCTCTGGAATGCTCTACCCCAAGGCATCCGGACAATTCCCGATGCACGAAATTTCAGACGTGCCTTAAAAACGCACCTCTTCAGGGAAGCATACCAAATCTCCTGACCTAGTCCCTCGCCCCTCCCTATGGTGCCCCACCCTGTTTGCCTTCTAATAAATGATCTGTACATGAAATTTCCTATTGCCTGTGTTCCCCAACCCCTGTACCTCCTGTACTACCCTCAACCCATTTGTGTCTAACCCAACGTATCTCACATTGTAATTGTTGTATTGTTTTGCATTTATCCATGCCTGAAAGCGCTGCGGAATAAGTTGGCGCTATACAAATAAAGATTATTATTATATTATATTCTGCAAACCTCATGGTCTCCCTCACTTTGGCACGCCAGGGTCGGCCGTTGCACAATCGTAATGCACTCGCAGTGAACATCGCAATTTAACAAGCATGATGGCGGTGTGAGTTCCTCAGAGCATTATCACGCTCGCCCATATGAATGCACCCTAAGGGTGCATTCCCACAAACGTATATCGGCTCGGTTTTTACGCCGAACCAATATACGTCGTCCTACTCTGCAGGGAGGGGGGATGGAAGAGCCAGGAGCAGGAACTGAGCTCCCGCCACCTCCCGCCCCTCTGCACTATTTGCAATGAAAGGAGGCGGGAGGGGGGGGGCTAAGTTCCGCAAATAGCTCCGCCCCTCCCCATTGCAAATAGTGCATAGGGGCGGAGAGGAGGCAGAGAGGGGGCGGGAGCTCAGTTCCTGCTCCTGGCTCTTCCATCCTCCCCCCCCCCCTGCACATGAGGACGACGTATATCGGCTCGGCGTGAAAACCGAGCCGATATACGTTCGTGGGAATGCAGCCCACGAAGGACGTATAAAAAAAGAGAAAAAACCTAAAGTAGGCATCCCTGAAAGAAAACACTACATTTTCTCCTACTGCTCCTTCACATGGTGTTTTTTTGCTGCTGATTCTGCACCAAATCCTCATGAAATTCACACCATTTTAGCATTCTATGAAATACTATGTAAGTCTGTGCTGCAGTTCATACGGCGCAGATTTTTCCGTGCGTGAGTTCTGAGATACACATTGCTGGGGAAACACCTGCGTCAGTCGGCCGCACACACGCTGTCCCCATTGACTGGAGCCAAATCTCCATGTGGGTCTGCATGAACATCTGTGGCAGAACGCTGCGGCTCAGCCTTGTATTTCTCCAACACGGACGTGACGTAATTTTTAGAAAAATGTAATTACTATACAAAAAAATCAACAAAACAAACAGAGAACGTCCCCCTACCACCCCTTTTCTGTTCCAACGCCCCCAGTTGTGCCTTTTCGTTCCTCCGCCCCCCTTGAGAAGTAAAAACGCCCCCAAGGGGACAATAACGCCCACGTTGAGAACCACTACTCTAGATGTAGAGAGCGCCCCTTTGTGACAGTCCTGGGCATAGATAAATGATGGGAAAAATCTCTGTATTGTAGTCCGCCCATTCCGTTTATTACTTTAGTTGCCCGCCCTTGTACCCGCTCCAGCTTTGATGTCCTTCTTGACTACCGATGCCCACAACTGTACATTACATGTGTGCTCTGACCAGTGACTTGTAAAGAGGAAGAACAATGTTCTCTTCATGTGCCCCTAGACCTCTATTGATGCACCCTATGATCCTATTTGCCTTGGCAGCAGCTGCCTGACACTGGTTGCTTCATTTTAGCTTAGAGATCACTAAAATCCGCAAGTCCTTTTCCACATCAGTGTTATCCAGTGGTTTCCCATGTAGTGTGTAATTGTGACACATATTTCCCTTTCCATGTGCAAAACCTTACATTTGTCAATGTTAAACCTCATTTCCCACTTTTCTGCCCCCAACTTATCCAGATCCTCTTGTCACCACATTCTGTCTTCTCTTGTGTTCATTTCTTTACATAGTTTTGTCATCTGCAAATATGGGTATTTTACTGCACAATGCTTCTACCAGGTCATTAATAAATATACTAAAAAGAAGAGGGCCAAATACTGCCCCCTGTGGTACCCCACTACTAACAATGACCCCTCTAATTCTGCCCCCTGTGGTACCTCACTAGTAACCCTCCCAATACTCCTATGAGGTGACAGGACACAGCAGGAGAGATCGTGAAGTGACAGGACACAGCAGGAGGGACAGTGAAGTGGTAGAACCCATTAGCAGGAGGGATACTGAAGTGACAAGACACAGCAGGAAGGACAGTGAGGTGACAAGACACAGCAGGAGAGATCGTGAAGTGACAGGACACAGCAGGAGGGACAGTGAGGTGATAGGACCCATTAGCAGGAGGGATACTGAAGTGACAAGACACAGCAGGAAGGACAGAGAGGTGACAGGACACAGCAGGAGAGATCGTGAAGTGACAGGACACAGCAGGAGGGACAGTGAGGTGATAGGACCCATTAGCAGGAGGGATACTGAAGTGACAAGACACAGCAGGAAGGACAGTGAGGTGACAAGACACAGCAGGAGAGATCGTGAAGTGACAGGACACAGCAGGAGGGACAGTGAGGTGATAGGACCCATTAGCAGGAGGGATACTGAAGTGACAAGACACAGCAGGAAGGACAGTGAGGTGACAGGACACAGCAGGAGGGACAGTGAGGTGACAGGACACAGCAGGAGGGACAGTGAAATGACCTCACACAGCAGGAGGGATACTGAAGTGACAAGACACAGCAGGAAGGACAGTGAGGTGACAAGACACAGTAGGAAGGACAGTGAGGTGATAGGACATAGCAGGAGGGAGAGTGAGGTAAGAAGATACAGCAGGAGGGACAGTGAGGTGACAGGACACAGCAGGAGAAATCGTGAAGTGAAAGGACACAGCAGGAGGGCCAGTGAGGTGATAGGACACAGCAGTAGGGACAGTGAGGTGGCAGGACACAGCAGGAGAGACAGTGAGGTGACAGGACACAGCAGTAGGGACAGTGAGGTGGCAGGACACAGCAGGAGAGACAGTGAGGTGACAGGACTCAGCAGGAGGGATAGTGAAGTGATAGGACACAGCAGGAGAGACAGTGGGGTGGCAGGACACAGCAGGAGGGACAGTGAGGTGACAGGACACAGCAGGAGGGACAGTGAAGTGATAGGACACAGCAGGAGGGACAGTGAGGTGGTAGGACACATCAGGAGGGACAGTGAAGTGATAGGACACAGCAGGAGGGACAGTGAGGTGGTAGGACACATTAGCAGGAGGAATAGTGAATTGACAAGACACAACAGGAAGGACAGTGAGGTGATAAGACACAGCAGGAGGGACAGAGAGTTGACAGGAAACAGCAGGAGGGACAGTGAGGTAACAGGACAAAGTAGGGAGAAAGTGAGGTGACAGGATACAGCAGGAAGGAGAGTGAGGTGGCAGGACACAGCAGAAGGGACAGTGAGGTGGCAGGACACAGCAGGAGGGACAGTGAGGTGACAGGACACAGCAGGGGGGACAGTGAGGTTACAGGACACATTAGCAGGTGGGATAGTGAGGTGACAGGACACAGGAGGAGGAACAGTGAGGTCACAGGACACAGCAGGAGGGACAGAAAGGTTACAGGGCAGAGAAGTAGAGACAGTGAGGGCAGGACATAGCAGGAAGGACAGTGAGGTGACAGGACACAGCAGTAGGGACAGTGAGGTGACAGGACACAGCAGGAGGGACAGTGAGGTGACAGGACACAGCAGGGGGGACAGTGAGGTGACAGGACACATTAGCAGGTGGGATAGTGAGGTGACAGGACACAGGAGGAGGAACAATGAGGTCACAGTGAGGTGGCAGGACACAGCAGGGGGGACAGTGGGGTGGCAGGACAAAGCAGTGGGGACAATGAGGTGACAGGACACAGCAGGAAGGACAGTGAGGTGACAGGACACAGCAGGAAGGACAGTGAGGTGAAGGGACACAGCAGTAGGGACAGTTAAGTGACAGGACAGATTAGCAGGGGTGACAATGAGGTGGTAGGACACAGAAGGGGGACACTGAAGTGACAGGAAACACTACCAGGAGGGACAGTGAGGTGACAGGACATATTAGCAAGAAGGACAGTGAGGTAACAGGACACAGAAGGAGGGACAGTGAGGTGAAAGGACACAGCAGGAGAGATAGTAAGGCGACAGGACACAATAAAAGGGACAGTGAGGGGCAGGACACAGCACAAGGGACAGTAAGGTAACAGGACACAGCAGAAAGGACAGTGAGGTGATAGGACACAGCAGGGGGACAGTGGGGTGACAGGACACAGCAGGAGGGACAGTAAGGTGACAGGACACAGCAGGGGGACAGTGGGGTGACAGGACACAGCAGGGGGGACAGTGAGGTTACAGGACACATTAGCAGGTGGGATAGTGAGGTGACAGGACACAGGAGGAGGAACAGTGAGGTCACAGGACACAGCAGGAGGGACAGAAAGGTTACAGGGCAGAGAAGTAGAGACAGTAAGGGGCAGGACATAGCAGGAAGGACAGTGAGGTGACAGGACACAGCAGTAGGGACAGTGAGGTGACAGGACACAGCAGGAAGGACAGTGAGGTGACTGGGTACAGCAGGAGGGACAGTAAGGTGACACGACACAGCAGGGGGGACAGTGAGGTGAAGGGACACAGCAGGGGGGACAGTGAGGTGACAGGACACAGCAGGAAGGACAGTGAGGTGACAGGACACAGCAGGAAGGACAGTGAGGTGAAGGGACACAGCAGTAGGGACAGTTAAGTGACAGGACAGATTAGTAGGGGTGACAATGAGGTGGCAGGACACAGCAGGAGAGACAGTGAGGTGACAGGAGTCAGCAGGAGGGACAGTGAGGTCACAGAACACAGAAGGGGGACACTGAAGTGACAGGAAACACTACCAGGAGGGACAGTGAGGTGACAGGACATATTAGCAAGAAGGGCAGTGAGGTGACAGGACACAGAAGGAGGGACAGTGAGGTGACAGGACACAGAAGGAGGGATAGTAAGGTGACAGGACACAATAAAAGGGACAGTGAGGGGCAGGACACAGCACAAGGGACAGTAAGGTGACAGGACACAGCAGGAAGGACAGTGAGGTGACTGGGTACAGCAGGAGGGACAGTAAGGTGACACGACACAGCAGGAAGGACAGTGAGGGGCAGGACACAGCAGGGTGACAGTGGGGTGACAGGACACAGCAGGAGGGACAGTAAGGTGACAGGACACAGCAGGGGGACAGTGGGGTGACAGGACACAGCAGGAGGGACAGTAAGGTAACAGGACACAGCAGGAGGGACAGTCAGGTGACAGGACACAGCAGGAAGGACAGTAAGGTGACAGGACACAGCAGGAGGGACAGTAAGGTGACAGGACACAGCAGGAGGAACAGTGAGCAGCAGAACACAGCACTAGGGACAGTGAGGTGCAGGACACAGCAGGAGGGACAGTGAGGTGACAGGATAAAGCAGGGGGGACAGTGAGGTGACAGGATAAAGCAGGGGGGACAGTGAGGTGACAGGACACAGCTGGGGGGCAGTGAGGTGACAGGACACAGCAGGGGGGCACTGAGGTGACAGGACAGACACAGCTGGGGGGACAGTGAGGTGACAGGACACAGCAGGGGGGGGTAGTGAGGTGACAGGACACAGCAGGGGGGACAGTAAGGTGATGGGACACAGCAGGAAGGACAGTGAGGTGACGGGACACAGCAGGAGAGACAGTCTGCTGCACTCAGGGAGCCTCCTGCCCTCCTGTCATCTCCTCACTTTGGACTGGGCCAGCCTGACGGCTCCGACGGCCCCTTAGAGCTTCCAGAAGGTTCCAGTCTCACTGGTAATGCCTGGTCTGGTAGGAGGACATTGCTCATCCATTTTGTTGTAATTTTCTTCCATTGATAACTCGGCTTGGTAACAGCAAATATGGCCGCTGCCTTCTGTTGGACAGAGACTATTCAGGACGTAGAGTTTGTTCTCTTGTGACTGAAGTGGCAGGTTCCTGTGACTACAAATGAGATGCTACAGTTGTCAGTACTGTGCCAAGTGGTCCCAGAAGCAAGAATAAACTCCATAGTGTCCCCAGTGGAAATAATACCCGCATAGGGGCCTCAATAGTAATAATACCCCCATAGTGAGCCCAGTAGTGTCCCCAGTAGTAGTAATACCCCCATAGTGGCCCAAGTAGTTATAATGCCCCCCATAGTGACCCTAGTAGTAATAATACCCCCATAGTGACCCCAGTAGTAAAAGCACCCCCGTAGTGTCCCCAGTAGTAGTAATACCCCCATAGTGGCCCCAGTAGTAATAATGCCCCCATAGTGACCCTAATAGTAATAATACTCCCATAGTGACCCCAGTAGTAATAATGCCTCCATATCACCCCTCTCTGACATTCTCTCTGGATTTGGCCAGTGTTTTTCAGCATCAAGCAGCTCGCAATCAGGAATATTGGAGATTCAGAACCCCTTACCCAGCAAACTGTGAGTACGAGCCGGGGGTCTTATTGCTGATGGTAATGGGGGTCTGCTAATTATAATTATAGGTTCTCGCCATCCTGCCCCTTCTTATGTCTTTTACAGGATCGGCAGGACAACTAGCCGCGGTACACCATATTACGGTTGCATTCTCCCTACAAGCGTTACTCTGAGGACTTTACTTTTATATGGTAACTTCTATTTAGCACAGCTGGGGATTTGCTACAGATGCAGTCAGATCTGACGATTTAAAATTTAAAAAAAGCATACCTCACCTAGAAGTGCTGTCCAGAGCTCCGCTGCAGCTTCTTCCGGGTCCCTGATACTTGTTTTCTTCTTCCCTTCTGGCCAGGGATTGAAAATCCCTGCCTCTTGGAAGCACTGGCTGTGATTGGTTGATGTGTAGCCAATCACAGCCAGCGCTCGATGAATGGCTGTGATTGTTTCATCGAGTGCTGGCTGTGCTTAGCTAAGCATCAGCCAGTCACAGCCAGCACTTCAAGGAGGCAGGGATTTTTCAATCCCTGGCCAGAAGAGATGAAGGAGAATAGTGCCGGGGAGAAGTTGCAGCTGGGCTGACAGCACCAGAGAGGTGATGTATGGTTTTTGTTGTTTTTTTTTGCAGCCAGGGCTTAGATTAGGGCTTTGACAGTAGGAGTTCCTAATGTCAAAGTTGCATTGCACCGTCGAAAATCTCGTTTTCCTGCGATGCAACAGAGAGAAAGGCTCCATAAGGAAACATGGGGTACAAAACCTTGCATGTCGCGGGCATATCGCCGGACCTGCAAGGTTTTTGTGTCGGGTTGTTGCATTCTACAAAACATCGCATGTGTGAATTAACCCATAGGAAAACATGGGCTTCACATACATGTGATTTGTAGCATCATAGCAACGCTACAAAATCGTGTGACTTTGTCACCTATGTGAACCCAGCCTAAAGGTGTGTGAGTTGATCCCCAGCCCTGTTAGTAAATACGCAGATAAGAGGTGATGTGGGGTGCATGGGGGTTGAAGTGAGAAGGAGCGCAGGTTTCCTTCCAAAGGAGAGTATAGCAGTGTAGATGGAAAAGAGTTTAGGTTAGGTTGTATGGTAGGCCTCCCTAAATAATGTGTTTTTAAAGCTGTGGGCGTTGGGAATTACCCTGATTGTCTAAGTGCAGCTCAGGAAAAATCTTGGAAGCGGAAGTGGGAGGTCCAGACTAGAGAGGAATTTAGTCTAAGGTCATTAGCAGAGCGGAGAGCATGGGTAAGGTGGTAGACAGAGAAGAGGGAGGAGATATAGGTCTGTGGAGAGCCTTATGGATGAGGGAAATGGAAATGCACGGAGTATAACGTAAAAAAGTATTAATACGATGTATCAATGTTAGACTCTACTCAGACTTACATTAGGAGCCTCTGTCCAGAGTTTCCATTAGAACAGTCTACCAGTACAGTGGTATTTTTTCTGGTAAAATGACAAACACCGTGATGAAAACCTGATGGAACCCATTCTTGTCAATGGGATCTGTCTGGCTCCGTTGATGTCCCTCATATGACGGATCTGTCACACCGTTATTAAAGTTTTTCTGTTCCTATGATGCAAATGTGAACAGATTCTTAGGTGTAAGATATAAAGAGATATTGGTAAGTGGAGCTGTGCTTTATTTTGTCTCGATGTCCTCCATAATTGTAGGTTTACCACCTGGGCGAGGGTCAGGATTCCACGTCCTGGCTAAACAATAGCAAAGGAGACCTGGGCAAGATGTTCCTCTCTCACTTGGAGAATGTGGTTGGCTTCCTCCACACCGAGTTCCCCGAGAAGAAACTGCTGATGTGGGATGACATGCTGAGAAAGCTGAGCAGAGAGAGCATACAAGGTGAGTGGCCACCTGTCTACTGTTTACATTTAGCAAAAACGGTAGCCAATCAGAAGGTGGGGTGGGGCTATAACACAGTGTAGCCAATCAGATCCTGACAGTGATGAGAGTAGCAGCAGATGAGTATGCTGAGCATATGGGGCAATGACCTGTCCACTTTCTTTGGTATGTTAGTAAGACAGTAGCAGTGACGGAGGGGGACATACAAAAGGTTACAAGAAGCTACAGCAGCACAGAGTATCTTAGATCAGGAAGTGATCTGTGGTTGTGTTAGTGAGGACAGGACGGAATGTGATTTGTCAGCAAAGTGGAGACAAGTAGAAGGCCACAGACATGATTTAAAGTGACCCGCCCGTCCTGAAGAAACATAGATGGCTGCACCGCTAGTCTGACTACCTGAGGCACACTGTGCATTAATATGCATGGATAGTCAGCGCTTGCCATGCTGAATCTTCAGGTGAATTCCAGTCATCTAAGCCTCGCTTTACGGTGTATGTGATGGAAGATGAGACATGAGAGGCGCACGTCACTTGCATGGGATTCAGCCTGGTTTGTACTGACGTCAGAAGGAAAGTGGGTGGCAGCGAGAGGCTGAAGAGGAGGGATTTAACAAGTGACATCTTTACTTGGAGCTGTAATGGCGCCGCCTCTTGAGGCAGGGCATTTGACTTTACAGGCGCTCTGCAATAAAAGCAGGATTTTGACTTTTTTGCCGATTTGCTCTATTCTGCTTAAAACATCAATGTTATCCTGCTGCTATGCTGTTTTACACCGTGGGGCCAGGTAATATACCTATATTCTGCTGACAGGTTCCCTTAAAGGTAGTGGAAGGAGCAAGGTATAGTGATGCCAGATCTATGAGCAGGCCATGCATAAGATTTCTCCATTGGGGGTCAGTCAGGAGACCTTGTACATGTATTAGATTGTTGGCAGTGGTGATTTAAGGGCTTTTTAGCACAAGAGTTTTTTTCCGTGCGAGTATGGTCCGATTTTTAATTGTACGGAAATAGAACGCACTGATTTCATAATCAGACAGTCTGAGTTAAAAAAATGCAGCATGTCCTATCTTGGTCTGATTCTTGGGCAAGAATTGTCTATTCAAATCAACGAGTGCATTAAAAAAACAGAATGACATATGAGTGCGTTCTGATTTTTTTTCATGCACCATTGATTTTAATAGAACTTTTCAATTAGATCAGTTGAGCCACCTTCCATTTTTTAATGCACAGAAAACACAGATGACACTTGGATGACACTCTTGTGTGTAAAAAAGCAAAAACACATGAAAATCAAAAGGAAAATTGGTCAGTTTTTCCATGGATCGGAATTGCACTCGCCCATTTGAACCAGAAAAGTCCAACATGGAATCCACGTTTTAAATATGCATCCTAAAATAGGGATTTTTAACACGGTTTTCAATGTCGTATGTAGATTTTGATGCGAATTTTGAGCTTCCAATGAATTTAATGAGAAAATTTGGCACCAAACTAACATCAAGAAGTGATAAGTCCCTTTTTTTCCAAGTCTGCAGGAGGAAAAATCCATGTAGTTTAATCAGTGACATGGGATGTCCATTAGAATCAATATCTGGTATTGCAGCTCGGCCCCTCTTCACTGGGGCAATTTTTTAGAGTCAGGTTAAGTGCTCCCTCACTCGGGCATATTTGCTCGTGTGCAAAATGTACGTGAACAGTATGATGTCAATCCGGTGGAAAATCGCAGCATGCTCTATTTTTGTGCGCACCAAATGCCCCCATAGAAGTCTATGGGGGGAGGGGGTGCAAATGGGCACACAATACACAAGGAGATGCGCAATTCAGCTGGAAAAGGAACACATCCTAAATGTGTTTTCTGACTTCACATTGCCTTGGACTATCTATGAGTAAATTTACAACTGCAGTTTCAAAAGTCACAGGGAAGGGGGCAGCAGTTATTATACATCATGCAGTTGTCAGCTTCAGCTGCATATCTATATAAAGACGAAAGCCCTCACTGACTGACTCACTGACTGACTCGCCACTAATTCTTCAACTTCCCAATGTCGTAGAAACATGAAATTTGGCATGAGTATTGATTATGTCATAAATAGGAAAAGTTAATGGGTCCCAACTCGATTATTCAATTCTAAGCGCAAAAGAATTAGCGTCCAAATTTTATGTGCGTAATCTAATTCTCTCACTTCCTGATGTCATTTTATATAAAGGAAACGTTGCTTGGTTACCTCCACGTGGTGTTTCCTGGGTAACGCAAAAAACCATGCAAAATGGTGAACATATTTTTTTCCTTGGTATCTCTAAAGTAACCACGACTTCATAAGATTTTCCGTGTGAACACCAGATAAACACCAGTACCAAATTAACTCGGCGAAGCCGGGTATATCAGCTAGTTGTATAATAAGGGAGAGTGGCATCACATTGTCTTAAAGCTTCAGAACGGCTGCAGAGCTTCGGGCTACTTACAGTTGCTGTAAGAGACCCCATACTGTAAATGCATCCACATCTACGGCATGTACCTCCTCTGCCATTCTGGGGTACGTCAGTCAATGTAAATGCTGTCCTGGGGGGGGCGGAGCCTGGCCGGAGATGTAGATAGTCGCATCTCAGAGTAGCTCCTGCAAGATCCGACATTCCCATCCTGTTAACGGGACCCAGAGACGCCAAAAGGCAATCAAAAAGCAGCGGAGGCACAGTAGCAAGCTCCGGAGACAGAACAGACAGCAGCAGAGTTAATGATGCGAGGCAAGGAGCGGGGGAAGGCAGATGAAGCCGGCGGCAGGCAGAAACAACATGGCGCCGGAGGGAGGGAGCCGAGAACGCTCATACCGCGGCCCAGCACAAACAGTGCAGACACAGCACGTAAACTGGCAAGGTATACCAGGGAGGAGGGGGGCAGAAAACAGGACTCCATAAGCCCAAAACAACAGAGGGGAGAGCGGGAGAGCCCACAGAGAAGCACTCAAACGGAGGGAGCAGGAGGGGAGGAAGAAACTGCAGACACAGTACATGCAGAAAGTGAAAGTCAAAAGGAAAGAGCAGACAAAGCAAACACAACAAGGGACCCTGCTAAACACAGCAAGGACAAGGAAAAACAAAATAGTCTACATGCTGTACAAGATCATGCTGGAAATAAGCAGGAAGTCACAAGTCAGGCAGACAACCCCAACTACAAAAATAAAGGTGCAAACAGTGTCAATCCAGACGAACACTACACAGAAGACAGCATGAATAATGCAAGCAGCCCAGGCATATGCACGCACAGCGCAAATCACGCAGACACCTCAGAAAGCACTATACGAGACACCTCCCAAAGTGCAGAAGATGCCGCCAAAAAAGATCAAAGGCAGGAGGACGAAAGGTGCGCCAGGGAGCCTACGTTGAAAGAAATATTCAGCGAAATCACTAAAGGCAACGCATCACTGAACAACCTTAATATGCAGATGGGGGCGATGCAAAGTAATGTAAACCTGCTACGGCAAGATATGAGGAAAATATCAGAGCGTCTGACAGAAACTGAACAACGTATAAGCGACGTAGAAGACGCAATACAGCCGATGCAGCGAGACGTGGAAAAAAATCTGCATGACATACAATATCTACAGAACAAGGTAGACGACCTAGAAAATAGGTCAAGAAGGAACAACGTGCGGATTGTGGGCCTCCCAGAAAAGACGGAAGGAAGAAACCCTGCAGAATTTTTTGAAACATGGCTGCCCGAACTGTTCGGAAGAAACACTCTAACTGCAATGTTTGCAGTCGAAAGAGCCCACCGTGTACCGACACGACCCCTCCCCCTGGGGGCTCCAGCCAGACCGATACACATCAAAGTACTGCATTACAGAGACCGTGATACCATACTCCAAAAGGCCCGCGAAAAGGGTGAAATCCAATATAATGGCGTGAAAGTCTCCTTCTATCCAGATTTCTCCACGGAAATACAAAAGAAGCGAGCAACATTTGTAGAAATAAAAAGACGACTGCGAAACCTACAAGTGCCCTACGGGATGCTGTACCCGGCTAAACTGAGAGTGGCGGCGCTGGGCACGACACAATTCTTTGAAAACCCAAAAGATGCAGGTGCCTGGATAGATCAAAATGAAGAACAGATTCGGAGGGGAAGATCGCCGCGCAAGACACCATGAAGAGGCTGCACCTAAAGAAACGTTCATGCAAAGGGAACCGAAAATTTCTGAAAGGAGCTCCTGGGACGACAGGATGCATCGCGTAGGAGAATGGAGGACTGGTACCCCGATCCGATGAGACAACGGATCAGTGAGTTACATGTTGGGGGTGTCTGTTGTTTGGTCTCTCTCTCGCATATTAGGGGAATATTAGATAAGATACAGTTAAAAGGGATAAGGTTAAACGATAGAAAAATGATTCAGGGTGGGATAAGGGGAAGAAATGTCAACGTAAATGTACAAATGATAAATGTGTTGCAAATAACGAAAATATGTATAGTAAATGTGGATAAATGTCTGTACTGGGGGATGTGGGGGACCAAACCAAAATGTTACTGGAGAAGCCCTATGCGGAGAACAAACAGTAATACACATACACATATACGGGGCGACACGGGCGAGACACAAATACAGAGATGGGGACCCTCCCAGTGCGTCTCACTCATAAAAACAAAAAGGGGTGGAGGCGCCCAGAAAATAATAACCCTGCGGAAAACAAAAAACAAGGAAAATGGGTAGTAGGATAAGGGTCGTATCGTGGAACGTGAGAGGTATGAGTGACCAGACAAAACGATCAGCAGTACTGCAAGTCATCAAGGAACAAGGCCCGGCTATTATATGCTTGCAGGAAACACATTTATCAAAAGAAAATACGGACACGTTCAAAATAGGGGGGATGGGTCAGAGCTTCCACTCCACACATACGAGGTATTCCAGGGGGGTCAGCATAGTGATACACAGAAATATACCGTTTAAATGTCTCTCACGAAAAATTGACCCAGAAGGCCGCTTTATATGCCTACACTGCAGAATCTACAACTACACATGCATTATAGCTTCAGTATATATCCCGCCACCATATAATAACATGATAATGAGGCAAGTTATAGGATTCATAACAGATAAACCGGACATTCCAGTCCTTATCATAGGCGACTTTAATTCGGTCATTAACCCTGCACAGGACAGACTAAGGGCAGGAAACGCAAACGAAGAAAGGAACCTGACACCACTAGGTAAACTAATAAACGAGATATCATTGATAGACATATGGAGAACACGGCACCCCACAAACAAACAATACTCCTGCTACTCATCCACATACCAATGCTTATCTAGAATAGACCTAGCGGTAGGGAATATTCAGATATATAGAGATATAACCTCGATAGAATATCTACCAAGAGTTGTTTCTGACCACTCCATCCTACGTCTGGACATACAGCACAGTAACACTGTGAGTCATTCCCAAAAAAGATGGAATCTGAACTCGCACTGGCTAAACATATTAAACAAGGAAATAGTGAAAAAAACACTAGAGGAATACTTCATATTAAATAAGGATACCACAAGTATGACGATTTGCTGGGAGGCCATGAAGGCATATATGAGGGGGGTATACATACAGCAAATCACACAGGCAAAAAAAGGACATAGAGAAAGAGGGCAAAAAATACGAGACAAACTAAAAGAATCAGAAGAAAATTACATAAAAGAGAAAACTATAACAACACTCAACCTATGGAAACAGGCCCAAGAGGCCCTTAATAAATACGTCCTAGAAACGGCAGCCACTAAAAATGGGTTCAGGAAACAGACATATTATGAGGAGGGAGAAAAAACGGGACATATGCTGGCAGTTATAGCCCGAGCACAAACTAGCCCCACATACATCATTGAACTAAAAGACGCACAAGGCGAGATAGTCAGGGACGCAACATCCATAAGAGAGATTGCACGGGAATTTTACTCCTCTCTGTATTCCTCGAAACTGGAAAAAACGGTAGAACAAATCGAGGAATACTTGGCGGATATAAGAACACATAAATTGACGGAGGAACAGAGAGAGTTTCTAGATGCACCAATAGACTTGGAGGAGATGCAAGAGGCAGTAAAAGATATGCAAAATAACAAGGCCCCAGGGGAGGATGGTTTCCCAATAGAATTTTACAAACAACATGCAGACACTTTATTACCACAACTCCTGGAGACATGGGCGGGGGCGGAGAAGGAAGGGGAACTGCCACAAACAATGCGAAAAGCAAAAATAATAATTCTGTTAAAACCAGAAAAGGACCCCCTGTTGATGGACTCGTATAGGCCGATATCGCTGTTAAACGCGGATGTCAAAATTATAGCAAAAGTTTTAGCCAAGCGGCTATCACAAGTGGCATCCACCTTGGTGCATCCAGACCAGAGTGGGTTTATACCAGCAAGATCAACGGCAACGAACATCCGTAGAGTATTTCTAAACCTACAAATACCCGTAGATAATACCGGAGACAGAATCATATGCTCACTGGACGCGGCCAAGGCGTTTGATAGCGTTGAGTGGCAATACCTGTGGAAGGTACTAGAAAAAATGGGCTGTGGCCCAATATTTGTGAGACGAGTAAAACTCCTATATGCTAGAGCGGAGGCGGATGTGTCCATCAACGGGGGGTCATCAGAAACATTCCCACTACATAGAGGGACAAGGCAGGGATGCCCACTATCGCCACTCCTGTTTGCACTTGCAATAGAGCCCCTAGCATGCAAAATTCGGTCACACCAGGAAATAGTGGGATTCATAAGAGGAAACATGGAGGAGAAAATCGCTTTGTATGCAGACGACATGTTATTATTTTTAGGGGACAGGGAAAAATCTTTAGAAACCACGATGCAAACAATAAAAGAATTTGGAGCCTTCTCAGGACTCGCTATCAATTGGACCAAATCCGAAATACTATCAATAGACACCCCAGACATGCAGGTTGCCAACAGAGAATTAACCCTGAAATGCACCCCAACAATTAAATATCTGGGAGTTAAAATTACGAAAGAGGTCAGTGAGTACGGGAAAATAAACCTGGAACCACTTATGGAAAAATGGAAACAAAAACTTCACATATGGAAAAAACTACCCATGACAATCATAGGAAGAGTGAATCTTATAAAAATGATATGGATGCCCCAATTACTGTATCTAATACACAACTCCCCACACTGGATAACACAAAAATTTTTCCACAAGGCCAAGGGACTGTTTAGAGAACTCATATGGGGAGGGAAGACACCTAGGATAAAATTAGAACTGCTATACAATTCAAAAGAAAAGGGAGGATTAGCCTTGCCCAATCCGTTCTCGTACTTCATAGCCTCCCAGCTGCAACATCTCAGGGGATGGGAGACAGAAGAAACACACGACGCTAGTTTCAGAATCCTTAAAAATCTCTTTAACGGATCACATTTGTTTGAAACCCTGGAACGTGGAGCGTTTAAAAAAAACGGTCAAAGTGCCCCCACGCTATTATTGATACATAAAATATGGTGGAAGACCAGAAACATGCTTGATATAAAAAACTGCACACAACATACCCCCATATGGAATAACCCGCACCTGCCAGAAATCAACAAGCTAAAAGGATTCCAAGGGTGGAAAGACAGGGGAGTTAGGAGAATGGACCAGATACTGGAGGGGGGGGAACTAAAAACCTTCGAGCAGTTAAGGCAAAACCACGACATCCCCAATAGTGACTTTTACAAATATCTGCAACTTAGACACGCTATACAAGCGGAAAAAAACACGGCGGAAATAACAATGGTAATAAATATAGTAACGGACATAATAGGAAAAGCCACCACCACAGCGGGGAAAATATCTGTACTATATTCCCATATACAGGACACGGTCAATGCACACAACCCGTTATCAACAAGAGCAAAATGGGAGGCAGACATAGGGCCCATTGAGGAGTCGCACTGGGAGGAAATCCTACAAATGACACCCAAGCTATCTCTGAGCGAATCACACAGAGTCTCACAAATATTTCTAATACACAGAGTGTACCGCACCCCGGCCTTCTTACACAATATAGGAATGAGAACCTCCCCGATATGTGTAAGGTGCAAAACCCACACGGCGGACCTAATCCACATGCTATGGCGATGTCCGAAATTGCACAGATATTGGATGGGAATAAGAAATGCAATTAACGCGGCATTTGGCATACGTATGGACTTTACACCATACGTGTGCATTCTGGGATACATACAGGATCTAACATTAGATGATCATGAAAAACTAGCGGTAGCCAGACTATTGTATATAGCCAGAAAAACAATAGCCCAGCGCTGGTTGGACGAAGAACCACCCACGCTGGGAGAATTCAAAAATAAGGTCAACCAAATTTTACCGTGGGAAAGGAGTATTTACACTAAGCGTAAGACCAGTCAAAAATATCAGGACATATGGCTGAGATGGATACACGCCCAGAGCAGTAATGTTGGATCAAATACATAGGGAGTGGTGAGCCGTGTGGGGAGGCACCAGTAAACCGGGGATTTACTAAGACATAACAACGTATGTAATGGATATATATAAAGTTTATTGGGAAATGTAGAACAAATTACAGACTCGATATACAATAAAATAAAGTGGTAAGGAGTAATAGGGAAAAGTTAAGAAAGGAGGGATTGGAGAGAGAGAGACCGGGCAACGGGCAAAAGAAATATGACCCCCCCCCCTCGAATGCAACAAAAAATCTAACCCTGAATCAATAAAAGAAAACAGCAAGAAGATAAGCAACACGAAGACCAAAGAAGAAAACAAATATACGTTACATGAACTGTTATTATTGTTTACGACACAACACTGTGTTCATTCAGAGACAGTTTACCCAAAGAACAGAACGTTGAGAGAGAGATCTTAGGGGGGATGGGGGAGGGAGGGGGGTGAGGGGAAGGGGGTGGGTGAGAGGGGGAGGGGGAGGGACGGAGGGGAAACCAAAGATTTGTTAAAAAAAATGTTTTAAAATATGCAAAAGGTGAAAAAGTTTAATAAAAAATACTTTAATTAAAAAAAAATGCTGTCCTGGGATTACTCTACTGCTCAGTGGTCTGTGCATTCACTACCTGCATTGAGGAGTATAATGGTTTGATTCTCTGTATTGGATTGATGACATTATGGCTGAGATGAAGGTGTTTTACCTACTGACCTATAGTGCTCATGTCACTGATTGCCCGTTGTCTGTCCCTGCAGGTACGATCATTACTCAGTGCTCTGTGAGCTGCTCCCGGTGGACATCCCCTCCCTGGCGGTGTGTCTAAAGACTCTCAAGTACGGTAAGTGCGTTCACTGAAGTCACTGAGATGTGTCGCCTTATCTGCAGCATTGTCACCTGTCTTCTCCCACACAGGAGAACTCAACGAAGATGCGAAGAAGGACATCAGTCACATACTAGGATTCAGCAGCATCAATCTGGAAAAAAACACTTGGTAACTACAACCCATAGCCTTTACTGAGGGGGTTAAAAAGGTTGGACCAGAATTTCAAGTTCTCTCCTGTCCACTTTACTTACTTTCATTTAGGCCGTCTGCACAGCGGCGGGTCGGATTCTGCATGTGGAATCCGGCCCTGGCAGCAGCAGCGTCCGTGCGTACCTGCTTTCGTTTTCTTCTTTCTGTACTGCGGATGGCTGCACGGTTCGCCGTCGGACATGCGCAGTACAGATTTTTTTTAAATTCTTACTTTTCTTGCGGAATCCGCGGCCCCCAATGTCAATTGCAAACGTACCGCGGGTCAGACGGCTTCCATTGACTTCAATGGAAGCCATCTGTGGGTAATCCGCAGGAAAATGGAGCATGCTGCGATTTGTTTTTTATTCATTCACGAGCGGAAATCGCAATTGGTTTTCACTCATGTGCATGAAGAATCACTTTTGCATTGCACTATATGGTCGGTATTTGCTGCGGAATCCGGAGGCGGTCGCTCTCTCCGGATTCTGCAATTCTAGTCCGCCCATGTGCATTCACCCTTAGGGCTTATTCAGACGACCGTATATCAGCCGGGTATTCACGCTGGCCGATACATGGCGTCCCTCTCTGGAGGAGGAGGAGGCTGGAAGAGCCGGGAGCAGTGCACTGAGCTCCTGCCCCCTCTCCGCCCTTCGGCACTATTTGCAATGAGGGGAGGCGGGGCAGGGGCGGAGCTAAGTTTTAATTTTTAATGCTTTTCTGTACTCTTTCCATACTTTGCTTTTTCCTTGCACCTTGTTTGTACTGTTTTTAGTGTTCACTCAGCTTTCTGAAGAAGAGGTTATACCTCGAAACATGTAACCTGCTGGTTATATAATAAAGCATCTTTAGTTATCTTTGGCTCCACCTCTCATCTAATTTGACACCCGCCACCAGGTTGTGCCAGAGTCCTCCCTTTTTTTAGACTTCTATCAGTGTATACCAGGCACAGAGCTGTAGGTTACATAGCATTGGTGTCAGGTATTTGCAACTTAATCCCATTCACTGGATTGGGACTGAGCTGCAGAAAGGTCACATAACCAATAAATGTGTCATCACAGCACTTGTCTGGGGTTAAAAAGCTGATTGATCGGGATCCCAGGAGTAAGACCCCACCAATCTGGTATTGATGACATCCTAAGGACAGGCCATCAATATTTACATCACGGATAATCCCATTAAAGGGAACTTGTCATTATGTTTGACCCCCATAAACTATGTTATGGGGCTCCAAGGTGATGGAATGGGCAGTCCTTGGAGCAGTGTCTCATATTCACTTTCTGCGTGCACATCTCCCATTCATCTCTATGTAAGATGCATGTGCAGAAAGAGTCAAGCTGTTGGCACCTGTAATCTTTGTGGAGATACAGCTCTGGAATGGAGCACCCAGTGAGTATGGAACACAGCTTCCAGGACTCTCTGTTCCATCACCTTTCAGCCCCATGACACAGTATATGGAGCTCAAACGCAATGGCAGGTTTTCAGTGAGGCTGCAATACCATACATAGCCCATGAACAAGAGTGGCGCTGTTTCCAGAAAAACCCTGGAAACCCTTTTAATGAACGACAATGAAGTTTACAGTAGAAATATAATTCTTTGGTGATTTCTTCCTCTTAGTGACGGGACCGGAGGATTTCCTGGATCTGAAATTTATAACATGGTGAAGAAAGTCCACAGCGAACTGAAGGGAAGGTTCATGAAATCACAGAGGGAGACAGGTAAGAAGGGAATGACCAAACTATGACTGCACAGCAGTGGATGTGAGCTATATGACTAGTACAGTACCCAGGGACAGGGTACATCACAGGGTCCATACGGTGTTGCTGGGCACCAGCTCCATAGTTTCCATGGTACAGGGCAGAGTTTCTCAGTACTAAATACCTTCTGCTGGGGCTGATTTTGCCAAAAATTAAAATCTCAATCTTTTTTTGTTTCATTTATGGAAAATTTTCAATTTCAATCTCAATTTTCTTTTTTTGCTAAATACTAAGACTGCGAGACGAGTTGTAGACTTCAGTGGTACCATGTAGGGGTACAAGTGGAACTTTTTGATTGCTTTTTATTGTGTTTTTTAGGAGACAGATGAATGAAAAATAGCAATTCTGGCTTCATTTTTAATATATTTCCATGCAGTTTGCTGTACAGGATAACAAGCATAATACTTTTATAGTGCTGATTTTTATAAACGAGGCGATACCCAATTTTTTTCGGCTTTTCCATAACCATTTTCGTTATTTACTATTTTAGATTAAACTTTTTTCCTTTTTGGTTTTTGAACACTTTACTTCTTTTTTTATTGTCCCTTGGAAGTGACTGGAAGATGCGATCAGGAATGCTGTTGTCAGAAAATCAGCTGATACAGCAGCTACCCGCCCCGCATTTGGTCGCTGACCAGTGCCGCAGTTGTCCGGACTCTCTTGTATCAGAGATAAGTAAATGTATTGGGCAGCCGTCGCATTAGTTGTTCTGTTGTAAGGAATCAACGGCTGTAACGGGGCGCCCTGCACATGTACCCAGCCCTAGATGTACCCTTCGCAACATGTATTGTAATGGGACAGAGATAGCAGGTAAGCCTTGGTACAAGTTCTGTATTGCACCAAGTTTTACCTGCTATCTGTGTTACATTGAATTACAGACTGTGAAGAATTCTGAGAAGCGCTGCCTCGAAGAGAGTGAAGGACGGACTGCCTGCACATAATTCATCCCTTATATGCAATAGTGTTGCCAGGTGGACAGGGACGCTGTTGAAGTAGAGGGCCGGGTGGTAGCAGTATCCACGCTATCTTGAAGTTTGCTGCCAATCCGGCGCCTGTCCCAGTCTCCTCTTCCCAAGGCGCCCACTTCTTCCTCCCTTTGCATATGCTGATCTGCACCTCCTTTGGCGTAGGCCATCACAAATTGCCCTGCTGTGGCGGTCATGATAGTGGTGGCTGGCGGCGAGATTAACCCTTTTGAATCCAATTTGTATCCTGGTTTTCCTAAGGGGCTTACTCTTTTTCTGCCATTATACTACGGCGCTATATGCTAGCTAAAGCCAGGAGTGCATGAGGTGGCACGTTGGATAGGCTCTGACGGCAGAGAGGCTGGCAATATATAGTAATAGAACCCCGACGGACGTCTTCCAACATCAGAGCTGTACAGCTTTAAATCATAATGTCTTCAAAAGTCAGACAGTGGATTGGAAAGGTTTAAGAAGCAGAGTCACAATGGTGACGAAGGGACGGCTTCCTACTTTTACTTCTCATGTGGGTAAATGGCATGAAGGGCCTTCTTCTTCTTGATTGGCTCTAACCACTCGCTGCAATGAGCCAATGACTGCTGTGTAGATGCAGGGGAGGAGTTGGCCTCTCAATGTGAACTACGTAAGTTAATACTTTGATATACAGTGTAGTACCTGACAATTTCAGGAAAATAATTGACTTTTGCAATTTAGTGTGAAAACAGAATCACGGGGTTACCGAGGGGTGAAGTAATCTAAATAATTCAATTAATCGCCAAGTCCTACCTTTTACTCAAGTAAACTACATCAAAGTACCATTAAAGTTATGATCATGCACTGTACCAGTGTACCAGTACTGGACATGTCATGTACCCTCTTGGGTACCAACCATGGGCATAGTGAACTGACCCCATTGTCCAGACCATGTGTCCTTTAATACTCTATGCAACAAATGTTATGACCACATTATGCTGAAGCTTGGAAATGTGTTATATATATGGAAAAAAGGTATAGCAGCTGCTATGGGGCCCAGCGGTTAATTGGGAACAGTAGGTAGTGATCCCAATGTATGATGGAAGGAGAGTAAATAATTGGGGAGGGTGGCCTAAGCATGGAGGAGTAAGGGAGCACGGTCCGGAGCTCCTCCGCCGTTACCACACAGCAAACCGGGAAAACAGGCAAAAAACCCACTCACCGGCATGGGGAGAAGTAGCAGAAGAAGAGGAGAGCCGTCGCCAGTGAACAGCACCCCGCTGAGCCGCTTCCTGACGAGCCAGAGTACCCCCGGCACCGCACGCCGCCCGACCGGCATGGCGCCGGAACACCCTGCAGAGCGGGCTCCCCGCAAGAGGTACCGCTCCAACGCCAGGATGGGGGACCAGAAAAGGGGAAAGAGCCGAGACGAGCAGCGCGGGAGAGCAGGCACCCGAACGCCCCGGAGACAGTCGGCTCCCCGCGCTGCTCACACCACGTGGCGCCGGACACCCCGCGCCGCTCACACAGCGAGGGACCCGAAACCCAAAGAGCGCAGGTGCCGCATAGCAGCGGGGACTCAGGGACACAACTTCCCCATGGCAGAGACGAGCAGTCACAGAAGGGAGAGCGGCAGCAGGACCTGGACCCTGAACGATCCCAGGTACAGGAGAACATGGGGACGGCAGGCACACCACACTGCACCCCTAAAAAGGGGTCGAACCACAGTGGAGCCCAATCATTTCATGGAGGGAAAAACCCCACAACCACCATAAAGCCACAAAACACGGGGTCCCCAGAGGGGTTAGAGGAAGCACAGCAAAAAACACGCCTGCTCCCCCCAACCCCAGCAGTGTCCCCGCAAGGAAAACGAAGAACACTACCAGGCACCCACCACGGCTCTGAACCCTCCAGCACCAACAGCACTAGGGGCCACGAGGCAGCCCTACCCCCACCACAGAACGGAAGAGCAAACCTGGGGGGACAAGAAACTGCAGGCACCATGGCGTCGGTCGAATATGCCCTGCCACCTGGGGCGAACCACTCTGACTCCAACTCGACAACTCCGGGCCCCACCAACCCAGCGCCACCCCACACGGGGGCAATCACAGATCTTACAGACCCACCGATAGACGCCTCCCAGACACTGCAGGCCCTCTGGGTCATGATGCGAGCCCTGCCGACCAAACAAGACCTCGAGCAACAAATCAGACGTATTGAAGAAAAACAGACTACAGCAATCAATGCAGTTGCCCACACCGTGCAAGACTTGGCCGAGCGGGTAACCGTATTGGAGCAAGATACAGAGACGTCAATTACAGATTTTCAACAAATGGCACGCACGATCGAAAAACAACAGAAGCAAATCAGAGACCTAACGTTCCACCTAGACGATATTGAAAACAGAGGTCGCCGCAATAACCTTAAGCTGAGGGGACTCCCCGAAGACATACCGCCAGAAGACTTATATGACCACGTGACTACAATCTTCAACAGGTTACTACAGCGACCCGACAACAGAGCCATTGAACTGGACAGAGTGCACCGCTTACAAGGCGGAAGAGCCAGAAACCCGAACTTCCCGCGAGATGTAATTTGCCGAGTGCATTTTTACAGACAAAAAGAAGAGATTCAACAAATGGCGTGGGAACAAGGCTCGATCAAATACAACGGAGCTGAAATCACAATATTGCCAGACGTGTCTAGATTGACCCTCAATAGCCGAAGAATGATCCGTCCCCTTCTGGACGCAGCTCGGAAAGCAGAGGCCACCTACAGATGGGGACACCCCTTTCACCTGATTCTTCGAAAGCGCGGCCGCATATTCACGGTCCGATCACCGGCCGACCTGGAGGGGGCATTTGACTTTTTGGGAGTACCCCAGGTGCCAATCCCAGACTGGACTTTACCCCCAGATGAGGATCCGACCCAATAGAACCCAGATGTCTAAGACGCGGCCCAACCTTCAAGGATAATGAAGTCCCACAACGCGCCAAGACACTCTCTCGGCCTAACCAAGCCCATTCAATACATCACCTCCTCAGTTTCTTTACCAGGTTAACCTGTTTTCCACAGAAAAAGAAATACAAGCTACGGCGAGACGGACCGACGGAGTTCCACGGACCAGGCACCAGCACTTCAAGCCCAGAACCCCACAGCAGGAAGTCCGGACTGGTGGCTGGAATCTTTCGCAGCCGTGAGATTCCCTGCTCCACGGGCGGTGACTCTCCGTCTCTCTGTGTTTCCCACGTTTCCCCCAGTAGGGCATCAGGGACCCTGACTCTTCCCCCCTCAGAGTTTGGCAGGGGGGACAGGACCCCTGAATAATATAGGAAATAGAAATACTACTAAGCCTGTCTATTGTTTTGTCTACCCCGTCCCGAACACAACCCCTTTGTTTTCAGTCTCCCCTTCCGCCCCCCCCTATTCCCATCCTATACCCTCCCACCCCCACGGCCTGCAGACGCTGACTCAGGGACGACGAGACCAGGACACCAGTATTCAAAATGCCTTCTGCCTCATCTAATCTTGTTGTTGTCTCCCTTAACGCACAGGGTCTTAACGTCCCAGAGAAAAGGTCCTCCATTCTCCGTCTCCTGTGGAAGAAGCGTGCTCAAGTGGCCTTCATACAGGAGACCCACTTCTGCGCACGTGCGGCACCCAGATTCTCGGATGCCAGATTTCCTAACGTCTACCACAGCCTGAACCCTGAATCAAAATCCAAAGGGGTATCTATCCTGATCGCCAGTTC
Organism: Eleutherodactylus coqui; assembly: GCF_035609145.1. Lineage (NCBI taxonomy): Eukaryota > Metazoa > Chordata > Amphibia > Anura > Eleutherodactylidae > Eleutherodactylus > Eleutherodactylus coqui. The sequence goes on from NC_089844.1 coordinate 139,460,724, forward strand.
AATCCCGTGGGAACACGCAGCTACGAAATCCGATCCCGAAGGAAGATGCCTCTTCGTGAAAGGTAAGCTAGCCAGCACCACAGTCACACTAGCCACAATGTACCTCCCCAACTCCAACCAGGTGACTTTCCTCGAAAGATCCTTGGAGGACTTGGAGGAGTTCAAAGAGGGCACCCTGATATTAGGGGGAGATTTTAACCTGCCACCTGACCCCCGCACCGACACATCCAAAGGAAGCAGCAGCCTCACCTTAGCCACACATCGCAGAGCTAGGAAGACATTCTATAATCATCAATTGACAGACGTCTGGAGAATTTTCCACCCCGACGTGAGAGACTACACATACTTCTCCCCGCCCCACAACACCTACTCCCGGATTGACTACTTTCTTCTACACCACTCATCTCTCCCCCTAGTGACCTCAGTAGAAATAGATAATATCACAATCTCGGACCACGCGCTTATCGCGTTATCACTATCGCTCCCAACAATTCATGACAAAATATGGCATTGGCGCCTGAATGAGTCCCTCATACACAATCCAGAGACATTTAAAGAGATCCAAGAAGCTCTTGAGGAATACTTCAGGAATAATTGTACAGTGGATAGTAACCCCTTGACAGTCTGGGAAGCCCACAAATGTGTCATACGAGGAATTTGTATAGGACTGGGATCCCGTATCAAAAAAGAGCGAGGGAGGCTTCTCCGCGGGCTATTAGACCAGATCCAAAACCTCGAACTCCGACACAAATCGAACCAGGACAGTACTTTAGGCGCAGAGTTAACGCGACTCAGAGACAGACTGCGCACACTATGCTTAGCACAGGCGAAGGGGACGCTAATAAAATGTAGGCGCCATTTCTATGAGTATGGCAACAAACCTAGCCGTACACTAGCACGGGCCCTCCGGGTAACTAGATCCAGGACATATGTTCCCCACATTACTCCCTCCCCGGGCAACACTCTACATCTACCCAAACAGATAACGGAAGCATTCCGCAACTATTACCAAGCCCTATATAATCTGACTCCCTCGATAACAGAACAAGAAAAGACTAACCGCAAGGCCAAAATAAGAGAATATCTACGACAATCAAATCCCCCTAGGTTCCCACCAGAGGCAATAGAGGTAATGGAAACCCCGATCACGCAGACCGAACTAGCAGACGCCATAACCGGCACCAACTCGGGAAAATCCCCAGGACCAGACGGACTCACTCTTGCATACTATAAGAAGTACGCAGAGACACTGACCCCACACTTCTTACGGGCCTTTAACTCCCTCAACGAGGGAAAAGATATGCCCAGAGACACCTTAGGAGCACACATTACAGTAATCCCGAAGGAGGGGAAAGACCCCTCACAGTGCCAGAGCTACCGCCCGATTTCCCTGCTAAACGTAGACTTAAAGCTCTTCGCCAAAATATTGGCAAACAGGATCTCCCCCCTCCTACAGCACACAATCCACGGAGACCAAGTGGGATTCGTCCCACTTAGGGAAGCACGAGACAACACAACAAAAGCCATAAACTTAATATACCAAGCCAAAAAACTAGCCCTCCCCTCCTGCTTACTCTCCACAGACGCGGACAAAGCGTTCGATAGGGTGGACTGGGACTTTCTGTTTGCCACTATGTCTCACCTGGGAATGGGTCCCAAAATGCGACGCTGGATCAATAGCCTCTACTCACGCCCCACGGCAGCGGTTAGAGTGAACGGACAATTTTCATCCCCCTTTAATATCTCGAACGGTACGAGACAAGGATGTCCTCTATCACCGCTAATCTTTATACTATGCCTAGAACCCCTTCTAAATCATATACGCAACAATCCAAACGTGTCAGGGATCAAACTAGCCAAATCAGAACATAAAATTGCGGCATACGCAGATGATTTGCTGTTCTTCATTACCAACCCGAGAATTTCAATACCAAACTTGCTAACGGAAATCAAACGATACGCAGATCTATCAAATTTCAAAATTAATTACCAGAAATCGGCAGCCCTCAATATATCTCTCCATCCAGCACTTGTTAGCGACCTCAAAAGCTCGTTTCCCTTCTCCAGGGCGAACCACCATATTCAATACCTGGGAACCAACATCACAGCGGACCCCGGAGACCTATATGCAGCAAACCACCCATTGCTCCTGAGTAAAATCAGGACAGACCTAAACGCATGGACAAAAGGCCAGTTTTCGTGGTTCGGGAGACGTGCGATATTCAAAATAAATATCCTTCCCAGAATCCTATACTTGCTCCAAGCTCTCCCGATACACATACCCAGGCAATTTTTCCAACACCTCCAATCTCTGATGGCGAAATTTATATGGGCAGATAAAACACCACGAACAGCACGAAACATATTAACAAGACCAAAAACAGAGGGAGGAATGGGCCTCCCGAGCTTCCCACGATACCACCAAGCGGCCCACCTGGTACGCATAGTTGATTGGCATAGGCACGGGGCCCTTAAACAGTGAACTGCCATTGAGCAAGCAACCACTCCTATCCCTCTAGTGGTACTCCCATGGATCCAGGAACAGACCCCCACAGAATTGGTGCAGCACCCCACCATTGGCCCCACCCTGGCGACAGCAAACAAAGTGTTTGCAAGACCGGAGCTGACGCCCAAACCATCCCCCATGTTCCCGATCCTAGGGAACCCTGCATTTCCGCCGGGCAATGAGAGCAAAGCCTTCCGCCGCTGGTTCCAAGAAGGCAAATTCAGAGCACTACACTTCCTACAAGATGACGAATGGTTAACAACGGACGCACTGAATAGGATAACAGACCCCCACCCAATAACCTTCTGGGAGACAATACAATTAAGACACTTCCTCAGATCCCTACCCCATCCAAGCACTTTCAAACGCACAAAAACACACTTTGAACTAATATGCAGCGCAGAAGGACCATCCAGACATACCTTGTCACGCATATACAATATCCTCAATTCTCAATCAGACCCACATCCACCGGGTTTTATACAGAGATGGGAGGAAGACCTCAAAATCACTCTCTCTACAGCTGAAAGAGAAAAAATCTTTACACTCACACACTCCGCATCGATTTCTAGCAAAATACAGGAATCCGGATACAAGGTGCTTTCAAGGTGGTACAGGGTGCCCTCTCGATTACACAAAATATACCCCTCGGTCTCACCCCTCTGTTGGAGATGTGGGGCTGCACAGGGGACTTTCCTACACATATTTTGGGACTGTCCGGTGCTGGCTGGCTTCTGGGCGGAGGTATGGAGGATCACCTCCAAATTTACACAATACCCAATTCCCAAAACACCAGTATTCTTCCTTTTACACCACAACACAATCCCTCTATCGACATACAAGAATTCAATAGTAAGACACCTGGTCGGTACGGCGAGATCCTGCATCCCGAGACTATGGCGGCAGACCACTCCCCCTACAGTGGCAATGTGGCTCAACGCGATGCAAGGGTTGATGGAAATGGAGGACCTTACATCGACACTCAGAGGAACCCAGGAAAAATTTACAAAAACGTGGTACTACTGGTTGGAGTACCAAAATACGACGGAATACCAGAGGCTCAAAAACCCCAATAACTGAGAGCCCATGAACCCGTACCCCAGCCCTCCCCTGTGTGTCTAAACCCCTAATGTTTTTTCCTGTCTTTAGTTTAGGTTCAATGTTTGATTGTTAAATAGGACCAAGATAAGATGTGTTAGAGCCAGATAGTTCTGAGACCAGTTGTTCCCGAAGTTAAAACTAAATAAGAATTATATCCAGACGGAGCATATACCCACCCACCACTCAAACAAATGAAACCGACAAGGAACCAAGAACCCCTTACTGCTTTACTCCGTGAGTCACAGTGAAGAATAGAAAATCGTATACGTTGATCTGTTATATATATCTGTACTCGGAAAGTGTTTATTGGTAAACTGTAACTAATTTGAAAACGAGAAATAAAGAATTTTAAAAAAAATAAAAAATAATTGGGGAGAGTGAGGAACATAATCCTGATTTATTTCATGAACACGCTAGTCTTGGTAACCTTGACCCCAACCAAAGTTTTTCTGCAGGGCTCTATGATTATACCCGTATATACTCCCATCAAATCATCATATACATATATTACTCTGAATGGCCCCTTTATTAATGATACCAGCCCTTTCACGATTGGACTCTCCTATATGGAAATTCTCCCCGTGACCCCGGAGTGCAGCATAAAATCAGGTGACAAGTTTTCCGTGAATCAGTTTCAGTGTGAATCCACATTAGATGGGAAAATCCAGCGATCGGAGCGACTTCCAACGAGACTCGGTCATCAGTGCTGGACTAGCCGGGGGCCAGGATGTCACTGCCAGACGCTTGGAGTTTTCTAGTATAGCAATGTGGAGAGTATACAGATATGGTGTGATCAAGAAAACACATCCAGCAAAAGAGGATCCTGTGGATGGAAAAACTCCATGAGGAAAGGGGTCAGAGGAGGATGTGAAAAATCATTCTAATGACAGGCGCTGCACAGTCAGGCAAAATGCAGCCAAATACAATGGGGGTACTACAACTAATGTGTCCAAATGCACAGCTTCTTATTCTTTAACACAAATGGGCTAAAACAGCTGGTAACGAGTTCCAGTGACATTGCTGTGTAAGAGAGAAGACTCCAGAGGGCAAAAGAGCACAAAAATTGTATCCCTGAGCAGCGGCAAACCTCCCCTGGTCAGATAATTCCAGACTTCTGTTGCCTCGTGCTGATGGGAGGTCAGAATTTGGCGCAAGAAGCATGAATCGATGACCCCTTCCTGTCAGCTGATCAGAACATGTCAGCACCTCCATCTAATCTGCAGCAACTACAAGAAGCTTCCTGTCCGCAGGGGCCGATATTCCTGCAGAACGATTTCCTCACCTAGTGGAATCTACGCCAACACAAATTGCTACGATTCTGAAGGCCAAAGTAGGCTCAACATAATACTAGATGGGGGTCTCTAATAAAGTGGCAAAATAGTGTATATTGTATAATCCGTTTTTGCATTCTTCAGTGATGTTTTCTCTTTTTTGCACAGTGAAATCAACGGCTGGTTCTCACGTTACCACAGGGCACACCGCTTTGGCAATCCGCATAAGATGGAGACATTCAGTGCAAAAATCTTGAAGTGAGTATAAAATCAAACACGGACTAAGAGCCCTTTAAGTAATATCCTATTTGTGTAAATAGAAATCTACCTTGTGTGGGCTAAAGTCATTCTGCAGGACTTAATATTTGATTGTCTACCCTTAGGGTAGGCCATCAATTTTAGATTGGTGGGAGACTGACTCTTGGCACTCCATCAATCAGTTGTACACCTTCATTATTTACCAGGCACAGCACCGTACTGTTAGTAGTGGCCATGTCTGGTATTACAACTCACAGCAGCTTCATCCTTCCCAAGTGAATGGGATGGAACTGTAATACCAGGCATAAGCACTTCGAAAAGTATGGAGCTGTGGCTAGTAAATAGTGAAGGAGACTCTTCAAGCAAATGATCCACATAGGTTTGAGAGTCAGACCCTCAGCGGTCTAATATTAGTGGATTATTCTAAGAATGAACCATCAGTTTTGAAGTGTCAGATAACCCCTTTGAAGTTATAGACTCCACATAAATATAGAATCCCTGGCAACACGTCCTAGAAATGTGCTCCGGTAGTGTTATCATAGGTATACGAGGCACAACCAATAAGTAATCCTCATTTTCTTATTTGTGCTGCAATCTGCACACTGGACTCTGGCTGATAGCAAGTTGCAATGTCAGGAATACTCATATGAGGGTCTGTTTCTGACAAAAATGCAGATCTCAATTTTTAGGTCTTATCACACAAGCTTATATCGGCCGGCCAATATATGCCACTGTGTGATGCACGGGGTGGCATATACGCTGTCGGGCTGTCTTCCCCTTTCCTCCCCCTCGCCGGCTCTCTGCAATGGGAGAAGGTGGGACGAGGCGGGAGCTGGTGTGCTGAGCTCCCTCCCCTCTCCACTGTTTGCACTGGGGTGAAGAGGTTTAGCTACACCCCTGTCCCACCCATCCTATTGCAAACAGTGGCAAGGGGCGGAGAGGAGAACAGAAGAGGGGCGGAGTTTAGCAGTCACATTGCTAAAGTCCCTCCCACCTCTCTTCACCTGCAGCTGTCATTGGCTCCCATAGCAGTCACTGCAGCTACCGCCGCCTACGTAAAGGGGCCCGACCGCAGCGCTCATGTGAAGGAGCCCTTAAACATATTTTTTAAGAATTGTTGGTGATTTTCCATTTTGTTTTTGATCACAATTTATGTTTTTAAAAAATCCTACAATCTTGCATTTTTCGCTCTGACCACAGAGCCTAATACTAGTCTGACAGTTTCTGATCTGTAGAGAAAGATTTGTAGCAGTCATCTATCTAAGGGCTTATTTACACGAGCGTATATAGGCTTCCATCTAAGCAGTCCGCCCCCCCCCCTTCCCGCCCCCTCAAGGACTCTCTACCTCTCTCCTCCCCGCTGAGCGGTTTACAATGGGAGTGGGCAGGATGGGGGTGGAGCTAAGCTCCGCCCCGCACCCTCCCATTGCAAACGCCGAACTGGAGGAGAGAGGCAGAGAGCTGGTGAGGGAACCGCTTAGATGGAAAAGTACATCAAGCGGCTGTGAAAACCCGGCCGATATACGCCTGTCTGAATAAGCCCTAAGGGTGGATTTACACGAAACGATTATCATTTTAAAAAAATTGCTGAATCATTCGCATTTGAATGATAATTGTTCAATGTAAACATAGCCAACAATCAAATGATGTATGATAATTAGTTCGCTCATCGTTCATTTCATGCAAGCATGAAAACCATTCTTGGCTTGTCCGCTAATTGTTTGGTTTAATACTGATTGTTCCGTCATTCTGGTACAGCGAACTAAACAATTTATCTGCCTGTATGAACAGGATGTACAAATAAACACCTGACATCGTTCGCTCGTACAAACAATAAATTGCTCCATCTAAGGGCTTCGACAGATGAGCATATGCCCAAATTGCGCATGAATGGGAATGACAATAATCAGGCTGTTACACACGTGTCTGCACACAGTACTGTAATTTTTGTGCTCGCATGGCCAGTTTACAAGCACACATGATGCTCCCTTTAGCTAAAATTGAATAGCCAGCTGTCTTCTCTTCCCGGCATTGATCGCTGGTTGCACCCTCCCATTGCTTTTTTGACCCTGCCATAGACTTCTATGGTAGCTTACCGCATAAAACGCAGAAAGATAGGGCAGGTCCTATCTTTTCTCACACATAGGAATTGCGCACAACAATGGGTTGTATTCATCGCATTTTGCGCAACGTTTTACTCCACCTCCCTGCAGAAAGACCTCTACACAAGTCATAGAGCATGCCTAGAACAGCCTCCCATACAAGTCAATGGATCCCCTGCTGTCCAATCTGTGCATGGTCCATGAAGCTGCTGTAAAGCACATTTTCTAAATGCTCTAGATGCTGTTAAATGTAGCTCAGGAAAGATGGCCGCCCCCATAGTCATGTGTAGAGAACAGAATCTAAAAAATGTTAGTGACGTAGTCACTGTAAGGCCTCATGTCCACGGGCATAAATGAAATACGGATCACCCACGCTGATGATCCGCAGTTCAACCTGCCCATAGACAATCATTGGCATCTGCAGGTAATTAAATACATGCGGATCTCACTTTATCCCATCATGCGGATCACACGCGCGGGGAAAAAATGCAGCATGCTCCATTTTCTGTGGATTCCCGCATAGATGGCCTCCATTGAAATCAACGAAGCCCGGCCGATCCGCGGCACACCCGCAGCTGACACTGCAGACGTGCCATAGATCCGTGGGAAAGCAGGAGATTTGAAAAAAAAATGAAAAAGATTTGAAAAGAAGATCGTCCAGGACGGAGGAGACCCGCAACGGACTGGTGAGAAAATGTCCATGGCTGCGGGCACGGGTGTATTCCGCTGCGGGATTCTGCACTTTGAATCCACACGTGCCCATGGACATGAGGCCTACGGCAATATAGGAGGCTGTAAAAGTACAGATGTCATAGGCTGGATGACCAGAAACAGCAGCATGACCTCGGTGCAAAAACAAGGTAACATGATGTCTGTTTATGAGCTTCTTCCATGTTCTTCCAGAGCCAACGAAGAATGGGAATCTCATATAGACGCCCTGCGATCCCAGCTCGATGCAATCTACTTCCCAGACACAGTGGAGGAGTGGATGGAAGAGAATGTGAACCCGTACATGGACGCTCTACGACAAATGGCCAAAGATTTCCAGGAGATTCTGCAACTCAATGCTCGCCCAAAGGTCCTATTGCAAAAGTGAAGTATAGAAGCGCCCAGGAAATGTGAGAACACCACGGACTGGATTTTGCTAGAAATCAGAACTAGGGGAAGGGTTAATATTCTGCAAAATCCAAAGCACTGGGGTGCAGCAGACGATTGCCAGGGTGTCTGGGAATTGCCTTTATTATATACGGGTAGATATGAATACGCACTGTGTATATGAGAAGAGCCCCTTATGACTCAGCATGTGAAAGGTGATGCCACCCCAACCCTACTAATCTATATCTCCAGTGATGGGTTATTTCTAGTCATCCGCCTTGTGAAGCATCATGGGAGTGTCTTGCTGCCTTCTGCACATAGCAATATGGTAATATAACATAAGGTAATATGGCTTCTTTACATCCGCCGGACTCGTACCTGAACTGAGGCACAGAACAGACCAGGTCCAGTAGCCATATTATACAGTCAAAGTATCTCATGACTGCCCCTGCATTATAGTTTATGTGCATTTAAAAACATTTGCCTCCGAGGTGATGGGTTCTTCTAAAATCGCTCACAGATTCTTCAGTCCATACAGAGTAGAGAACTTTTATTTCCCCAGTCGTCTCCACGCCAGCACCAATTGAGAGATTGCCTCCTCCTGGTAGGACAGGAACATACTGAGAGGTTAAAAGCTCCCCCCCTTCCCCACTTTCCTCAGTGTCTTCCTGTCAGGATCGCTGAGGCAGGATCGCTGAGAGGAGCTGGTGGAGAAGCCAGCCCGAACTACTTACCGGCGGATCGGAGGGCAGTGGCTCAACCTGTCCTCCCTTCCAAGCCAGACGACTCCCGGGACGCCACATGGGGTGGTAACCCCCCGGGCCAGGTTCCTCCCGCGGCGGCCCATGGGGGGTACAAAGCGGGAGCCTCAGTCCCCCTCGTCCTCCAGGCAGAAGTTACAGCGCGGTGCTCCAGGAAGCCCTTTGACGGCAGGGGGCGGGGCGCCGCATCACGTGTCCAAGCGTGATGACGTCATCGCGCCTGCATCAGGAGCGGAGGGGGCGGGGCTTAGCGCAGGAGCGCGAAAATTTAAAAAATAAGGAACCTGAGAGAAGCCAGAACAAACCAGCACTACAGGTCGCAGGGTGTCTGCAGCACCGGTATAGTAATGAGTGCTCCAGCCCCAGAGACAGCTGAAACCTCAGCCTCAGCGGCCGTAAGTAGCCAGTGCGGCAAAAAATACAATGCAAATATCCAGTATGTTGTGTATGGAAAAATTGCATATTTACCCGCAAAAAATGCTTTGTTTGTCAGGGGGATAAAAAAGACATCACCCCCAGAACAAAATTGCGAAAATGCGTGGAATGCGGGACGAGACTGCCAGCCACGTACCAGAGGCCCCTATGCAAGGCATGCGTGGCTAGGCTAGTCAGAGAGGAATCGGGGGGATTCCTGGAGGACGTTAGGAAGCTAGTGAAAGAGGAGGTTAGATCAGCCCTAACGTCACAGTCGGCGCCGCCAGCGAAACGCCAGAAAAAGGCGTATGTTCCCGACGAGCCTTCCGATTCCGAGAGTTCTATCGGATCGGAGCAAGAGGAACAGGCGGCCGAGGAGTCCTCAGACGAGGAGGGCCAAAAAAAGATATTTATTCCGTCAAGACGACCTAACGGAATTAATTAAGTCGGTCAGGGCTACACTAAAAATGGAACAGCCCAGAGAGCCACGTACTCCACAAGAAGAGATATTCGGTGGACTAGGGGAGAGGCGCAAGCATACCTTCCCTGTCCACAAGAATATCACCAAAATAATCCAGAAAGAGTGGAGGAAACCAGACGCAGGCTCCTTCTCCGCTAGAAGCGTAAAAAGAAGATACCCACTCGAAGAGGAAGTTTGCGCAAGCTGGGAAGAGGTACCTAAGGTAGACGTCCCGGTGGCCAAAGTAGCCAAGAGGACGACTCTTCCCTTTGAAGACGCCGCACAGTTAAAAGACCCCATGGATCGCAAAGCGGAGGGCCTTCTAAAGAAATCATGGGAGGCAGCTGCAAACATACTTAGGCCAGGGATCACAGCCACTTGTGTGGCGCGGACCCTGGGGGTATGGTTAGAACAGCTAGAGCTTCACCTAACCAATAGGACGCCGAGGGAGCAGATCCTAAACTCCCTTCCGATCCTGCACATGGCAGCTAACTTCCTAGCGGACGCCGCGGCCGAAACTGTTAAACTTTCGGCGAAGGCCTCAGCCCGCTCTAATTCAGCCAGAAGGGTGTTATGGCTGAAATCATGGTCAGGCGACCTAGCCTCAAAAAATAAGTTATGCGCCCTCCCGTTCTACGGCCTGTTCTTGTTCGGACCGGACCTAGACAAAATTTTAGAGAAAGCAGCCGACAGAAAGAAAGGGTTCCCCGAAGAAAAACCACAGAGAGGGAAGACCTTCTTCCGGGCTCCAATGCAACAGCCCGAGACCTACCGAGGCAAGGGCAAGACAGGCCGCTGGAGTTACCCCAAGGGGGGCAGAGGAAGGAATATCCTCTTCAACCCCCAGCAGGGAGAGCCGAAGCAGAGACCCTGACGCCATCCCCGTAGGGGCAAGGCTGGGGAACTTTGTGGATCAATGGGCCGCAATCTGCGAGGGCCCATGGATCCCAAAGATCTTACAGCAGGGATACCAGATAGAGCTGGTGTCCCTTCCCAGAAGAAAATTCATTATCACGGGATGCTCAAAAAGACAGTTACACCTACTAAGACGAAGCGTGCGCGACTTGCAACAACTAAATGCAATATCCCGCGTACCGCAAAACGAGGAAACCTAGGGCCATTATTCCAGGCTCTTCCTAGTAAGAAAACCCTGCGGAAAACATCGGTTGATAGTAAATCTGAAACCCCTGAATACCTGCGTCCGATACAGAAAATTCAAAATGGAAACCATCTCCTCAACGATAAAGTTGATTCCCAGAGGAGCCTACATGGCATCCATCGATTTAAAGGACGCTAATTTCCACGTACCGATCCACAAGGGGTCCCAGAAATACCTAAGGTTCGCAGTGGACATGGGCAAAGGAATAGAGCACCACCAATTCAGATGCCTGCCCTTCGGGATATCCTCAGCCCCCAGAATCTTTACCAAAATTATGGCAGAGGTAGCCGCCTACCTGAGGAAAAAATCGGTCCTAATAGTACCCTACCTGGACGATATTTTGATAATAGCAGAGTCCAGGGAACTCCTAACAAAACACCTGGAGATAGTGCTAGAGCTTCTCCAATCGTTAGGATGGATCATAAACTGGGAAAAATCCAGCCTAGATCCCGACAAGCAGAAGACGTTTCTGGGAATAACACTCAACTCAGAATCGCAATGCTCCTACCTACCCGGGGAGAAAATACAAAAAATCCGAAGAATAGTCAAAACCTTCCTACGAAGACGATTTTGCACAATTCGGGAAGCAATGTCTCTCCTGGGAAGCTTGACATCATGCATTCCAGGAGTGACATGGGCCTAGGCCCACACCAGAGCCCTGCAGGCCTTAGTCCTATCCTCATGGGACAAAAGGCAGTCCTCCCTAGGAGCAAGAATGTACATCCCAGGCGGGGTGAAAACATCCCTGCGTTGGTGAGCATCCCCAGAGAACCTGCGGAAAGGGGTTCACTGGCTACAAAACCCAGCCACCCACATCACAACGGACGCAAGCGCCTGGGGATGGGTAGCACATGTGGGGAACCAGTTCTTTCAGGGCCCTTGGCCTCAGAGGACAAAAGAACAGTCCTCAAATTACAGAGAACTACAGGCAGTATGGCAGGTCCTACAGCAGTTGGGGAACTCGCTACAGAACCGACATATAAAGATACTGTCAGACAATATCACCGCGGTCGCCCATTTACGACACCAAGGGGGCACAAGATCTCCCGCCCTGCAAAGCATCACACAGAAAATTTTTCACTGGGCAGAAGGCCGGATCCTCTCGATCACGGCAACGCACCTGAAGGGGACGTTAAACCAAAAAGCGGACTTCCTCAGCAGGAGGCAAATAGACCCAGGAGAATGGTCCCTCTCCCTAGAGGCATTCAGATTCCTGACCAACCGGTGGGGGACCCCACAGTTGGACCTCTTCACAACCAGGGAGAACGCCAAAGTAGGCAACTTCTTCTCCCTCCGGCCAGGAAATCGTCCGACAGCAGTAGATGCCCTAGGCCAGGACTGGGGACAAGGGCTGGTGTACGCCTTCCCTCCTATACCACTGATCCCCAGGGTTCTACAGCATTTCAGAACCCAGGTATGCACACTAGTCCTGGTAACCCCCTTCTGGCCGAAAAGAAGCTGGTTCGGTCCTCTAGCAACATTGAGCGTCCAGGACCCAGTCACCTTGCCTACCTGGACAGATCTCCTATCGCAAGTGCCACTGAACCACCCAGGCCTAGACAAACTCCATTTAACGGCATGGCTCTTGAGGAATCCTCACTAAGAGAGAAGGGATTCTCAGAGAGAGTAGTAGAAACCTTAATGTCCAGTAGAAAAAAGACGACCCACCGGATCTACCAGAAGGTTTGGAGAAGGCTTTTCCTCATGGAAACAGGGAAGGGATCGCGGGGATTCTATCCCTGACACTCCGCTAATCTTAGAGTTCTTGCAGGAGGGCCTAGAGATGGGCCTCTCTCCAAGCACCCTAAAGGTCCAGGTCTCAGCCCTTAGCGCCATATGTGACACAAAGTTCGCAGACAACAGATGGGTCAACAGGTTCCTAGCAGCAGCAACTAGATTGCGACCTAGGCCCATAAATCGTTTTCCAGACTGGAACCTTAATTGGGCTCTAAGGGCCATGACAGCGGCACCGTTCGAACCGATCGAGGCACTACTCATAAAAATGCTTACAATCAAAACCATCTTTTTAGTAGCGATCACCTCCGCAGGACGGGTTAGCGAGCTACAGGCCTTGTCCATCCGCCACCCGTTCATGAAAATCGCAGACACCAAACTAGTATTTAAAACGGACCCTGCTTTTTTGCCAAAGGTAGTATCAGAGTTTCATAGGTCCCAGGATATGATAATCCCCTCATTTTTCAGTAATCCAAAGAACGAGGAAGAAAAAACCCTAAGCTGCCTGGACGTTAGGAGAGCAGTTCTAGCCTACATAGATGCAACAAGCCACTGGAGACGGGACGACAACTTGTTCGTCCAGTTCAGTGGCCCAAATAAAGGTAGCAAAGCAGCAAAAAATTCCATAGCCAGGTGGATCCGCCTAGCCATCATAGAATCCTATAAGGCCCTCGGGAAGGAAATCCCGTTAGCTCTTAAAGCCCATTCCACAAGGGCAATGGCATCCTCATGGGCCGAACACAGCTCAGCCTCGGTCGAGCAGATATGCAAGGCCGCAGTCTGGAAGAAACCCCATACGTTCGTGAAACACTATAGGGTAAAAGTGCAGCAGGACAAGGACATGGCCTTCGGCCGCAAAGTCCTCTCGGCAGCAATCCCACCCTAAGAAAACTTTAGTTGCTACGTCTCAATTGGTGCTGGCGTGGAGACGACTGGGGAAAAAATAGATTATATCTACCCGATAATCGGGTTTCCAGTAGTCTCCACGACAGCACCCATCTCTTCCCCCCCCTAAGAAAGTAGTATAGTATATAATTTCCAAAAAAACTCCGGTTAAGGGAAGAATTTTAAGTTGAGCTCCTGCCCCGGCAATTCGTTAGAATCCACTGAGGAAAGTGGGGAAGGGGGGGAGCTTTTAACCTCTCAGTATGTTCCTGTCCTACCAGGAGGAGGCAATCTCTCAATTGGTGCTGTCGTGGAGACTACTAGAAACCCGATTATCGGGTAGGTATAATCTATTTTTTTTAGGGTTATAGAAACAGACAATTCCAGTAAAAAAAAAGTGTGAAAAATATGATAGGATCACAAACACTAATGTTCAATGACAGCAAAAAGTAACAAAACAAATCAGTAATTGTCGGGCTGGTTAAAAAGTAGAGCATGAATAGATTCGTCAATGAGAACTAATCTCCAAGAAATCAGGTGAATCAGCAAAGCTTGGATTGGGAGAGAAAATTTGCTCACCTCTATTAAAGGGTTGGCCAACCTTAAAAGTAATCCACCTAGTCGTGATGGCGGTATGCCTTCAGCTGTCACTCTACCCCCCAGCAAGCTGGGTACTCATTGCACCGACCTCGGAAGGACAGAAGGCTGAGTCGACCCTGAGCCGGCTACATGACGTACGCAGGGATTGAACCCGCACATCTCAGGTCGTGAGCGAGAGCTCAGCACTGCGTAAAGCTGCCCTAATGCTCTGTGCCACACAAGGCTCACGATGTAACTAGGTGCCCGTTTACATCTATAATCCTGGTCCAGTGTCTAGCTTGGAAACGAGATGCCATATAGACAGGCGTGGAGGCTCTGGTACCCTGCTGTACCGCCTCTAGCTTGGATACAAGATGTGCTACGGTGTGGTGGGGCATGGATGCTGTAGTGCTAAGTTGGGCCACCTCTTGCTTGGATTCAGGATGTGATACGGGCGGGCATGGAATCCCTAGTGCCCTGTTGGGACACCTCCAGCTTTCGTATAAGATGTGATACGGGGGTGGGAGAAGGAGAAGGTAGCTGCAGCAGCCTGTTTCACCGCCTTTAGCTTGGATATGAGATGTGATCCCGGGGGGCATGGATGCTCTAGTGCTAAGCGGGGCAACTTTTGCTTGGATGCAAGATGTCATACGGGCTGGCATGGACTCTCTAGTGCCCTGTTGCTCCAGCTTTCATAGAAGATGTGATACGGTTGGGCACGGAGGCTTTAGTTCACTGCTGTACTACCTCTGACAGATGAGCCGTCATCAGCTCCCTTCCGACAATGCTTTCAGTTTTCAGGCCCCTGGGGTTCAGTTGCAGCGCCACCGGCCGAACTGTGTTCTAATGCCAATTTGGAGCCATTACCCTGGGCCCCGGGCCTATCACTGCTTTGAGATGCCCATAATGAATCGCCTTGCGGGTGGTGCTACACTAACCATAAAGCTACAGTGTCAGTCAATCACAGCGCTTGCTTAGTGACGCACGCTAAGGAGGTGGTGGAATAAGCAGATAGGCAGGTGACAAAGCCACTGTTTTTCCAATGGCAATCTCCTAATGGTTAATTTCGGTTGGCTCTTTCAGGGTTTTCAGCACGCGGAGCTAATATTTCGGCACGAATTTTGCGTTCTGTTGTGAAAAGTAAAATGCGCGCGTCTCCCTAAGGGCAAAGACTCTGCGGTTGGCGGCATAGAGATAGTGCTCAGGTTTACAGTCACGATTGGGCGGTACTATGGGTCGACCGCCACAATGGTAAGGGGGTGCGGCAGTGGAGCTGTGAGGCCCGGCGAGCCAAGCCAGGTGAGGGTCAGCGTCACCCATAGCCACCTACGTTTTTGGTGGCTAACAGCGTGGTGGGCAGTGCAGCATTCGGGTTCCGGGTAAAAATGGCGCCTTGTCAACATGTGCAGAATGTAAGAGGCCTGTGTGAGGGGTTAATTCTAGTTTCCGTTTTACAATGAATAAATAAGAGAAAAATAGGTTTTAATTCCTCTGTACTATTATCTCAATTTCTTTCTGATCTTGTTCTCACACGAGTTCTTATCTATCCTCCCTTTTTCTTCCCTTCTGGGAAAGTATCCTTGAATACTTTCGCTTTGATTAAACTTATTGCGGAATGTTGAAATATTGTTCTTGTAGCAGATGTCTTTTGAAAGGAGTATTATGAATTGTCTCTTCAGATGTCCAGCGACCTTGGACATGCGCAGTAATTAAATCACTACGTAAACAGATTTTTTTCTATAACTCCTGTAACTCTGCTGAATAAACTTCACTTCGCTTCTTGGCATCACATATCATATGTGGTTGTCCATTTGCGTCGTCTATGAGTACTCATATCTAAGACAAATTCGGAAGCAGACAGCATCAGCTGAACGGTCTATTCAACGACCCCCCTAACATTACTTGGCGCCCGAACGTCGGGCAGAGGCTAACTCCTTACCTGCAGATGATACCTGACGACCCTACCTGCCGACCAGCCGGACCAGAGGCCACGGGACCCCAGATCTACAAAACACCGGTGTAAGGTAAGCCCTTGATTTGCCACTCCAGCTCTGGGCTCCCCTGACTTCAGTCCCGTGTTGACAGGAGGTGAGTCGCTGCATGTTATATAGGATGCTTCTGCCTGTTATTTACGGTGTTCTTAGTAACCGTGCTAGACGGAAGAACCCTTGTGTGTATATTGCCATGCTGTCTGCTGTTCGCTGTAGAAATTATTGCTTTTATTTTTGCTTTAACTGCCGGACCCATAATGTTAGCTGTAATTTGTAATAAGATTACTAAAGCCGCGTATACAGGCGAGCCGTGGTCCCCCCTCCTATCCCCGTAAGAAGGAAAGAGATTGCAAATAGTATTCCTGCCAGTGTTTGGCAGAATGTATTCCTGCCAGTATTCGGCAGAAGGGCCATTGTATGCCTGCCAGTTGCAGAAGGGACTAGCGACAAGTCCATAGTATTCCTGCCAGTATTTGGCAGAAGGGATATAGTATGCCTGCCAGTTGTAGAAGGGACTAGTAACAAGTCCATAGTTGAAATGGGGTCCGACCAGTCCAAGACTTATCTGACACCCATCGAGAAGAGAGGGGGAAGGGAAAGACATTTGTAGGCAAGCCTATAAAGTATACAAGCGGATAGGACTTAGAAAAGTGGGAACCTTTAACTTTGAGTTCTGGCAATAGTACGGGAAAAAGCATGAAAGATATCAGAGACGCCGGTTTAGAAAAAGGAAGCATCTAAAGGGGCAGTAGTGAGCCCTGGAATCCCCCTACTGACCTCTATACAGGTACAACTTTTGGGTTGCGAGTAGCCTAGGTAGAACAGGACTAACTTTAAATAGTAACTCCTGGGGAAATCTTCTTTTGTAAAAGAGGAAAAAAATAGTCAGGGAAGGGATAAGAGGGCTCTAAGAACAGACAATATGGGAAACGTACAGGGCAAGGAGTATATGGAAAACAGCTAGAGAAATAGCAAAAGACAGAGAAAGCAAGTTAGCAGTGGGGAGAGAATGTAGTAAGTTGTTGAGAAAAGCAGGTGTTTAGAATTTTGGGAGTCTTAGACCAGCAAGTTTGGGAAAGATTCAGAGATAGTCAAAGGTTGGGTAAAAGTATGTTAGACAGTTGGATTGAGGCAAGTGTAGATACGGCAGTAATGGGTTATCAGAGAAAGGGAATCCTTTTAGTCTGTGTTCCTCTGTGACATAAAGCAAGTTCATCCAGAATCTGTGGACAATTATGTGACAAATAACCATTATTGTTTGTCTTGTATGTCTTGATGTTATGTAATCTAATCTTTGTTGTACGTTTTAGTCTCCTTCATACAAGTGTAAGAAAGTTATACCCCACTCACGTCTGTGGGGGCTTTTAAGAATACAAGGGTTAAAAATGCGGAAAAATGTTGCGCTGTTAGAAGCGCTTAGCATGTTGTCTTTTCTATGTGTTTAACTATTTCCTGCCGTCTGTGTTTCATATCCTCAGAGAAATATACCTCTTGTAATTACTAATGATTAATGCTGTTTAAAGTCTGGATGTTCTGGCTGCTTTCTAAAATCTTAGCTATTGTTCTGTTTCATAGAGAGATAAAATTCAGGGTCATAGAGAGAGGGACAAACGCTGATGAAATAAGAAACCTATAATGAATTACGTGAATTATACGGTCTTAAAAATAGAAAACATATAGGGATTTTAAGGTATATTTTTGCTTTTTGTGTAAATGTCAGTTCTGTGATTGGTTGGACGTCTGTATCACTGCTAAATGCTGTTAGTACTGTACTGTCTCTGAGAGAATGTTCTGTAGGAGAGACATGCAAACGGCCAGTATCAAAGGGGTGGAGCTAGATGATGTAAAAGTACGTAATGTTTCATCCCTCTCTTGTCCACAAAGGAGGGGGGTGAGAAGCTTGGGCAGTTAGGAAAAGTTTTTTTTTCTCTCAAATTTGATGAGACATTGCAGGCAGATTAATAATGAATTTGCTTAAAGAATATCATATTCCAATATGGATAGATGTTTGTCGATTATTCTGCCTTGTTGTAATTCATGTCTCTGTTATTTGTACTGATATCTTACAAGCCTTATCTGCATCCATCAAATTCTCACCAGATGGATCGGTACGGGTTGAGACCTCAGGTGACCGTTCAGAAGAGTTTTGTAAATGAACTGCTCTCTTGGTGGATCCGGCTCATGTGTTTGTCTTGACAGCTACTGCAGAAACTCAGCTTTCCGTAGGTCCTGACAAATAGTAAGCCACCTCCAAGACAGACATAGGGAAATTGAATATACCCCCTATGATGGTAAATCTGAAGCCAGGATACACACCCCTGGGTCAAACAGTATCCCTTTAGTTTCCCACAAGAAAAATGTTGAATGGGGAACGAGTGGGAGACTTGGTTCCGATGGGGGATTTGCGTGAGATACGTTCTCCAGCAAACACCCCTCTTTTTCAAGTAAAGAAAAGACGCTGAAGGGTCGCGATGTCTCACGCGCTTCCTTGTGCTGGAAAGTCCTGAAAGCATATTGGGAACCGATGTGATGGGACCCTTGGGATGTTGTATCGAACTTCACCTGTCCGGTGAGGCTCGTATACGCCCCGGGTCTGAAAGTCACCCGACCTTCTGTCGGATGGCAGCAGACCTAGCGACACCTTTCCCTGTCCTCACTCTTATGCACGCAGAGGAACAAGCTCTTAGTGTCGTTCCTTCGAGCCTTTGGGCTACCAGTCAGATGGACCTCGGCAGACTGTCAGTCCCACTGGTAATGGTTTACCTAAAAGAAGGGGAAAAAGCCCCCATGGTCCGTCAGTACCCCCTGCCACATGCCCAGGAAGATGCAATCGCAGACACCGTCTCTTCTTTATGTCAACTTGAAGCCCTCAAGGAATGTGTCTCCCCAGCCAATACCTCTTTGTTCCCCGTTAAGAAAAAGGGTATAAAGGGCCAGCCAGACTGTCAGTATTTGTTTGCATTTACTTTCAGAGGAAAGCAGTACTGTTGGACAGTGCTGCCACAAGGGGCTCAGAATAGCCCAAAACCAGTTCACCAGATGCATGAAGCTGGTATTAGACGCCTAGCCAATTTCCGAGGGCACTGCCCTCTTGTAATATGTTGATGACTTACTTTTGTGTGCTCCTGACCCAAATAGTTGCCTCAATGCATCACTAAGCCTTTTGTGTTTCCTCCTTCAGAGTAGAATGGCTGCAAAGCCAGCAAAGACAAACTTCAGTTCCGCAAGTCTCACGTAGTGTTCCTGGGCCACTACCTAGGTCCAGGTACCAAACACCTGATGCCGGAACGCACGAAGGTGATAAGTGACATGCAACTTCCCACCTACCATACCCAGTTGCGTACCTTCTTGGGACTAGTCTCATACTGTCGGCCATGGATACGCTCTGCCTCCATGACCATGCAGCCTCTGTACGACTGTTTGGGTTCACGGCCATTTCCCCTGACCCCGCAGGCCGAGTCAGCCTTCCATCAGCTGAAAGTACAGATAACCAGTGCACCCGCACTGGGGCTGCCAGACTATGACAAACCCTTCCAGCTGTACGTAACTGAGATGGCGGGACATGCCACCGCTGTACTGACACAAATGCATGGTGACAAAAAGCGCCCTGTAGCATACTACAGTGCCCATCTTGACGCGGTGGCTAGAGGGTCTCCATCATGCGTCCGAGCGGTTCTAGCAGTTCAGGCATTACTGGACAAAAGTTCTGACGTTGTACTAGATCACACCATGGTGATCTACACCCCACATGACATACATGGTATCCTGACTCAGGTAAGCCGTCATCATCTGTCTCTTGCACGACAGATAAAAATGGAACTCGCAGTACATTCCTCCTCGAACATCTCATTCCAAAGGTGCACCACCTTGAATCTAGCCACCTTACTTCTATTAGGTGTCGTAGATTCAAATGGGGGAGTAAGTACAGGGGATCAGTTGTTTTACAACTCCCTGACTGACGAGCAGGAGGCATTTGACACCGAAAACCAGCATGACTGTGTGGCCCTTATGGCCCAGGAAACGACTGGGTTTGCACATGTCATAAGACAAGCCCCTGCAGAACCCCCAGTTTGAGCTGTTTGTGGATGGATCCAGATACCTGAATGACAAAGGAAGGTTTGTAACAGGTTTTGAAGTAGTCACACTGAATGAGATACTTGTACAAAAACCACTGCTGCCACACTTGTCAGCGCAGGAGGCTGAGCTCCGTGCTCTAACTGAGGCCTGTACGATTGCAAAAGGTACCACTGCTAACATCTACACTGACTCCAGGTACGCCTTTGGTATTGCACATGATTATGGACCCATCTGGCGGTCCAGGAGCTTTCTCGCGGCACAAGGCAAGCCCATTAAGAATGGTGTATCAGTAGGTAGATTAATGCAGGCCATCATGTTGCCGGAACAGGTGGCCAATAATAAAGGTTAAAGCACACACGCAGGGGCTGTCACCAGAGAGCAAGGGAAATGACAGAGCGGATAGGGCAGCCAAGGCTGCAGCTCTCCTGGACAGGTCGTAAGACATTGGTCCCACCACTCTTGTTGATGTGGGATTTGGCGTCCCATAGGATAAAGTGGAGCAGTGGACCAAGGCAATATGCTGTAAGTTAGATCTTGGTCCCACCACTCTTGTTGATGTGGGATTTAGCGTCGCACAGGATGAAGTGGAGCAGTGGACCAAGGCAGGAGCTTGGTACGTAGATGATGTATGGAAAATGGGAGACAGAGTGTGTTTACCAGCGGCTACCTACCCCCACCTCGCTGTCCTAGCTCACGGGAAAGTGCATGCCTCTCGGAATGCTATGGTTTCTGTTGTGGACAAGATATGGTATGCTCCAGGGTTCGACAGGTTGGCGAAGGCATATGAAGTGTGCACCCTGCACAATCCAGGTCAAGTGGTGAGGACCCCCCCGGAAGTGCACACCCAGACCACTGTATCCTTTTCAGAGATTGCAGATCGATTACATCCATCTTCCTAAACAGGCAGGATTGAGTACATCCTTGTGTGCATAGACCTGTACAAAGCCACCGCACAATGCACAGCGACTAAACTTGTGTCAAAACTTGTATGTAGATTTGGGGTACCAGAGACAATTGAGAGTGACAGAGGTACACATTTTACAGGTGAAGTGATGCAAGAGGTGATGTCAGCCCTTGGGGTGGAACAAGCGTTTCACACTCCATACCACCTGCAGAGTTCAGGCGAACTGAAAAGACTAAATGATACGCTTAAGTTAAAAGAAGTTTTGTTTGGCTCTGTGCCAAGATTGGGGCTGTATCATCCACAGGCCCTATAGCAGGGCTATGACACAGTAGCCGGATGTGTAAAGCACCTGTGTGACCAACTAAAAGTAACACAGAATCTAGTCTTTTCTTCCATTCCAGACCCAGACAACTTAGAGGGATCACACTCTCTGCAACCTGGAGACTGGGTGGTCGTAAAGAGGCGTTTCCGGAAATCCCTAGGGCCCAGATTCGAGGGGCCCTATCAAGTCCTGCTGACCACACCTACTTCGGTGAAAGTTGAAGGAACTGTTGCTTGTTTTGGGACTAATGGGACTTTTCATGCCCTGCTTCGCCCCCTATGAGAAGGAAAATGAAGGACATTTTGTTTATTGTTGGACTTTTGGACTCCTCGCTCCATACTTTGCCCCCATATGAGGAAGTTAAGCTTGGACACAATGCCCAGAACCATTTTGTTAGACACCACCAAATATTGGTAGATGGACTGAACACCTCACAGGTGAAGGACTGTTGGATTTGCACACACGCACCAGTAACTGCCACTAGTCTTCCTTTCCTGGCTGTTCCTGATCCGCAGAAAGAACTGCTTGCATGGACAAAGAAAATTCAGAGAACGGAGATAGCTGGTGGGGTAACACATTTAGCTTTCTCAATCCCGCTAATTGGTTCTCTGGTCCAGGAGGATGGTTTATGGGAATTTTACAAAGTATACTTCAAATGGTAATGATTTTGCTCGTCATATATGTTGCTTTAAAGTTAATCATGTCTTGTATCACACGTTGTAGTGAAAAGGCTTTTGCTAAACTTTAACCCAGGTGGACTTCGGGATCACCACATGACTCTAGGGAATCTGGCAGGAGCTGGCACCACTCGGGTGAATGCACCTAGCATGATGGTGGACCCAATGTCCAAATGGGGGAATGTGAGGGGTTAATTCTAGTTTCCCTTCTTTTGAATAAATAGGAGAAAAATAGGTTTTAATTCCTTTGAAACTGTTATCTTATTTTCTTTCTGTTCTTGTTCTCACATGAATTATTATCTGTCCTTCTATGTCATCCTGTGCTGGGAACGTAGTCAAAGGATACTTTTGCTTTGATAAACTTATCACAGTGTTGATGTATTGTCCTTGTAAACCGGGTGTCTTTGAAAGACTTATTGTTAATTGTTTTCTCCAGATGTCCAACGACCTTGGACATGCGCAGTGATTAAATCTTACGTAAGCAAGCTTCTATATATCCTCTGTGCTTCGCTAAATAAACTCACTTCTCTTTGGCTACCTGCATGCCGTGTGGTCGTCCAATTTGAGTTGTCTATGAGTACTCATATCTAAACTAATTCAGAAGCAGACAGCATCAGCTGAACGGTCTGTTTAAGACCCCTAACAACCCCAAATGTAATGACACCCCACAGAGGCTCCCAGTATCATAGTGATATCCCACAGCAGCCCCCAGTATCATAGTGATATCCCACAGTGACCCCAGTATCGTAGTGATATCCCACAGCGACCCCAAATGTAATAGTGACACCCCACAGCGGCTCTCAGTATCATAGTGACATCCCACAGCAACCCCAAATGTAATAGTGACACCTCACAGCAGCTCCCAGTATCATAGTGATATCCCACAGCAGCCCCCAGTATCATAGTAACATCCCATAGCGGCCCCCAGTGTAATAGTGACATCCCACAGCGGCCCCCAGTGTAATAGTGACACTCCACAGCGGCCCCGACTGTAATAGTGACATCCCACAGTGGCTCCCAGTATAATAGTGACATCACACAGCTGCTCATAGTCTACTAGTGACATCCCACAGCGGCCCATAGTCTACTAGCGACATCCCACATCTGCTTTTTGGACGCGGAAATGCTGCAGAATGTCCTCAGCGGAAATTTCTGTGGAAAATTCTGCAGCATTTCCGCATCCAAAAAGCAGTTGACATCTGCACACTGTCTATTTTGAACCAGCCCATTTCTGCCACATGTAAACATACCCGATCGATTATAGTGACACCCCACAGTGGTAATAGTGACCCCTCAATGATAATAGTGACACCCCAGCGATAATAGTGACATCCCACAGCGGCCCCTAGTATAATAGTGACACCCCCCCAGCAATAATAGTGACATCCCACAGCGGACCCCAGTATAATAGTGACCCCCCCCCAGCGGTCCCCCAGCAGTAATAACAGTGACACCCCCCAGCAGTAATATTAGTGACACTACCTAGAGCGGCCCCCCAGCAGTAATAATAGTGACACTCCCCAGTGGCCCCCCAGCAGTAATAACAGTGACACCCCCAGAGCGGCCCCCCAGCAGTAAAATTAGTGACACCCCCTAGAGCGACCCCCCAGCAGTAATAATAGTGACACCCCCAGCGGCCCCCCAGCAGTAATAATAGTGACACCCCCAGCGGTCTCCCAGCAGTAATAATAGTGACACCCCCCAGCAGTAACAACTGTGACACCCCCCAGGGCCCCCCAGCAGTAATAACAGTGACACCCCCCAGAGCGGCCCACCAGCAGTAATATTAGTGACACCCCCTAGAGCGACCCCCCAGCAGTAATAATAGTGACACCCCCAGCGGCCCCCGAGCAGTAATAACAGTGACACCCCCCAGCAGTAATAATAGTGACACCCCCCAGCGGTCCCCCAGCAGTAATAATAGTGACACCCCCCAGCAGTAGCAACTGTGACACCCCACAGGGGCCCCCAGCAGTAATAATAGTGACACCCCCCAGCGGCCACTCAGCAGTAATAACAGTTTCACCCCCCCCCCCCCAGCAGTCCCCCAGCAGTAATAATGCCCCCCCCCCCTGTGGTCCCCCGGCAACAATAATGCCCCCCCAGAGGTCTCCCGGCAGTAATAATAGTGACACCCTGCAGAACAAACAACTGTGACACCTCCCCAGCGGCCATCCAGCAGTAATAACAGTGACGACCCCCAGCAGTAATAATGCCTCCCCCCCAGCGGTCCCCCAGCAGTAATAATGCCCCACACCCAGTGGTCCCCCAGCAGTAATAATGCCCCCCCCCCGGCGGTCCCCCAGCAGTAATAATGCCCCCCCAGCGGTCTTCCAGCAGAAATAATGCCCCCCCCCCTGGCGGTCCCAGAGCAGTAATAATGCCCCCCCACTTCCCCAGTGGTCCCCCAGCAATAATAATGCCCCCCTAGCGGTCCCCCCCAGCAGTAATAATGCCCCTCCCCCCCAGCAGTCCCCCAGCAGTAATGCCCCCCCTCTCCCCAGCGGTTGCCCAGCAGTAATGCCCCCCCTTTCCCAGCAGTAATAATAGTGACACCCCCCAGCGGTCCCCCAGCAGTAATAATAGTGACACCCCCAGCAGTAATAATAGTGACACCCCCCAGGGGCCCCCAGCAGTAAAAATAGTGACACCCCCCCAGCGGCCACTCAGCAGTAATAACAGTGACACCCCCCCCCAGCGGTCCCCTAGCAGTAATAATTCTCCCCCAGCAGTAATAATGCCCCCCCAGTAGTCCCCCAGCAACAATAATACCCCCCCAGAGGCCCCTTGGCAGTAATAATAGTGACACTCTCCAGCAGAAACAACTGTGACACCCTCCCCCCAGCGGCCACCCAGCAGTATTAACAGTGACACCCTCAGTGGTCCCCCAGCAGTAATAACGCCCCCCCCAGCGGTCCCCCAGCAGTAATAATGCCCCCCCCCAGCGGTCTTCCAGCAGAAATAATGCCCCCCCCGGCGGTCCCCGAGCAGTAATAATGCCCCCCCACTTCCCCAGCGGTCCCCCAGCAGTAATGCCCCCCCTCTCCCCAGCGGTTGCCCAGCAGTAATGCCCCCCCTTTCCCAGCAGTAATAATAGTGACACCCCCCAGCGGTCCCCAGCAGTAATAATAGTGACACCACCCAGCAGTAACAACTGTGACACCCCCCAGGGGCCCCCAGCAGTAATAATACTGACACCCCCCCGAGCGGCCACTCAGCAGTAATACCAGTGACACCCTCCCCAGCGTTCCCCCTGCAGTAATAATGCCCCCCACCCCTCCCCAGTGGTCCCCCAGCAATAATAATGCCCCCCTAACGGCTCCCTAGCAGTAATAATAGTGACACCCCCCAGCAGTAACAATTGTGAAACCCCCCAGCAGTATAATACTGACACCCCCCCCCCAGCGGCTACCCAGCAGTAATAGCAGTGACACCCCCCCCCAGCGGTCCCCCAGAAGTAATAATGCCCCCCCAGCGGTCCCCCAGCAGTAATAATGCCCCCCACCCCGCAGTCCCCCAGCAGTAATAATGCCCCCCCCCAGTGGTCCCCCAGCAGTAATGCCCCTCTCCCCCTTTTCCAGCGGTCGCCCAGCAGTCCAACAGCAGTAATGCCCCTCCCAGTGGTCCCCCAGCAGTAATAATGCCCCTCCCAGCAGGCCCCCAGCAGCAATAATGCCCCATTCCCGAGCGGTCCCCCAGCAATAGTAATGCCCCCTCAACGGTCCCCCTAGTAGTAATAATGGCCCTCCCCCCAGTCGTCCCCAAGCAGTGATGCCCCCCCCCTTCCCCAGCGGTCCCCCAGCAGTAATGCCCCCCCCCTTCCCCAGTAGTAATAATAGTGACACTCCCCAGTAAAAACAACTGTGACACCCCCCCCCCCCAGCGGCCACCCAGCAGTAATAACAGTGACACCCCCCAGCGGTCCCCCAGCAGTAATAATGCTTCCCCCCAGCGGTCCCCCAGCAGTAATATTGCCCCCCCAGCGGTCCTCTAGCAGAACTAATGCCCCCCTTTCCCCTGCTGGCGGTCACCGAGCAGTAATAATGCCCCCCCTCCCACTTCCCCAGTGGTCCCCCAGCAATAATAATGCCCCCACAGCGGTCCCCCCCAGCAGTTATAATGCCCCTCCCCCCCAGCTGTCCCCCAGCAGTAATGCCCCCCCCCCTCCTCAGCGGTCGGACAGCAGTAATGCCCCCCCCCCCCAGCGGTCCCTGAGCAGTAATAATGCCCCCCCCCAGCGGTCCCCCAGCAGTAATAATGCCCCCTCAGCGGTCTTCCAGCAGAAATAATGCCCCCCCCTGGCGGTCCCCGAGCAGTAATAATGCCCCCCCACTTCCCCAGTGGTCCCCCAGCAATAATAATGCCCCCCTAGCGGTCCCCCCCAGCAGTAATAATGCCCCTCCCCCCAGCGGTCCCCCAGCAGTAATGCCCCCCCTCTTCCCAGCGGTTGCCCAGCAGTAATGCCCCCCCTTTCCCAGCAGTAATAATAGTGACACCCCCCAGCGGTCCCCAGCAGTAATAATAGTGACACCACCCAGCAGTAACAACTGTGACACCCCCCAGGGGCCCCCAGCAGTAAAAATACTGACACCCCTCCGAGCGGCCACTCAGCAGTAATAACAGTGACACCCTCCCCAGCGTTCCCCCTGCAGTAATAATGCCCCCCACCCCTCCCCAGTGGTCCCCCAGCAATAATAATGCCCCCCTAGCGGCCCCCTGGCAGTAATAATAGTGACACCCCCCAGCAGTAACAATTGTGAAACCCCCCAGCAGTATAATACTGACCCCCCCCAGCGGCCACCCAGCAGTAATAACAGTGACACCCCCCCCCCCAGCGGTCCCCCAGAAGTAATAATGCCCCCCCAGCGGTCCCCCAGCAGTAATAATGCCCCCCACCCCGCAGTCCCCCAGCAGTAATGCCCCTCTCCCCCTTTTCCAGCGGTCGCCCAGCAGTCCAACAGCAGTAATGCCCCTCCCAGTGGTCCCCCAGCAGTAATAATGCCCCTCCCAGCAGGCCCCCAGCAGCAATAATGCCCCATTCCCCAGCGGTCCCCCAGCAATAATAATGCCCCCTCAACGGTCCCCCTAGCAGTAATAATGCCCCTCCCCCCAGTGGTCCCCAAGCAGTGATGCTCCCCCCCTTCCCCAGCGGTCCCCCAGCAGTAATGCCCCCCCCCCTTCCCCAGTAGTAATAATAGTGACACTCCCCAGTAAAAACAACTGTGACACCCCCCCCCCAGCGGCCACCCAGCAGTAATAACAGTGACACCCCCCAGCGGTCCCCCAGCAGTAATAATGCTTCCCCCCAGCGGTCCCCCAGCAGTAATATTGCCCCCCCAGCGGTCCTCTAGCAGAACTAATGCCCCCCTTTCCCCTGCTGGCGGTCACCGAGCAGTAATAATGCCCCCCCCCCCCACTTCCCCAGTGGTCCCCCAGCAATAATAATGCCCCCACAGCGGTCCCCCCCAGCAGTTATAATGCCCCTCCCCCGCAGCTGTCCCCCAGCAGTAATGCCCCCCCCCCTCCCCAGCGGTCGGACAGCAGTAATGCCCCCCCCAGCGGTCCCCCAGCAGTAATAATGCCCCCCCAGCGGTCTTCCAGCAGAAATAATGCCCCCCCCTGGCGGTCCCCGAGCAGTAATAATGCCCCCCCACTTCCCCAGTGGTCCCCCAGCAATAATAATGCCCCCCTAGCGGTCCCCCCCAGCAGTAATAATGCCCCTCCCCCCAGCGGTCCCCCAGCAGTAATGCCCCCCCTCTTCCCAGCGGTTGCCCAGCAGTAATGCCCCCCCTTTCCCAGCAGTAATAATAGTGACACCCCCCAGCGGTCCCCAGCAGTAATAATAGTGACACCACCCAGCAGTAACAACTGTGACACCCCCCAGGGGCCCCCAGCAGTAATAATACTGACACCCCCCCGAGCGGCCACTCAGCAGTAATAACAGTGACACCCTCCCCAGCGTTCCCCCTGCAGTAATAATGCCCCCCACCCCTCCCCAGTGGTCCCCCAGCAATAATAATGCCCCCCTAGCGGCCCCCTGGCAGTAATAATAGTGACACCCCCCAGCAGTAACAATTGTGAAACCCCCCAGCAGTATAATACTGACCCCCCCCCCAGCGGCCACCCAGCAGTAATAACAGTGACACCCCCCCCCCCAGCGGTCCCCCAGAAGTAATAATGCCCCCCCAGCGGTCCCCCAGCAGTAATAATGCCCCCCACCCCGCAGTCCCCCAGCAGTAATAATGCCCCCCCCAGTGGTCCCCCAGCAGTAATGCCCCTCTCCCCCTTTTCCAGCGGTCGCCCAGCAGTCCAACAGCAGTAATGCCCCTCCCAGTGGTCCCCCAGCAGTAATAATGCCCCTCCCAGCAGGCCCCCAGCTGCAATAATGCCCCATTCCCCAGCGGTCCCCCAGCAATAATAATGCCCCCCTAGCGGTCCCCCCCAGCAGTAATAATGCCCCTCCCCCCCAGCGGTCCCCCAGCAGTAATGCCCCCTCTCTCCCCAGCGGTTGCCCAGCAGTAATGCCCCCCCTTTCCCAGCAGTAATAATAGTGACAACCCCCAGCGGTCCCCAGCAGTAATAATAGTGACACCACCCAGCAGTAACAACTGTGACACCCCCCAGGGGCCCCCAGCAGTAATAATACTGACACCCCCCCGAGCGGCCACTCAGCAGTAATAACAGTGACACCCTCCCCAGCGTTCCCCCTGCAGTAATAATGCCCCCCACCCCTCCCCAGTGGTCCCCCAGCAATAATAATGCCCCCCTAGCGGCCCCCTGGCAGTAATAATAGTGACACCCCCCAGCAGTAACAATTGTGAAACCCCCCAGCAGTATAATACTGACACGTCCCCCCCCAGCGGCCACCCAGCAGTAATAACAGTGACACCCCCCCAGCGGTCCCCCAGCAGTAATAATGCCCCCCCAGCGGTCCCCCAGCAGTAATAATGCCCCCCACCCCGCAGTCCCCCAGCAGTAATAATGCCCCCCCCAGTGGTCCCCCAGCAGTAATGCCCCTCTCCCCATTTTCCAGCGGTCGCCCAGCAGTCCAACAGCAGTAATGCCCCTCCCAGTGGTCCCCCAGCAGTAATAATGCCCCTCCCAGCAGGCCCCCAGCAGCAATAATGCCCCATTCCCCAGCGGTCCCCCAGCAATAATAATGCCCCCTCAACGGTCCCCCTAGCAGTAATAATGCCCCTCCCCCCAGTGGTCCCCAAGCAGTGATGCTCCCCCCCTTCCCCAGCGGTCCCCCAGCAGTAATGCCCCCCCCCCATCCCCAGTAGTAATAATAGTGACACTCCCCAGTAAAAACAACTGTGACACCCCCCCCCCCCAGCGGCCACCCAGCAGTAATAACAGTGACACCCCCCAGCGGTCCCCCAGCAGTAATAATGCTTCCCCCCAGCGGTCCCCCAGCAGTAATATTGCCCCCCCCAGCGGTCCTCTAGCAGAAATAATGCCCCCCTTTCCCCTGCCGGCGGTCACCGAGCAGTAATAATGCCCCCCCCCCCACTTCCCCAGTGGTCCCCCAGCAATAATAATGCCCCCCTAGCGGTCCCCCCCAGCAGTTATAATGCCCCTCCCCCCCAGCTGTCCCCCAGCAGTAATGCCCCCCCCTCCCCAGCGGTCGGACAGCAGTAATGCCCCCCCCCCAGCGGTCCCTGAGCAGTAATAATGCCCCTCCCAGCGGGCCCCCAGCAGTAATAATGCCCACACTTCCCCAGCGGTCCCCCTAGCAGTAATAATGCCCCTCCCCCCAGTAGTCCCCAAGCAGTAATGCCCCCCCCCCTTCCCCAGCGGTCCCCCAACAGTAATGCCCCTCCCTTCCCCAGCAGTCCCCCAGGAATAATAATCCCCCCCCATCGGTCCCCCCTACAGTAATAATACACAATCCCCCCACCCCAGCAGTAATAATGCCCCCCCCCCAGACCCACATACTTACCCCTCCTCCTCGTGGAAGCGCCGCTCCTCTTCTGCCTGATCGCTGGTGCACACTGACGTCCGTGTGCTGTTGGATGCCTCCTCCCCCTGCTCTCGCGGAACCAAGTAGGAAACTTCGGGGAACAGGGGAGGAGGATCCCGGCTGCACACTGACGTCACAGTGTGCGCCGTGATCAGCGCAGATAGCAGCGCGCTGATGAGTGAATGCCTGCAGGGGAGCCACGGCCTCTGCAGGCATTCACTAATGTGGTGAGTTGCCGATGGTGACGTGTGCCAGCAGGGAGGCCTCTGCATGCCATAGGTTCGCCACCACTGACCTAGAGCGTCCAGAAGCTCCTCTCGGACAGGGATGATGTAGGCTGCTAACAGCGAGCAGCAGCAGCGATTATATCCACGTACATCCACCGAGAGCGTCCAGAAGCTTCTCTCAGACAGGGATGCTGGTGCGAGAAGTTAAGGTGTAGCAGAGGCAGCAGAGCTCAGGTGACTGTTGTAGTGTTGGTGCTGCAGGAACTGTCTGTGTGGACGGGTTCTATCTGCATCTAGAATTGGAAACCGCTGTGACCCCACAAAAATTCCATGGGAACCGCTGAGACCCCACAAGACTGCACATACATACTCGTTTACAGGGGGACAGGACCAGTCGGAGGCCCCTCAAACCAGGGACGTTTCTATACACATTTTAGGCTAATTTCGCACATAATATGCGAATCCACACTGAAAGTTTGCGCCACAACAAATTCTGCACATGATTACTTCAACTAATGATACCAGTGCCCCCAAGGCCCTCCACGGCTCTCCTGCCCCTGCTACCGATGCTACCAGGGTCCTCCACGGCTCTCCTGCCCCTGCTACCGATGCTACCAGGGTCCTCCACCGCTCTCATGCCCCCGCTACTGGTACTACCAGGGTCCTCCACCGCTCTCCTGCCCCCGCTACTGGTACTACCAGGGTCCTCCACCGCTCTCCTGCCTCCGCTACCGGTACTACCATGGATCTCCACCGCTCTCCTGCCCCCGCTACCGATGCTACCAGGGTCCTCCACCGCTCTCCTGCCCCCGCTACCGGTACTACCAGGGTCCTCCACCGCTCTCCTGCCCCGCTACTGGTACTACCAGGGTCCTCCACCGCTCTCCTGCCCCCTCTACGGGCGCTACCAGGGTCCTTCACCACTCTCCTGCCCCCTGATACTGGTGTCCACAGGGTCCTCCTCTGCTCTCCTGTCCCCAATGCTGGTGCCACCAGGGTCCTCCACGCTTTCCTGCCCCCCACAACCGGTGGTACCAGGGTCCTCCTGCCCTCCAATGCCGACGCTGCCAGCCTTCTCTGGCCTTAATTTATCAAAACTGTCTGAAAGAAAATTGAGCCTTGTTGCCCATAGCAACCAATCACAGCGCAGCTCTGATTTCTGAAGCTGCTCAAGTAAAATGACAGCTGTGCTCTGATTGGTTGCTATGGGCAACAAGGCCAGTTTGTCTATTTGATAGATTAGATAAATGAGCCCGTCTGTTCTTCCGGTCCCAAAGGTATCTACTTGGTTTCTCTAGCTGAGAACAATCCCATTGGAAGTATGGAGTCTATAAAAGTAGGGTCTTGGCAAATGTTCATAGCATTAGATGCCAGTAGACTACGGCAGACCAGTTTAATGACGGGTCTCTGAAAATAAAGACCTGCCAGGATTACACAGACTAGTTTGTATTGTTCGCTGCAGTAACACATAGCGAGCAGTAGAGGGTGTAAGAGCAACGCCATACACACAGCACGCAATTACAGAGGTATCAAGTTAGCGGCACTTGTGGCCGGCTTCCACCCAGGTGGCTGCTCTTCACTTCCACTGGGAGGACCAATGTGGCTGCGCTCATGAGTTTAGTCTTGTTGGGCATGGATGGGGCTCCGGCTCGTGAGAACTGCTGAGTGTTGTCTTTTTGGTAAGGCTCGGGAAAGGGCAGGTAATGTGTGAAAGCAATTCAGAAGCCTGATTGGACCTCTTAGCACTGTGATAACAGCCTGGTGCTATACGAAAAGACAAGCCTGAGTATGAGGTTCACTGATCATTAACTGTTGCTTGTCAGTCTTTTATACGGTCAGTGCTGGGATTTGTAGTTCCACTGCAGGGAGGGACACATATATAAAGTGTTGACCCTAAAAGAATCTATGTAAGGCTGGGCTTATGCAATTGTTTGCCACATGAGCACCAGGCAAGTACGCAATGACGTGGGAATTTGTTGCACTTCACCAATCCCCATGCACTGCCTTAACCCTTTGCAATCCAATTTTGGATTCACAGTATCCTAGGGGGCTTTCTCTTTCTGCCATTATACAATGGCGCCATCTGCTGGGTAGAGCCAGTACTGCGGTATGTGACATGCTGGAGAGGCCCCCGACAACAGAGCAGCCAGTAATCTACAGTAAGAATACCCTTCCGGATGTCTTCCGACATCAGAGCTGTACAGCCTTCAATGAGAATGTTACAGTGGATTGGAAAAGGTTAATACACACCAGATAGGCCGTGCCGTGATCTTTTAGGCGAGCGTTGTGTGAGCAGCGCAATTAAAACTCTATGGGAGATTGGTAATTTATAGTATGTGCGCAAAAACGGTGTGCATAATATGCATTAGCGTGCGCTTATGTGAGAATGACCCAAGATATATACTATGGTCGCTCCTGATTGCGTATATTCCCCCCTGCTGGCTGTACAATCCCTAAAGTGTGTGTAGACTTTTGTTAATGTATCTTCCAATGCATCTAAAAATTAAAAAGGCAATTTAGCAAATAATAATTTTAAATCTACTGTGGTTTTGTGTCTACATCTCCTGTGCAGACCTATGTGTCTCCATGGTTACAGGCGTCAAACAATATGTTCTTGCAGTTATACACTCTTCTAGGGTAAGGTCACCAGACGTGTGCATCCGGGATCTTTCTCCCCTCTTTCCACAGGAGAAGAGGTAAGGGATGACGCCGCTGTGGGCGCACAGACTTCCACCGGCAGCAGCTGCACTCAGAAGACCTGGAGGAGGGTAAGTATATGGGTTTCAGAGGGAATTCTTTACTGGGACTACTGTGGGAGTCACCGGAAGTCGGGGAGCGTTGACAGCCGGACGCTAATGTAGGAGGTGAGAAGAGCGCTGCAGAGTATGAAATAAGCCGCAGGTACGCAGCAATGGTACAGAATTTCAGTTTTTTAAAATATGGAAATGCTGCGTTAGATTTTTTTTGAACCTGCCCTGTACTTTTGATAACGATGGAGGTAAAATCATACATTGTGATAAGCCCCGCCCCCTGACCCCCCCCCCCTCTGTCTCGCTTTGACCCTGGTGAAATCTGGTTACTTTATTTAGGGTCCATTCACACTGGTGTATTTTCTGTCCATATTCAGTCTGTATTTTTTTACTGACTGAATACAGACCGCACACAGACTCATTGAGTTAAGGCCCATTTACATGCAACGGTTGTCGTTCAAATGAGCGGTAATAGTTACGTGCAAAAGTCACTTGTCGTTTATCGCTGAGCTTCAGCCTGCATAAAAATAGTGATTCATTTGTTCGTATTTTGTTCGGTTTAACCCTTTCCAATCCACTGTCTGACGTCTAAAGACATTCTATTTGAAGCCTGTACAGCTCCGATGTCCAACAGGGTATTCTTACTGTATATTACTGGCCGCTCTGTTGTCAGGGGCCTCTCCAGCATGTTCTATACCACAGTACTGGCTATAGCGAGCAGATGGCGCCATTGTATAATGGCAGAAAGGGAAAGCCCCCTAGTAAACCCTGAATCCAAAATTGGATTGCAAAGGGTTAAATACTATTTGCTCCTCTGACCCGGCAGGGCCTGGCAGGTCTGTAATATGATGTATAGGTTGAGCCCGTTAACCTGTATTGATCACACTTATTTCAACTAACTTGCTGTCTTATAAAATATTTTGGAACCTAAATGACATTTGTTCAGTGGTTTAGTCTTTCAAACGACTTGAGGCGGGGGGGGGGGGGGGGGGGGGGTGATGGTTTGCCCAGCTAAACACAATACTAGTTTACTCATGCAGCAGAAGACAATGGCTTTTTCCACAGTAAGGCCGGCTGCACAGGGACGGATTTCCGCCACGTAATTCGCGGCGGAAATCCGCTGCGTTGCCCGCAGCTGTTAGGTTCTGTTGAACCTAATAGCTCAGGGCTCACGGTGCGGAATTCCACCGCGGAATTCCGCACCGTGAATTCACCCGTCCTCACCCGCGGCATGCTCTATTTGCTGCGGGTTTACGTGCGGACGGCTTCCATTGCAGTCAATGCAGTCAATGGAAGCCGTTCGTTCACACTATCTTCCGCTATCTTCCGTGAAATCGCCTCTCTGCCTACCCCCGCCGCGTCACAGCCGTGTGCAGCCGGCCTTAGGCCTCATTCACATGAGCTTGGTTTTAGTGCATTATGGGCGCATGAAAAGATGGTGTCTATCAGGACCAATGGTTTTCTATAGAAGTGTTCAAATGAAGGCATCTTAGACACGCAAAAAGCTTGCGCCTACGGGCGCTTACACGCTGGCGATAGATTTTCCTGCGATGCGAGAGAGTGAAAACGCAGAGTTTTCAAAACCAATGATTTTCAATGTTTTTTTTTCTTATTTGTGATGTTTTTCACTCGCTCCAAGTTGCGATAAAAAAAAATCTGCAATATTGCCCATTGTTTTCAATGGGGCCGGGGAATTCCTGGGAAAGCTCTCTAGCCCCGCCTATGGCGCTTCTTTACGTAGACTTCAGCATTTGCTTTTATAGACCACATTCACAGTCCCGTATTTCTCATTGAAGTCTATGGGTGTAGCAAAAGAACAGCGAATAAACATTAGTATCCGCGCTCACTACACGTCTTTTTTGCGCACTCCATTTCCTGTGGTTGCGGTAAACCTGACATCACTTGGGCCTTCTTGTGTTTTTTTTCTTTGTACACCTGAAAATGAATGACGTATGGATGCAAAATGGACATGAAGAACGGCACATATAAAGCAAGAACACGTATCACAAACATACAGGCATGTTTTTTTAACATGTTGAAATTGCTTAACCCCGTGTGAAGGAGCCCCTACACAGGCCAATCCTCTTCCTGGTTTAACAAGCAATGATTGGCTATCTAGCTTGTTGATTTGCACTTGTTACTGCAGTTTCCACGCAGCAGATAATCTGTAGTTTGGTCCGAACGATTGTAGACCTGAGTGTTTACATTGGGAGACGTGCGGCCGACGAGCGAGCATTCTACATGCTCATTGGATGATCCCAGGCATATCTACACTGTTGGATGATCGGGTCAGAGGCCGTTGGTGTATTCCCCATCAAGGTATAAGTAGCACACCTCCTTTATTGAGGACTGAACGGCTCCCCGCTCTGACCCCAGACGCCGACGCATCATGTGATTCCGTACTGAACTCTATTTTTCCAGTATTTGCTGTGCTCCCTGGTAGATTACTTCTGCTTATTTCTATATTTTAATATACTTACCCCCCACCCCCTTTCCTCACTCCGTGACTCAGCAGTGTCCCCCGCTGAAGTTGGCGTGCGTTATGAAAATTGTACATTTTTTTTTCAGAGTTTCTTGTGCTTTTGGGATGTGACCGGCTCCCTTTTAAGGTTGATGTTGTCCCATGTAAAAGGGCCTTGAGGATCTGAAGAATAATTAGATCTTGATGACGTCTTCCATTTTGTAGGGTTACAGTTTTCTAAGAATGGGGCAGGACATTCTGTCGGTGCGTTGTGGAATCAAAGATCTCTTCACTGAGTTACCCAAGGTCAGTGACGGAGGCAGACTGGTGGAGGTGCTGTCTGGTGCCAAACGTTGCCTCGGAGAAGGATCGGTCTCGGCATCTGCTCAGGAGGTTTCTGAATTCAACAGAACACATTACACCCCTTTCCTTAGGTTTTTAGTGACGCAAATGGGACCACAATGGGTTGACCTGCTAACATCTGACTATTTGGATCTTTAGGACAGCTTTTTCTTAGATGGTCCAGGGGACCAAGCTTTCTTAGTGCTAATGGACAACTTTGTGAGAACTGGATGAGTATACACATAAGGCTTGTACATTGGGGAAATTTTTGTTTTTAAGAGTAAAATACCCTTTAAAGGGGTTTACCCTCAACTTAAAGGGCCACTTTAGCAAAAACTCATTTTTCCATCCATGCCCTTCCTCCTCTGATTAACTGTCATTTGTGTATTGCAGCCACTTCCATGCAGTGCAACCACTTGTCTGATGCTTATCTGACAGCATCTTGTGGCTGAGATCTGTTACTTTTATTTTTAAACCTATCCCATGATTCATAGCGTTACCTAGAGGCTATGTCATTTCTGTCTGCTTGGGGACAGTTTTAATTATAATTATCCTTTATATTCACCTAACTAATCTACAGAACATAAGTATACAGTCAGGGGGATGAGCTGTGATCTCCTCTATTATAACTGTGTGATCATTATAAGTAACTGACAGGATTTTTGTGTCTTCTTCTAAGCAGTTTCTATGGTATGGTCCATGTAACAGCATCACCCAGACTCAGAACATACTCCTCTCAGATAGCATAACCCGAAGTACATCTGAGATGGTCAGTACTGAGATCACAGAGGAGGAGAAAGAGGATATGACTTTCAGATGGAAAGGAAAAACTCACAAAGGTAAGACTGGCCCACTAATATGCATAAAACAATGCCCAGAGTGGCCCTATAACATTGCTTCACAGCCACTCTGTCCTTCCTGGTTGCTGCTGTCCCGGATATGTGACTGCTGCAGCCAATCACTGACTATAGTAGTCCCTGCTGTGACCAGTGATTGGCTGTAGCACTCTCAGGTCCTGGACAGCAGCAACCAGAAAGGACTGTTGGGAACCAATTTAAATGGGTTTTCGTCTGAAATACTATTGATCTATCATCAGGATAGGTCATCAATAGTTGATCGGCTGGGGTCTGCCACTCGGGACCCCGACCAATAAGCTGTGCGGGCGCATGCTGTCAGCGCCGCAATAACACATAGGTCGGAGTGGAAGTTTCCACGCCGACCTTCTTGTAGTGGCCGGTGCTTGTAACTGCAGGCACAGTTTTTATTGAAGTCAATGGGAGCCGTGCCTGCAGTTACTAGCGCCGGCTATTACAAGGGAGGTCGGCACGAAGGCTGACCCTCTGACCTCTGTGCATTTGGAGCCGAAGTCTCTGCGCCGACCTCCCATGTAGTGGTCGGCGCTGGTAACTGCAGGCATAACTTTTATTAAAATCAATGGGAGTCGTTCCTGCAGTTAAAAGCGCCAGCCGCTACATGGGGGTTGGCGCGAAGGCTTCTGCTCCGATCTGTTATTGTGGCGCTGACTGAATGTGCCCGCACAGCTGATCAGTCGGGGGCCCGACCAATCCTGAGGATAGGTCATCCATAGTATTTCAGTGGAAACCCGTTTTAAGTTAGAGAAAAAACCCCTAATGACACAAGATGTAAGTTTATGTCCTGGGTGCCTGGTACTTAGAGGCACAGAAAGTAAGCCGGGTGTGACAGACATTGAACCCCTTACAAACCGCAATCAATCGTTGTTGTTAGGTGTACTACAGTAGAAAGATTTCACTTTTGCTGAAATCAGTGGGAACGATGCCTCCTATTACACTTCTGTCTCTGACTGCTATGATGAGCCAGAAGTGTAATAGGAGGCAGCGCTCCCACCGAATTCAATGGGACTCGTATTGCATTCTCGGCTCTGACCATTGATAACTAATTCTGGCCTGCTGCATTGATAGTGGGCTGGAAGATCAGCTGATTGGTGGGGATATTGAACGGTGGACCCCCTCCGATCAACTATTTATGACTTATCCTGAGGATAAAGTCTTCAATAGTAAAAGCCTAGCATGCCCCTTTAACAGATAACCAGGAGATGGATTCTTGTGTTCTCTGCAGGATTTCTACAAGACTGTTTGCGGAATAGTCTACATGCTGCTGAAACTGACAAACACCGGGGACAAGATGAGTTCTGGTTTTCTTTTATAATTCATTTCTAGACTTTGTGTTCCTTTAGCAGCCATTTTTAATGAGCTCAGTGTGTTCCCCTGACATGTCTGTTAGTAATTGGTAATATTCCTTATGAAGTAACAATGCTGCAGTGCATCTTTTTATAACGGTTTTACTGTTGGTCTATTTTTCCTCCTGGAAATCTGACTATATGGACAAGATGGCGTTACAATTCGCTTCCTTAATAGGGTGTGTTTCTACACGGTCTTACACTTTCCCCCACCAATCAGTACTGACCGTATAACACCCGGTTGTCTTTTTATACATTTCTGTGAGGAACTAGAGAGGGATGTCCCTATTGAACACCCTTCAATTAAGTTGGGCTGCAGTATAATACCAGACATGGGGTTTAGGGCTCCTGCACACTTGGGTTTTTCTAGAGCAGTTTTTTTCTCGTGATATCACTGCGTTTTTTTTTAAACACAAATTACAATTGGACTTTCTGTTGTTAAAAACGCATTGCACAAAAACCGCCAAGTACAAACCTGCGATTTTTATGCAATGCCCTTTTAACATTAGAAAGTCCCATTGACATTTGCGGTAAACGCAGCGATACTGCGTGAAAAAAAACGTGCAAGAAAAACACAAGTGTGCAAGATCCGTTATAGAGACAAGTCTGTAACAAATGCTGTGTCCCTTTTTTTCTTGCGATCATGGGGGGTCCCAGCAATAAGACCCTCAGTGATCATATTGATCATATTGATTAATATGTAGAGAGGCAGATCTCCATTCTGTCCAGGAAATAACCCAGAAGTGTTCAGCTCCTTCCACCACACATGCTTCAGTGCTATAACCCTCTCTCCTCCTGTTATAGACCCTGTATCTGCCCTGATCGCTGTGTTCACGTACTGGAGAAGTTCTTGCATCGTGGAGCACTGGCCGCCCTTGTCTGGGAAGTTAGTCAGCAGCAGATGGAGGCGACGCCAACTCCAATCTTACATGAAGCCATCCTGACGAGGATCTGCAGCTTGCCGGATCAGTTGGTCAATTGTCTCCTAAAGCACAATAAAGTTGTCTTCTACCCTAAAACTTACTACCCCAATGTAGGGACCGCCATACTACGTGTGCTGCAGATGGCCTCTGTATCTCTGAGAGGTAAGTGTAGACCTAGTGGAAATACAGATATACACAAGTGCCTGTAGCAACCAATCAACTCATTGATTTCCTTTTTCAGATAACCAACTGCTTATATCTGGGCAACTGCCCCAGTTTTCTATTGCAACGATTCTTGTAAACCTCCCCACAGTCTTAGAATAGCTGGACACTATAGGACTTTTCAAACTTCTAGTGACAACTTTTGCCACATCAGGGGGGGAGGGGGGGGGGGCAGTCCTGCCTTGGAATGGAGGAATTGTGCTGTAAAGTGAGGCTCATACTTCATGTCTTTTCTCTTTTGGGAAAGGTTGCTCCATCGCTTTCATATCTCAGCTCCTGGGAAAAGTCTGCATGCAGGGTCATCAAAGTGAGTATCTTAGTTTTTATGAAAACCATTTCCTAACCCTTGTAAAACTAGGGTGTTAGTGGCCCAGTACACGCTTTCCTGGCCCCCTCCTTAATGTCCTACATTTATGTCTTATGTAGATGCTCTGTGCAAAACTGTCTTGTCATTCTGTTATGTGTATTGCACAGCTGCAGCAAGTGCAGGGTTAAGTGTTTGCAAAGTCTGGAGACTGTCTGTAAATGTGTCCATTTATAAAAGTGAGTGTTTGAGAGCGGGAAGGGAGTCCTTGTCTTGTGGAGTTGTAGTCAGGAGGTCCAGCTACATTTAGCCCTCATGTAGTGAAGCATGGAAGAGGAGGAGAGGTTTTCCCAGCTTGGATGTGCATGTGAGGAGGAAGGCGTGAGCCCCACCTAAGTGGAGCGAGAGCAACGGTAAGTGAGTGCTTGTCAAGGCCCAGTGCAGAGGTACTGCCTACGTGATGATTTCCTACGTGACCATCCGGATCTAGTGGATCACCGCTTCGAGGTGGTACACCCATTTTGTCTTTCACACCCAGCTGTCCTGAAGTCTAGATCACCGGGCTGGAGGTACTACTGTTCAAGTCTATTAATTTCCTGCACTGTCATTGCTCTAAATTGTCCCTTGAATTGTTAAAGTTTGCCAAGTAAAGTTTATTCCAGGCCCTGACCGTTCCCAGGGACCTCAGGTATTTCATATCTGTTTGCAGCTCGTTTTATTCTCCGCCGGAGTTCATTCTGGTCTGTACTGGAACAATGGCGTCACCTGTGACAAACTTTCTCTGTTCTACCATTTATTGGACTTCCATATCTTAGGGGTGTCTGAAAGAGGTCCAGCGCTGCCCTGGCCTTGGCTGCATGCGTCCT
This sequence comes from Eleutherodactylus coqui, assembly GCF_035609145.1. Taxonomy (NCBI): domain Eukaryota; kingdom Metazoa; phylum Chordata; class Amphibia; order Anura; family Eleutherodactylidae; genus Eleutherodactylus; species Eleutherodactylus coqui. Next base: position 139,501,296 of record NC_089844.1, read on the forward strand.
TTCGGGAGGGAGCATGGCAAGTACCGCCATGACAAGTCAGCATCTTGTTCCCTCAGCTACTTGGCGTATGGCATACTACGGGATGCTGCAATATGCTGAACATATTGTTAGTGTATTCCGTGCAGGTAATACGCTGTACCAATCTGCCATAAGCGCCCATGCTGCCGATCACATATTGGGCACAATAAAGATCGCGGCATGCTCTATCTTGGCGCATATTACACAAGCCTACATGCCAAGATAGTGCATAGTGATTGGCGGCCCACAGCAAGTACACAATGTCATTGCATACTTGCTGCATGCTGTGCGACTGTCACATGCGGGCAGCACACAGCGATTTGCGCTTGTGTGCAGCTGCCCTAAAAGCCAGAGATTTCTTATGATGCAGGTATATTAAGACTTTCACCATCTTCTCACGGCCCTTTCTGAGAGCAGAACAAGGTAGCAAGAGGCTCACTGATTACAGTGATATGTATCCTATATGTATCTGTGCAGTAGTTTGGGAGAAGCTTGAATTTTATCAGTAGCAGCCAGACACAGAGGACTACAGGATTCCTTGATATTCATGAGCTGCAGCTGTCTGGCTCACCCCATCCTCCAGCCACTGATGAATTGCTTCAGGCTGATCACTGTCTATCTATGTACAGTATTAATCAGTGGCCGGAGAGCAGGGTGGTCTAGCTACAGATAATGAATATGAGAGACTACTTCCTGTAGTCATCTGTGTCTGGCTGGCGCTAATACAATGTACATGGTGCGGTCACTACCTGGTGCAGTTCTCCGAGATGTCTGAAAAGATGGTGACAGTCTCTTACAAGGAGTTGTCGCACTAGGATGGCTCATTTCCATATTGGCATTTAAGTAACAGCAGACCAGGTCATCCATGTAATATGTGACTAGCATGTAGTATTACGTTTCTCTGAAGAAGCAGCTGCTGCAGTTTGCTTCCACAATGAACAGCCAGCGTCGGCTTTCAGCAGCAAAATCGGCTGTTTGCTAGAAGTTGCAGCTGATTTCCGCAGCATCTCCTACTATAGGACTGACTTTTCTGAGCCAATCCGGTTAAGAATAAAGTTAATATAAGGAAGTTTACTAAGGCTCCATCCCGGGGTCCCATCAAGGTGTCCATTTGAGATCCAGGAAACAGATCCCCTGGACAGAACCTGTCCCGGCTGCTATTGAAAACTGCTAAAACTGAGACCAATAGATCCCTGTTTCTGCAGGTTTCTGTTAACTTCTAGCCCTTTGTGCTGGAAGGAATAGCACGGTGGACTGCGCTGTTCTTTTCGGCATAAAATGCCAGAAATGAATGGAAGCCTGCTGTAACACAGACCTATTGGTCTCCATTTCAGCAGTTTTCAATAATGGCCATTTTGGGGGGTTTTAAACGGACGCCATAACGGGACCCTTGGATGGAGCCGAAAAAAAGATGTGAATGGAGCTTAAGGACTAGGCTGATGAGAAGTATCCTGTAATTAGGGAATATCCCTTGAAGGTGGATGGGATAACCATGTTCTGGCTCTTTATTACAGGGGAGATGTTTAATGTGCTGTTACCTCGCCTGACCACGCTTGTCCAGTCAGACTGCATCTGGCAGAGGATCTGTTGGAGACTGATAGTCTGTTCCTGGCCGGTGGATGGAGCCAGTGGTATCTGCACTTGTTCAGGTGGCAGATGGGTAAGTGAGAAATGTCTTGTCATGGCTTCTGCACCACATAAAGCTGACCATACATTTCGGATAGTTGTATGCCAAACAAGCTCATTTGGCCAACGGCTATCCGTCTTGACCCCCCCTCCCCCCCCACACTTTTACATAACCATTTGTGGCACCCTCAAATAGAACTCATCTTGTCTAATAACTACTTTGTATTTGAGTGTAATTATTATAGACAATGTCAGGGGACCGTCATGGGTTCGAACGTAGCACCGACATATGCCAACATATACATGGGCATCTTTGAAGATGACCATGTATGTACGTCGACTCATTGGAAGCCTGTGGTCTCCTGGTGGTGGTATATCGACGGTATTTTCCTGATTTGGACAGGCTAAGAGAGAATTGTTATAATTTCAAATGGAATTGAATGGGGTACGCCCCAAACTTCAGTTTACTTTGAATTATTCTAGAGAGAACATTCCATTTCTAGATGGACTCCTTTCCACACAAAGTGATACATCTGAGACAGAGGATACGACAGGGGGGTAATAGGGAAAAGAGAAGGGCAAGAAACGTGTAGTGAGCAAAAAGAGAGGGAAAAAAAAGGCCCACTATCCCTAACCACCCCCTATATTTTGTTGTGTTAATTTTATTTTATTAGCTGAGGTAATTAGGACCTGAGAATGACGGGAATATGGCACAGATTTGGTTGACAGGTGCAGAAACCAGCCAGCTAAGTGAGCGCACAGGTTATACTCTTGCAAATTTTGAAACTCAATCCAATGGTGCCATGTTTTAGAAAACTTTTCTTGTGTGTCTTTGGATGCTGTAAGGTCCTCCATCTCCATAATTTCATGGATCTTACGAACCCACATAGAAGTAGAGGGAGGAGACATTTGTCGACAGTTTCAGAATACATGACCTTGCTGCATCAACCAGATATCTCACCAAAGAGCGCTTATAGGAGAATGAGGGAATTCTCGCTGAGATTTAGGAGAAAGAATGCAGGTGAATTTGGGAGTGCGTACTCTGTGAATTTGGAGGAGGTGCGCCATACATCAGACCAGAACTCTGCACCGAGCATTCCCAAAATACAGGTAATATGGTCCCTCGGCACGTGCCACACCTCCAACAGAGGGGAGAAACAGCAGGTACCATGTTATGTAATCAAGAGGGCACCCTATACCAACGCGAGAGAATCTTGAAACCAGTTTCCTGAGTCTTGCTTGATATGTTGGATCTGTGTAAGGGTATAGATTTTATTTAGCTGTTCTGGTGTAAACGATACTGTCAAATCCCTTTTCCAGGCAGGTACACACGATGGTGGTGGGAGTCTCAGTTTTTGTAATTATTAGCTTATAAATGTGTGAAAGGGTATGTCGGAAGGGGCCCATTCTACTACAGAGTTGCTCAAATGAAGTTTATGCTTTGGAGAATCCCGAGGCGGGGGGGGGGGGGGGGGGGGGGGGGGAGAGAGAAAAGGAGATGTTTAATTTGAAGAATTTGCCAGTATGTCAGTGACGTGGCTTCTGTGATGTTTGTTAGTGCCTCTACGGATAGTCATTGGCCCTCTGAAAGCAAGTGGATTGCTCTACATCGGCACTATCGTACATTATCTTCACCGGAAGCTAGAAGCGGACGTAACTTTGCGGGAGTGAGCACCCCCTGTCAAGCCCCTAACTTCAGATTGGCAGTTTGTGCAGAGGCTCGGGTGTATGGTCAGAATGACCACAGCACAGCGCAGGGGACTGTCATCCACAGCAGCGGAGACCTGCGATTGTCGGGGTCTCACCTCCTGGCTCCTGTAATCGCGGGTGCACTGCAAGCTTGACAGTGCAGCTGTCTCTGTCCCCGTGCCCCGCCAGGGGTCCACAATCTCCGCTCCCTGCTCCAGTGTCTAGGCCGCTCTCCCTTCTCCCTCGTGCATGCGCTGTCACCCCCCAGCCCCTCCTGTATGTGCTGTGATGCCGTCTGGGAAAATCCGGCCGGATACCCAATCCGCTTGCCGCCCCTGCAGCCTATGCCCCCGTCCACCCTCGCCGGCTTTCAGAACGCTGTCTTTACCCTCTGTCCAGGTAGCCTGTTGCCAGACACAACCGGTGAGTCTCGCTATTGCCCTCCACTGCGTGGTGCTTCTGTCTGCCGTCCGCTGTCAGTTTCTCCATTGGCACCATTGCAGGGAGGCCTTTGGCAGTGGGACAGATGCACATACAGCTGAGGATGGAGCATAGCCAAAAGCAGCTGGGGGTGTACCCTACACCTCCCACAGCACAATGACAGGTCACCACCTATTTTTGTGGTGGAGACCAGATACAATAGTACTCTAAATCTCCCGCTGTGGATCCAAAGGTGGAGCCCACCTCCCTCTAAGCTAGACTGAAAGGCTGGGTTCCCCAATATGAGAAATGGTGGACAAGGCCTCGGTGAAATGCCCTGATTTGGTAAAACTCGGGAGAGGACCATGAGAGTGAGGCCTATTGTGGGGTGCAAATTGGTCTCTGGGGTAATTTTCCCTCATCCAGGGTAAGGCGATCAGGGGTATGGAGGAGAATGTCTGCTCCAAGGAGACCCATTGTTTAAACTCTGTGTCTATACCAGTCAACCACACGCAGTAAATGGGAGGCCTGATTATAGGTCACCCTATCTGGTAGGCCTAAACCCCCTCTCTCTTTAGGCCTCGACAAGGCACATAGGGCTATGTGGGAAGGTTTGTGTGCCCAGACAAACCTTGAGAGTAGGTAATGTAAGTGTTGGGAAAATCTGGGAATGTGAATAAGCAAGGCTTTGAGGATGTACCGTATTCTGGGCAGGATATTCATCTTAAAGGGGTTGTCCCGCGCCGAAACGGGTTTTGTTTTTTTTTAAACCCCCCCCCCCCGTTCGGCGCGAGACAACCCCGATGCAGGGGTTAAAAAAACAACCCCCACAGCGCTTACCTGAATCCCGGCGGTCCGGCGTCTTCATACTCACCTGCTGAAGATGGCCGCCGGGATCCTCTGTCTCCATGGACCGCAGGGCTTCTGTGCGGTCCATTGCCGATTCCAGCCTCCTGATTGGCTGGAATCGGCACGTGACGGGGCGGAGCTACACGGAGCTACACGGAGCCCCATAGAGAAGAGGAGAAGACCCGGACTGCGCAAGCGCGGCTAATTTGGCCATCGGAGGGCGAAAATTAGTCGGCACCATGGAGACGAGGACGCCAGCAACGGAGCAGGTAAGTATAAAACTTTTTATAACTTCTGTATGGCTCATAATTAATGCACAATGTACATTACAAAGTGCATTATTATGGCCATGCAGAAGTGTATAGACCCACTTGCTGCCTCGGGACAACCCCTTTAACTATTGATCATCTACCAAACCTGGAGAAAAGGTCTTTGGTCCATGATGTCTGGTCCTTTTTGATGTTTAATGGGCTCGGGTAGTTGGCTGCGTAGAGGTTGGAAGTATTTGATAGCGTGCCATATATGCAGAGTTCTTTAAGAGGGTTTGGAAGGGAAATGCGAGGGGTTGAAAGAAAAAACAATAAGTTGTCTGCGTATGCGGCTGCCTTCTGTATGTAGCCCCCTAACTGCCCCCAATATTGGTGATTACAGAAATATGGGCGAGGATGGGCTTTAGGCACAAGACAAAAAGAAGGGAGAGAGGGCAACCCTGTCGAGTACCGTTGGAGATTAGAAAAGAGTGGAAAACTGCCCCTTTGCTTTGACCGTCGCTGAGGGGGAGGAGTATAAACGAGAAATCGAGCGCATCTTCTGACCTAGTCCCAAGAGCCCCAGGGTTTCTTACAGAAAGTCGCAGTCGATCCTATCAAAGGCTTTGTCTGTGGACATAAGGCATATGGGAATGGATGTTTATTTTGCCTGGTGGATGATTTTGATGGCCTTAATAGTGTTGTCCTGTGCCTCCTTCAGTGGAACAAAACCCACTTGGTGTCCGTGTATCATATCGCGAATAAGTGGCGATATGCAATTGGCAAGGATTTTTGAGAAGAGCTTTATAGATCTACGTTTAGGAGAGAGATGAGACGATAGCTCTGGAATTCGGAGGAATCTTTTCCCTCTTTCGGAATCACCATAAGGAAAGCTTTCAGGATCTCTCAGGTAGATTGGTGCCTGCAGTGAGGGAGTTGACGGCCCGCAGGAAATGGGGGACAGGGCATTCGAAAAGGTCTTCTAGTATGATGGGGTGAACCCATCTGGGCCGGGAGCTTTCCCTGTCTGCGATTCTTTTAATGTAAGAGCTAGCTCTTCTGGTGAGATGGGAGTTTCTAGAGTCTGAACTGCCTCTCAAGAGAGATGAGGCAGTCCTGAATTTAGAAGATAAAAATGGACTGTTGCTCTATGTCATGTATGCTCCTTCTCTGACATGGGTGGTGATAAGTTATGTAAGGACTGATAGTCTCAAAACACCTTTGCTATCTGGGGTATACAAATGGAGGTTACTTCCTGATGTGCAAGTGATATGTGGTATGTAGGAACGAGTCCTCTCCTTCCTCAGGGCGCTGGCGAGAGTGCGGCTGGGTTTGTTACCCAATTTGTAGAAGTGTCTCCTACATTTTGTAAAACAGCCTTTAGCATGTGACATGGACAGTAAATGTACTTTGTCTTTTAATTGTGTTAACTCGCATCCCGTCCCTGTATCTAGGGTTTGTTTATGAACTGCCTTTAAGGTCTGGAAATGGCTCAAGAGGTTTGAGTTGGGCCCCTTTGTCCTTTTTTTAATTCTATAATCAATACTAATGAGGGAACGCACTTATGGGCCTCCCAAACGGAAAGCAGGGCAGTTTCTGGGACGCAATATTGCTAAAATATTCTTCTAGGGCATCTTGTATCTCCTAGCAATCAATGGATCTTGTATGAGTGATTCATTAAGACGCCACTGCCACGTCCTATCGTGTAGTGAAGGGAGAGAAAGCGAGAAAGAGATGTTGTCCATGTGTGCTGATGTGATGTAAGGGAGGCTAGCATGTTGGATCAGGAAATAGTCTTTTCTGGAATAGGAGTTGTGTGGATGAAAAAAGAAAGTTTAGTCTTTAGTGGAAGGATGAATGATTCTCCAAGCATCTACTAACTGGTGCTTGTAGAGTGTCTTGCGAAACCTGTGGTGTGTTGACCCAGGTAAACTACTGACCCCATTTGAATTGTCTATGGATATGTTAAGGGAAATGTTGAAGTCACCCCCTAGTATCAGACTTAAAGGGGTTGTCTCGCGGGAGCAAGTGGAGTTATACACTTCTGTATGGCCATATTAATGCACTTTGTAATATACATCGTGCATTAAATATGAGCCATACAGAAGTTATACACTTACCTGCTCCGTTGCTGGCGTCCTCATCTCCATGGTGCCGTCTAACGCTGTCTTCTCCTTCCATTTAGACGCGCTTGCGCTGTGCGGTCTTCTGCTGTTTCAATGGAGCTGCTCCGGCGTGCAGGAGGCTGGAATCGGCAATGTGACGGGGGCGGAGCTACGCGATGACGCGTACAAGGGTGCGGAGCCAGAACACCGCTGCTGCCGGAGGGAGCCGAAGGGGAAAGACCCATCTGCGCAAGCGCGTCTAATCCGGCGATTAGATGCTGAAACTAGACGGCACCATGGCGATGGGGACGCCAGCAACGGAGCAGGTAAGTGAATAACTTCTGTATGGCTCATATTTAATGCACGATGTATATTACAAAGTGCATTAATATGGCCATACAGAAGTGCATAACCCCACTTGCTATCGCGGGACAACCCCTTTAAGGTCTAGTTTCTTTCTGTCTCAGCCTTGGGACTTCGGACTATTCTCATTCTCTCAATATTGCTGTGGTATACCCTCTCTTGTTAGAAACAGTAGCAGCAACTGGACAAAAGTTCTGAGATGGCTTTTAATTTTCCTGTGATGGTATTGGGCCACGTGAAGTCACACCCAATGCTGCCGCATACTTTGCTTTTTGCCCAGACTCCTATTATATGAAACAGACCTGATCCTTGTGACTATCAGAACAGACTGTACTCCTACATTTTTTTCTTGTATTATAGTTCATTTTTTTCCACTTTATATTCTGACTAGCTGATATACCCGGCTTCGCCCGAGTTAATTTGGTACTGGTGTTTATCTGGTGTTCACACGGAAAATCTTATCAAGTCGTGGTTACTTTAGAGATACCGGAAAAATATATGTTCACCATTTTGCATAGTTCTCTGCGTTACTCAGGAAACACCACGTGGAGGTAACCATGCGACGTTTCCTTTATATAAAATTACATCAGGAAGTGAGAGAATTAGATTCCGTACGTAAAATTTGGATGCTAATTCTTTTGCGCACAGAATTGAATAATCGAGTTGGGACTCATTAGCTTTTTCTATTTATGACATAATCAATGCTCGTGCCAAATTTCACGTTTCTATGACATCGGAAAGTGAGAAAATTAGATTCCGTACGTAAAATTTGGACGCTAATTCTTTTGCGCTTAGAATTGAATAATCAAGTTGGGACCCATTAGCTTTTCCTATTTATGACATATTCAATGCACGTGCCAAATTTTAAGTTTCTATAACATTGGGAAGTGAGAAAATTACATTCCGTACGTAAAATTTGGACGCTAAGTCTTTTGCGCTAGAATTGAATAATCGAGTTGGGACCCAATTACTTTTCCTATTTTGGTTTAAACTATGCTTGTGCCAAATTTCATGTTTCTATGACATCGGGAAGTTGGAGAACTTTTGGCGAGTCAGTCAGTCAGTGAGTGAGTGAGTCAGTGAGGGCTTTCGTCTTTATATATATGTATATATATATAGATAATTGTCTCCTTAAACCCATGAGACAGTGATGATGAGTTGACTCTGTGTGACAGACGTGGTGACACCGAGCTGAAGAATAGCAAAGTTCCAGCATATATCTGGGATTGCATGGAAGGTAAGATACTAACAGTATGCTAGGCTGAAAAAAGACACATGACCATCTAGTTCAGACTATTAACCTCTTCCCGCCCCATGACGTAAGGGTATGTCATGGCAGGGTGGTACTTCTCGCAAAATGATGTACCCTTACACCATAGGGATAGCGCGAGATCTGCTGTCACTAGTAGCCGGCGTCCTGCTGCGATAGTGGGGGGGCATCGGAGATGCGCCCCCCCCCCACTGTTAAAGGGGGAAAGGGTTCACAGAGGGAGCGCGCGCTCCCTCTGTGTCTCAACATCGCGAGAGCCCGGCTGGTTGCTATGGCAACAGGACGCCAGATAATGGCGGCCTGTATTGCCATAGCCTGTGATCGCTAAAGTAAGCGATAAGGCATGGCAGGAAAGAAGTCCTGCCATGCCTTATCGTAGCGATCTGCAGTCCTGCTGTGGAAATACCTCAGAGGGTCATAGATGGTGTAAAAATAAGAGAAAAACAAAGTACAAATAATAAAATGTAGAAAAAAAAATGTTAAACCCTTTTTTTATGCTTTCTCTCATATTAGCATAAAAAAATTAAAAATCCCACATATTTGGTATCAACGCGTCCGTAACGACGTGTACTATGAATTGAACATGCTTTTTATCCTGCACGGCAAACAGTGTTTTAAAAAAATGCTAAAAAAACTGAGGCAAAATCTCAAAAAACACAGTACAGGTGATTAAAAAAAAACGTGTGTACCCCAAAATGGTACCAATAAAAACTACAGCTCGGCTCGCAAAAAATAAGCCCTCATAGAGCTCCGTGCATGGAAAAATAAAAGTTATAGAACTTTGAATGCAGTGAATTTAGAAAAAAATTATTTCCAAAAAGATGGTTTTTATTGTGGAAAAACCTAAAAAAAATTTGAATTTTGGTATCGTTGTAACCGTACCGTGCCGCAGAAAAAAAATGTAGCGTGTCATTTATGCTGCATAATTAACGCTTTAAAAAAAAAAAAAAAAAAAATCTACGGCAGAATTGATGCATTTTCTCTCCCTACAATCATAAAAAAAAAATTAAAGGTTTACAATATAGTTTATGTAACCAAAAATGGTACCAATAGAAACTACAGTACGCCACGCAAAAAACAAGCCCTTATACGGCCGCGTCGACGGAAAAATAAAAAAGTTATGGCTTTTGAAAAATGAAGATGAAAAAATACCAAAAATCGTTTGGGCCTCAACGCCAAAATGGGCCGTGTCATTAAGGGGTTAAAGATTGTTCATCCCATGTGTAGCATGTTTTACACCTAAGGCAGTTTTCCCATCTCAGAAAGTGATGGCTTGTCACTAGGATATGTCATCACGTTTTCATCAATATAGGTCCGACCTCCTGGACCCAGGCCAGTCCCAATTGCCCACTATACAGGAAAAAAACTATAAAGGAATCACAGCGCTGCTTTAGCATCTTCATTCTCGGGATCCGTGAGGGTCCCAGCATTCGGACCACCACAGATCAGGATGTGGTGACCACCACAGATCAGGATGTGGTGACCTTCTAGCAATAGGCCACCAGGAAGAAAACCTTTCATCTGAGATTTAAAAGTTTGATAATGTTTAACCAATATATTGATACATCGATCTAGAGTTCTAAAGCTTTAAGGAGTTGTAATAAGATGGCATTCCCTGCTTGATATGCCTTATTAGGGAGTAGGAACATTACAGAGAGTGGACAATCCTCGGTGGGACAAATCCGCACCCTCACTTGATTGAAGAATCTGTCTTGCTGGTGCTCACCATGGGCTCCGGTCTCCTCAGATAGGGAGGTACACTACACAACCTCACAGTGCAAGGAACATGAACCGTATGAGAGGCGTCCCTCCCGATAAATGTGTAGGATGGCCTGAAGCTCCATCATTTCGCACTGCAACTCATGGGCTTCCCAATCTGTGTTTAGACGGACAATGCAATTGCGGTTGTGTACATAAATTATCTGGGCAGTCACGGAGGAATCTCACCTTTTAGCGATTTTTGACAGTCTATATAGCAGTTGTAGACAACTTGATCGCTGAGTTGAGTGAAGGTTCAGCTGGGAGAATGTGTTTTAAAAACGTTGCCACAGATGTAGTCGCCCAGACGTCGACATGATTGCGTCCAGAGTTAATCGCAAGCTTCCATGCTTTGTGTCCAGGTCGCAAGACCCCACCCCTCCCCCAAGCATATTAACTTTTTCCACAACACTTCTGCCCTATTCAGCAAATTCAGCAACCTGATTGCTGGAACTGCTGAATAGGGCAGAAGTGTTGTGGAAAAAGTTACCGTAATATGCACTGAAGGTGGTGGTGTACTTCCACATCAATAAGGACATTGTTGTACCCTCTCTTTGTCCTTCAGACGCTCATCCGAAGGCACGCAGTCTTCATAAGTTGGACTTAGTTTGTGCTTTGTAAATTTATTTGTCTCAAACATCCGTCTTGAGGCGCTCAAACTCTTTTCATGATTGTGGATGGTCCGAGACATGGCCTTGTGTCTTCCAAGGGTGTCCTATCATGTTAAATGAGGTCGGCTGTGGTGGAGACATACCGTGCAAAAGGCAGCTAACTGCCTTCTGTGTTATTTGTTCTTGAAATCTGTAAAGCCATCCCATGCTTTTACGTGATCGCCATTATCCAATAGATAGTGGCGATCACGTGACAGGAGACCGCTCACTGCGGTCCTCTGTCACTGCTCCAGGCTCTTGGCTACCTTTAGGGGGGGTTCACACAGGGCGGATTTGCAAATCCGCCTGCAGCCGCTAATCTCGGGATTAGCCAGCCATGTGGACGAGATTTCTCAGAAATCTCGTCCACATGGGACGGCCAATCAACTGCGGTTAATCCGTCCGAAACCGTGGCTGCGGCGCGGCTTTGCCGACCGCAGCATGTCCAATCTTTTTATCTTTCTGTTGCGGCCGGCGCTCTATGGGAGCGCCGGCCACAGCGGAAGAGCAAGCGGCCGGGCCGCTTCAAAGCCGCCGCGGGTTTCTCCGTGGCGCTTCTCCCGGCGGAAATCTCGCGTTTTTTGCTGCGGCCAAACCGCGAGATTTCCGGCGGGATTCCGCCCTGTGTGACCCCAGCCTTAGTAGGCAGAAGCAAGGAGATTTTAAATTTCCCGAGTCCTCCCCAGCTCTGCGCTTGGGCTAAAGCTGGGAAAAGGTCCAGGAATAAAGATCCCATCAGGGAACATTTCCCAGGGGCCTTAAATAAGTAATTGAACCTCCCCTCACGGTTCGGATTTGTGACGGGAGTTAGGACTTTTTTTTACTATTACATGATCGCTGTTATTCATTAAATAACGGCCATCACGTGACAACAGATCGAGTACCGCGGCCCCCCTCATAAAATCTCCAGGCTCTCGGCTTTGTTTGGTAGCCGAGCACATGGAAATTTTAAATTACCCTGGCAAACCGCTGCTTTTTTTTTTTGTCACACAGTTCCAATCGCACCGCGGGCATTGGGCCCCCCTTTTTTTCTTCCTCACACAGGTACAATCACACCGCGGGCATGTGGGCCCCCTTTTTTTTTTTGGCCCCACACGGCCAATTGCATTGCGAGCATGGGAGGCCTCCTTTTTTTTGGCCACACGTGGCATATCGCACCACGGGCGTGGGGCCCCTTTTTTTTTGCCACACAGGGCCATTTGCACCACGGGCATGGGGCCCCCTTTATTTTGCCACACACTACCAATCGTACCGCGGGCATGGCGGCCCCCTTTTTTGCCTCACACGACCAATCGCACTATGGGCATGGCGGCCCTCTTTTTTTTGCCTCACACGGCAAATCGCACCGCGGGCATCGGGCCCCCTTTTTTGCCTCACACAGCCAATCACACCGCAGGCATGGGGGGCCCCCTTTTTTTTGCCACACACGGCCAATCACACTGCGGGCATGAGGGGCGCTTTTTTTTGCCATACACAGCCAATCGCACCGCGGGCATGTGGGCCCCCTTTTTTTTCGACACACACGTCCCGTGGTCAAGGGGGCTTCCTTTTTTATTGCCACACACGTCCAATCGCACCACAAGCGAGGAGACTTCCTTTTTTATTGTCGCAGCGCGGGTGTGGGGGCCTCCTTTTCTTTACTTTTTTTTTTCGCCACACGCCCTATCGCACCACGGGCATGGGGCCCCAACTTATTTTTTGCCACAAACATCCATTCGCACCGTGGCCATGGGGGATTCCTTTTTTTTTCACCACACACCGCTAATCGCATCGCAGGATGGGGGCCTCCTTTTCTTTCCCTTTTTTTTTTTTTTTTGCCACACACGCCCAATCGGATCACAGGCATGGGGCCCCACTTTTTTATTTTTTTTGTCACACGCAGCCATTTGCACCGCGGGTATGTGGGCCTCCTTTTTTTTGCCACACCCAGCCATTAACACCGCGCGTATAGGGGCCCCCTCATCCTCCTCCCCCCCCCCCAACACATGGCCAATAGCACCGCACGTATAGTGGCCTCCTCCTCCCCCCCCCCCCCCACACGGCCAATCACACCGCACATATAGGGGCCGCCTCCTCCCCCCCCCCCCCCACACACAGCCAATCGCACCGCGCGTATAGGGGCCTCATCCTCCTCCCCCCCCCCACACACAGCCAATCGCACCGCGCGTATAGGGGCCTCCTCCTCCTCCCCCCCCCCCCACACACACGGCCAATCGCACTGTGGGCATGAGGGCACCCTATTTTTTCGCTACACATGGCCAATCGCACTGCGGGCATGGGTTTCTCCTTTTTTTTTTTTTTGCCACACACCGCCATTCGCACCGTAGGCATGGGGCCCCCTTTTTTTTGCCACACGCGGCCAATCACACCGTGGGCATGGAGGTCTGCTTTTTTTTTTCCCGAACACCGCCAATCGCACCGTCAGCATAAGGGCTTCCTTCATTTTTTCTTTTTTTGCCTATGGTTGGCGGCGCAGAAACGGTGCTCAGGTTTACAGTCACGATTGGGCGGTACTATGGGTTGACAGTCACAATGGCAAGGGGGTGCGGCAGTGGAGCTGTGAGGCCCGGCGAGCCAAGCCAGGTGAGGGTCAGTGTCACCCATAGCCACCTACGTTTTTGGTGGCTAACAGCGTGGTGGGCAGTGCAGCGTTCGGGCTCCGGGTAAAAAATGGCGCCTTGGCAACATGTGCAGAATGTAAGAGGCCTGTAATGATTTTCTGTGGTCTTCTGTATGTGCAAACTGTTTGGGTTAAATGGACTCTCTAGTGCCCTGTTGCCCAACTTTCATAGAAGATGTGATACGGTTGGGCACGGAGGCTCCAGTTCACTGCTGTACCACCTCTGACAGATGAGCCGTCATCAGCTCCCTTCCGACAATGCTTTCAGTTTTCAGGCCCCTGGGGTTCAGTTGCAGCGCCACCGGCCGCACTGTCTTCTAATGCCAATTTGGAGCCATTTCCCTGGGCCCGGGCCTATGGCTGCTTTGAGATGCCCATAATGAATCGCCTTGCGGGTGGTGCTACACTAACCATAAAGCTACAGTGTCAGTCAATCACAGCGCTTGCTTAGTGACGCACGCTAAGGAGCTGGTGGAATAAGCAGATAGGCAGGTGACAAAGCCACTGTTTTTCCAATGGCAATCTCCTAATGGTAAATTTCGGTTGGCTCTTTCAGGGTTTTCAGCACGCGGAGCTAATAGTTCGGCACGCATTTTGCGTTCTGTTGTGGTAAGTAAAATGCGCGTCTCCCTGAGGGCAAAGACTCTGCAGTTGGCGGCATAGAGATAGTGCTCAGGTTTACAGTCACGATTGGGCGGTACTATGGGTCGACCGCCACAACGGCAAGGGGGTGCGGCAGTGTAGCTGTGAGGCCTGGCGAGCCAAGCCAGGTGAGGGTCGGCGTCACCCATAGCCACCTACGTTTTTGGTGGCTAACAGCGTGGTGGGCAGTGCAGCGTTCGGGGTTCCGGGTAAAAAAAGCGCCTTGGCGACATGTGCAGAATGTAAGAGGCCTGTAATGATTTTCTGTGGTCTTCTGTATGTGCAAACTGTTTGGGTTAAATGGACGTCCACGGGAGTGCGGTAGGGAAATTGCAGAGTGTAACGGAACTATGTTGTGCGGTGATGATTTGAGGTTTGTCGGTTTTGAATTCTTCTCTAATTAGAGTAAAAGGCTGTGAAATGAGCGGTTAATTTATTACAGAGCCCAGAGGGTTGGGTGTGGTAGGAAGCCTAGGCCACTAAGGTAAAAGTAAAGCGCGCTGGGCGGTATGCCTTCAGCTGTCACTCTACCCCCCAGCAAGCTGGGTACTCATTGCACTGACCTCGGAAGGACAGAAGGCTGAGTCGACCCTGAGCCGGCTACCTGACGTACGCGGGGATTGAACCCGCACATCTCAGGTCGTGAGCGACAGCTTAGCACTGCGTAAAGCTGCACTAATGGTCTGCGCCACACGAGGCCCACGATGTAACAAGGTGCCGGTTTACATCTATAATCCTGGTCCAGTGTCTAGCTTGGAAACGAGATGCCATATAGACAGGCGTGGAGGCTCTGGTACCCTGCTGTACCGCCTCTAGCTTGGATACAAGATGTGCTACGGTGTGGTGGGGCATGGATGCTGTAGTGCTAAGTTCGGCCACCTCTTGCTTGGATTCAGGATGTGATACGGGCGGGCATGGAATCCCTAGTGCCCTGTTGGGACACCTCCAGCTTTCGTATAAGATGTGATACGGGGGTGGGAGAAGGGGAAGGTAGCTGCAGCAGCCTGTTTCACCGCCTTTAGCTTGGATACGAGATGTGATACCGGGGGGGCATGGATGCTCTAGTGCTAAGCGGGGCCACCTTTTGCTTGGATCCAAGATGTCATACGGGCTGGCATGGACTCTCTAGTGCCCTGTTGCTCCAGCTTTCATAGAAGATGTGATACGGTTGGGCACGGAGGCTCCAGTTCACTGCTGTATCACCTCTGACAGATGAGCCGTCATCAGCTCCCTTCCGACAATGCTTTCAGTTTTCAGGCCCCTGGGGTTCAGTTGCAGCGCCACCGGCCGCACTGTGTTCTAATGCCAATTTGGAGCCATTACCCTGGGCCCGGGCCTATGGCTGCTTTGAGATGCCCATAATGAATCGCCTTGCGGGTGGTGCTACACTAACCATAAAGCTACAGTGTCAGTCAATCACAGCGCTTGCTTAGTGACGCACGCTAAGGAGCTGGTGGAATAAGCAGATAGGCAGGTGACAAAGCCACTGTTTTTCCAATGGCAATCTCCTAATGGTAAATTTCGGTTGGCTCTTTCAGGGTTTTCAGCACGCGGAGCTAATAGTTCGGCACGCATTTTGCGTTCTGTTGTGGTAAGTAAAATGCGCGTCTCCCTGAGGGCAAAGACTCTGCGGTTGGCGGCATAGAGATAGTGCTCAGGTTTACAGTCACGATTGGGCGGTACTATAGGTCGACCGCCACAACGGCAAGGGGGTGCGGCAGTGGAGCTGTGAGGCCCAGCGAGCCAAGCCAGGTGAGGGTCGGCCTCACCCATAGCCACCTACGTTTTTGGTGGCTAACAGCGTGGTGGGCAGTGCAGCGTTCGGGGTTCCGGGTAAAAATGCGCCTTGGTGACATGTGCAGAATGTAAGAGGCCTGTAATGATTTTCTGTGGTCTTCTGTATGTGCAAACTGTTTGGGTTAAATGGACGTCCACGGGAGTGCGGTAGGGAAATTGCAGAGTGTAACGGAACTATGTTGTGCGGTGATGATTTGAGGTTTGTCGGTTTTGAATTCTTCTCTAATTAGAGTAAAAGGCTGTGAAATGAGCGGTTAATTTATTACAGAGCCCAGAGGGTTGGGTGTGGTAGGAAGCCTAGGCCACTAAGGTAAAAGTAAAGCGCGCTGGGCGGTATGCCTTCAGCTGTCACTCTACCCCCCAGCAAGCTGGGTACTCATTGCACCGACCTCGGAAGGACAGAAGGCTGAGTCGACCCTGAGCCGGCTACCTGACACCGACCTCGGAAGGACAGAAGGCTGAGTCGACCCTGAGCCGGCTACCTGACGTACGCGGGGATTGAACCCGCACATCTCAGGTCGTGAGCGACAGCTTAGCACTGCGTAAAGCTGCACTAATGGTCTGCGCCACACGAGGCCCACGATGTAACAAGGTGCCGGTTTACATCTATAATCCTGGTCCAGTGTCTAGCTTGGAAACGAGATGCCATATAGACAGGCGTGGAGGCTCTGGTACCCTGCTGTACCGCCTCTAGCTTGGATACAAGATGTGCTACGGTGTGGTGGGGCATGGATGCTGTAGTGCTAAGTTCGGCCACCTCTTGCTTGGATTCAGGATGTGATACGGGCGGGCATGGAATCCCTAGTGCCCTGTTGGGACACCTCCAGCTTTCGTATAAGATGTGATACGGGGGTGGGAGAAGGGGAAGGTAGCTGCAGCAGCCTGTTTCACCGCCTTTAGCTTGGATACGAGATGTGATACCGGGGGGGCATGGATGCTCTAGTGCTAAGCGGGGCCACCTTTTGCTTGGATCCAAGATGTCATACGGGCTGGCATGGACTCTCTAGTGCCCTGTTGCTCCAGCTTTCATAGAAGATGTGATACGGTTGGGCACGGAGGCTCCAGTTCACTGCTGTACCACCTCTGACAGATGAGCCGTCATCAGCTCCCTTCCGACAATGCTTTCAGTTTTCAGGCCCCTGGGCTTCAGTTGCAGCGCCACCGGCCGCACTGTGTTCTAATGCCAATTTGGAGCCATTACCCTGGGCCCGGGCCTATGGCTGCTTTGAGATGCCCATAATGAATCGCCTTGCGGGTGGTGCTACACTAACCATAAAGCTACAGTGTCAGTCAATCACAGCGCTTGCTTAGTGACGCACGCTAAGGAGCTGGTGGAATAAGCAGATAGGCAGGTGACAAAGCCACTGTTTTTCCAATGGCAATCTCCTAATGGTAAATTTCGGTTGGCTCTTTCAGGGTTTTCAGCACGCGGAGCTAATAGTTCGGCACGCATTTTGCGTTCTGTTGTGGTAAGTAAAATGCGCGTCTCCCTGAGGGCAAAGACTCTGCGGTTGGCGGCATAGAGATAGTGCTCAGGTTTACAGTCACGATTGGGCGGTACTATAGGTCGACCGCCACAACGGCAAGGGGGTGCGGCAGTGGAGCTGTGAGGCCCAGCGAGCCAAGCCAGGTGAGGGTCGGCCTCACCCATAGCCACCTACGTTTTTGGTGGCTAACAGCGTGGTGGGCAGTGCAGCGTTCGGGGTTCCGGGTAAAAATGCGCCTTGGTGACATGTGCAGAATGTAAGAGGCCTGTAATGATTTTCTGTGGTCTTCTGTATGTGCAAACTGTTTGGGTTAAATGGACGTCCACGGGAGTGCGGTAGGGAAATTGCAGAGTGTAACGGAACTATGTTGTGCGGTGATGATTTGAGGTTTGTCGGTTTTGAATTCTTCTCTAATTAGAGTAAAAGGCTGTGAAATGAGCGGTTAATTTATTACAGAGCCCAGAGGGTTGGGTGTGGTAGGAAGCCTAGGCCACTAAGGTAAAAGTAAAGCGCGCTGGGCGGTATGCCTTCAGCTGTCACTCTACCCCCCCAGCAAGCTGGGTACTCATTGCACCGACCTCGGAAGGACAGAAGGCTGAGTCGACCCTGAGCCGGCTACCTGACGTACGCGGGGATTGAACCCGCACATCTCAGGGCGTGAGCGACAGCTTAGCACTGCGTAAAGCTGCACTAATGGTCTGCGCCACACGAGGCCCACGATGTAACAAGGTGCCGGTTTACATCTATAATCCTGGTCCAGTGTCTAGCTTGGAAACGAGATGCCATATAGACAGGCGTGGAGGCTCTGGTACCCTGCTGTACCGCCTCTAGCTTGGATACAAGATGTGCTACGGTGTGGTGGGGCATGGATGCTGTAGTGCTAAGTTCGGCCACCTCTTGCTTGGATTCAGGATGTGATACGGGCGGGCATGGAATCCCTAGTGCCCTGTTGGGACACCTCCAGCTTTCGTATAAGATGTGATACGGGGGTGGGAGAAGGGGAAGGTAGCTGCAGCAGCCTGTTTCACCGCCTTTAGCTTGGATACGAGATGTGATACCGGGGGGGCATGGATGCTCTAGTGCTAAGCGGGGCCACCTTTTGCTTGGATCCAAGATGTCATACGGGCTGGCATGGACTCTCTAGTGCCCTGTTGCTCCAGCTTTCATAGAAGATGTGATACGGTTGGGCACGGAGGCTCCAGTTCACTGCTGTACCACCTCTGACAGATGAGCCGTCATCAGCTCCCTTCCGACAATGCTTTCAGTTTTCAGGCCCCTGGGGTTCAGTTGCAGCGCCACCGGCCGCACTGTGTTCTAATGCCAATTTGGAGCCATTACCCTGGGCCCGGGCCTATGGCTGCTTTGAGATGCCCATAATGAATCGCCTTGCGGGTGGTGCTACACTAACCATAAAGCTACAGTGTCAGTCAATCACAGCGCTTGCTTAGTGACGCACGCTAAGGAGCTGGTGGAATAAGCAGATAGGCAGGTGACAAAGCCACTGTTTTTCCAATGGCAATCTCCTAATGGTAAATTTCGGTTGGCTCTTTCAGGGTTTTCAGCACGCGGAGCTAATAGTTCGGCACGCATTTTGCGTTCTGTTGTGGTAAGTAAAATGCGCGTCTCCCTGAGGGCAAAGACTCTGCGGTTGGCGGCATAGAGATAGTGCTCAGGTTTACAGTCACGATTGGGCGGTACTATCGGTCGACCGCCACAACGGCAAGGGGGTGCGGCAGTGGAGCTGTGAGGCCCAGCGAGCCAAGCCAGGTGAGGGTCGGCCTCACCCATAGCCACCTACGTTTTTGGTGGCTAACAGCGTGGTGGGCAGTGCAGCGTTCGGGGTTCCGGGTAAAAATGCGCCTTGGTGACATGTGCAGAATGTAAGAGGCCTGTAATGATTTTCTGTGGTCTTCTGTATGTGCAAACTGTTTGGGTTAAATGGACGTCCACGGGAGTGCGGTAGGGAAATTGCAGAGTGTAACGGAACTATGTTGTGCGGTGATGATTTGAGGTTTGTCGGTTTTGAATTCTTCTCTAATTAGAGTAAAAGGCTGTGAAATGAGCGGTTAATTTATTACAGAGCCCAGAGGGTTGGGTGTGGTAGGAAGCCTAGGCCACTAAGGTAAAAGTAAAGCACGCTGGGCGGTATGCCTTCAGCTGTCACTCTACCCCCCAGCAAGCTGGGTACTCATTGCACCGACCTCGGAAGGACAGAAGGCTGAGTCGACCCTGAGCCGGCTACCTGACGTACGCGGGGATTGAACCCGCACATCTCAGGTCGTGAGCGACAGCTTAGCACTGCGTAAAGCTGCACTAATGGTCTGCGCCACACGAGGCCCACGATGTAACAAGGTGCCGGTTTACATCTATAATCCTGGTCCAGTGTCTAGCTTGGAAACGAGATGCCATATAGACAGGCGTGGAGGCTCTGGTACCCTGCTGTACCGCCTCTAGCTTGGATACAAGATGTGCTACGGTGTGGTGGGGCATGGATGCTGTAGTGCTAAGTTCGGCCACCTCTTGCTTGGATTCAGGGTGTGATACGGGCGGGCATGGAATCCCTAGTGCCCTGTTGGGACACCTCCAGCTTTCGTATAAGATGTGATACGGGGGTGGGAGAAGGGGAAGGTAGCTGCAGCAGCCTGTTTCACCGCCTTTAGCTTGGATACGAGATGTGATACCGGGGGGGCATGGATGCTCTAGTGCTAAGCGGGGCCACCTTTTGCTTGGATCCAAGATGTCATACGGGCTGGCATGGACTCTCTAGTGCCCTGTTGCTCCAGCTTTCATAGAAGATGTGATACGGTTGGGCACGGAGGTTCCAGTTCACTGCTGTACCACCTCTGACAGATGAGCCGTCATCAGCTCCCTTCCGACAATGCTTTCAGTTTTCAGGCCTCTGGGGTTCAGTTGC
The DNA here is from genome assembly GCF_035609145.1 of Eleutherodactylus coqui. Lineage (NCBI taxonomy): Eukaryota > Metazoa > Chordata > Amphibia > Anura > Eleutherodactylidae > Eleutherodactylus > Eleutherodactylus coqui. Next base: position 139,521,752 of record NC_089844.1, read on the forward strand.
AGCGCCACCGGCCGCACTGTGTTCTAATGCCAATTTGGAGCCATTACCCTGGGCCCGGGCCTATGGCTGCTTTGAGATGCCCATAATGAATCGCCTTGCGGGTGGTGCTACACTAACCATAAAGCTACAGTGTCAGTCAATCACAGCGCTTGCTTAGTGACGCACGCTACGGAGCTGGTGGAATAAGCAGCTGGCAGGTGACAAAGCCACTGTTTTTCCAATGGCAATCTCCTAATGGTAAATTTCGGTTGGCTCTTTCAGGGTTTTCAGCACGCGGAGCTAATAGTTCGGCACGCATTTTGCGTTCTGTTGTGGTAAGTAAAATGCGGGCGTCTCCCTGAGGGCAAAGACTCTGCGGTTGGCGGCATAGAGATAGTGCTCAGGTTTACAGTCACGATTGGGCGGTACTATAGGTCGACCGCCACAACGGCAAGGGGGTGCGGCAGTGGAGCTGTGAGGCCCAGCGAGCCAAGCCAGGTAAGGGTCGGCCTCACCCATAGCCACCTACGTTTTTGGTGGCTAACAGCGTGGTGGGCAGTGCAGCGTTCGGGGTTCCGGGTAAAAATGCGCCTTGGTGACATGTGCAGAATGTAAGAGGCCTGTAATGATTTTCTGTGGTCTTCTGTATGTGCAAACTGTTTGGGTTAAATGGACGTCCACGGGAGTGCGGTAGGGAAATTGCAGAGTGTAACGGAACTATGTTGTGCGGTGATGATTTGAGGTTTGTCGGTTTTGAATTCTTCTCTAATTAGAGTAAAAGGCTGTGAAATGAGCGGTTAATTTATTACAGAGCCCAGAGGGTTGGGTGTGGTAGGAAGCCTAGGCCACTAAGGTAAAAGTAAAGCGCGCTGGGCGGTATGCCTTCAGCTGTCACTCTACCCCCCAGCAAGCTGGGTACTCATTGCACCGACCTCGGAAGGACAGAAGGCTGAGTGGACCCTGAGCTGGCTACCTGACGTACGCGGGGATTGAACCCGCACATCTCAGGTCGTGAGCGACAGCTTAGCACTGCGTAAAGCTGCACTAATGGTCTGCGCCACACGAGGCCCACGATGTAACAAGGTGCCGGTTTACATCTATAATCCTGGTCCAGTGTCTAGCTTGGAAACGAGATGCCATATAGACAGGCGTGGAGGCTCTGGTACCCTGCTGTACCGCCTCTAGCTTGGATACAAGATGTGCTACGGTGTGGTGGGGCATGGATGCTGTAGTGCTAAGTTCGGCCACCTCTTGCTTGGATTCAGGGTGTGATACGGGCGGGCATGGAATCCCTAGTGCCCTGTTGGGACACCTCCAGCTTTCGTATAAGATGTGATACGGGGGTGGGAGAAGGGGAAGGTAGCTGCAGCAGCCTGTTTCACCGCCTTTAGCTTGGATACGAGATGTGATACCGGGGGGGCATGGATGCTCTAGTGCTAAGCGGGGCCACCGTTTGCTTGGATCCAAGATGTCATACGGGCTGGCATGGACTCTCTAGTGCCCTGTTGCTCCAGCTTTCATAGAAGATGTGATACGGTTGGGCACGGAGGTTCCAGTTCACTGCTGTACCACCTCTGACAGATGAGCCGTCATCAGCTCCCTTCCGACAATGCTTTCAGTTTTCAGGCCTCTGGGGTTCAGTTGCAGCGCCACCGGCCGCACTGTGTTCTAATGCCAATTTGGAGCCATTACCCTGGGCCCGGGCCTATGGCTGCTTTGAGATGCCCATAATGAATCGCCTTGCGGGTGGTGCTACACTAACCATAAAGCTACAGTGTCAGTCAATCACAGCGCTTGCTTAGTGACGCACGCTACGGAGCTGGTGGAATAAGCAGATAGGCAGGTGACAAAGCCACTGTTTTTCCAATGGCAATCTCCTAATGGTAAATTTCGGTTGGCTCTTTCAGGGTTTTCAGCACGCGGAGCTAATAGTTCGGCACGCATTTTGCGTTCTGTTGTGGTAAGTAAAATGCGCGTCTCCCTGAGGGCAAAGACTCCGCGGTTGGCGGCATAGAGATAGTGCTCAGGTTTACAGTCACGATTGGGCGGTACTATAGGTCGACCGCCACAACGGCAAGGGGGTGCGGCAGTGGAGCTGTGAGGCCCAGCGAGCCAAGCCAGGTAAGGGTTGGCCTCACCCATAGCCACCTACGTTTTTGGTGGCTAACAGCGTGGTGGGCAGTGCAGCGTTCGGGGTTCCGGGTAAAAATGCGCCTTGGTGACATGTGCAGAATGTAAGAGGCCTGTAATGATTTTCTGTGGTCTTCTGTATGTGCAAACTGTTTGGGTTAAATGGACGTCCACGGGAGTGCGGTAGGGAAATTGCAGAGTGTAACGGAACTATGTTGTGCGGTGATGATTTGAGGTTTGTCGGTTTGAATTCTTCTCTAATTAGAGTAAAAGGCTGTGAAATGAGCGGTTAATTTATTACAGAGCCCAGAGGGTTGGGTGTGGTAGGAAGCCTAGGCCACTAAGGTAAAAGTAAAGCGCGCTGGGCGGTATGCCTTCAGCTGTCACTCTACCCCCCAGCAAGCTGGGTACTCATTGCACCGACCTCGGAAGGACAGAAGGCTGAGTGGACCCTGAGCTGGCTACCTGACGTACGCGGGGATTGAACCCGCACATCTCAGGTCGTGAGCGACAGCTTAGCACTGCGTAAAGCTGCACTAATGGTCTGCGCCACACGAGGCCCACGATGTAACAAGGTGCCGGTTTACATCTATAATCCTGGTCCAGTGTCTAGCTTGGAAACGAGATGCCATATAGACAGGCGTGGAGGCTCTGGTACCCTGCTGTACCGCCTCTAGCTTGGATACAAGATGTGCTACGGTGTGGTGGGGCATGGATGCTGTAGTGCTAAGTTCGGCCACCTCTTGCTTGGATTCAGGGTGTGATACGGGCGGGCATGGAATCCCTAGTGCCCTGTTGGGACACCTCCAGCTTTCGTATAAGATGTGATACGGGGGTGGGAGAAGGGGAAGGTAGCTGCAGCAGCCTGTTTCACCGCCTTTAGCTTGGATACGAGATGTGATACCGGGGGGGCATGGATGCTCTAGTGCTAAGCGGGGCCACCTTTTGCTTGGATCCAAGATGTCATACGGGCTGGCATGGACTCTCTAGTGCCCTGTTGCTCCAGCTTTCATAGAAGATGTGATACGGTTGGGCACGGAGGTTCCAGTTCACTGCTGTACCACCTCTGACAGATGAGCCGTCATCAGCTCCCTTCCGACAATGCTTTCAGTTTTCAGGCCTCTGGGGTTCAGTTGCAGCGCCACCGGCCGCACTGTGTTCTAATGCCAATTTGGAGCCATTACCCTGGGCCCGGGCCTATGGCTGCTTTGAGATGCCCATAATGAATCGCCTTGCGGGTGGTGCTACACTAACCATAAAGCTACAGTGTCAGTCAATCACAGCGCTTGCTTAGTGACGCACGCTACGGAGCTGGTGGAATAAGCAGCTGGCAGGTGACAAAGCCACTGTTTTTCCAATGGCAATCTCCTAATGGTAAATTTCGGTTGGCTCTTTCAGGGTTTTCAGCACGCGGAGCTAATAGTTCGGCACGCATTTTGCGTTCTGTTGTGGTAAGTAAAATGCGGGCGTCTCCCTGAGGGCAAAGACTCTGCGGTTGGCGGCATAGAGATAGTGCTCAGGTTTACAGTCACGATTGGGCGGTACTATAGGTCGACCGCCACAACGGCAAGGGGGTGCGGCAGTGGAGCTGTGAGGCCCAGCGAGCCAAGCCAGGTAAGGGTCGGCCTCACCCATAGCCACCTACGTTTTTGGTGGCTAACAGCGTGGTGGGCAGTGCAGCGTTCGGGGTTCCGGGTAAAAATGCGCCTTGGTGACATGTGCAGAATGTAAGAGGCCTGTAATGATTTTCTGTGGTCTTCTGTATGTGCAAACTGTTTGGGTTAAATGGACGTCCACGGGAGTGCGGTAGGGAAATTGCAGAGTGTAACGGAACTATGTTGTGCGGTGATGATTTGAGGTTTGTCGGTTTTGAATTCTTCTCTAATTAGAGTAAAAGGCTGTGAAATGAGCGGTTAATTTATTACAGAGCCCAGAGGGTTGGGTGTGGTAGGAAGCCTAGGCCACTAAGGTAAAAGTAAAGCGCGCTGGGCGGTATGCCTTCAGCTGTCACTCTACCCCCCAGCAAGCTGGGTACTCATTGCACCGACCTCGGAAGGACAGAAGGCTGAGTGGACCCTGAGCTGGCTACCTGACGTACGCGGGGATTGAACCCGCACATCTCAGGTCGTGAGCGACAGCTTAGCACTGCGTAAAGCTGCACTAATGGTCTGCGCCACACGAGGCCCACGATGTAACAAGGTGCCGGTTTACATCTATAATCCTGGTCCAGTGTCTAGCTTGGAAACGAGATGCCATATAGACAGGCGTGGAGGCTCTGGTACCCTGCTGTACCGCCTCTAGCTTGGATACAAGATGTGCTACGGTGTGGTGGGGCATGGATGCTGTAGTGCTAAGTTCGGCCACCTCTTGCTTGGATTCAGGGTGTGATACGGGCGGGCATGGAATCCCTAGTGCCCTGTTGGGACACCTCCAGCTTTCGTATAAGATGTGATACGGGGGTGGGAGAAGGGGAAGGTAGCTGCAGCAGCCTGTTTCACCGCCTTTAGCTTGGATACGAGATGTGATACCGGGGGGGCATGGATGCTCTAGTGCTAAGCGGGGCCACCTTTTGCTTGGATCCAAGATGTCATACGGGCTGGCATGGACTCTCTAGTGCCCTGTTGCTCCAGCTTTCATAGAAGATGTGATACGGTTGGGCACGGAGGTTCCAGTTCACTGCTGTACCACCTCTGACAGATGAGCCGTCATCAGCTCCCTTCCGACAATGCTTTCAGTTTTCAGGCCTCTGGGGTTCAGTTGCAGCGCCACCGGCCGCACTGTGTTCTAATGCCAATTTGGAGCCATTACCCTGGGCCCGGGCCTATGGCTGCTTTGAGATGCCCATAATGAATCGCCTTGCGGGTGGTGCTACACTAACCATAAAGCTACAGTGTCAGTCAATCACAGCGCTTGCTTAGTGACGCACGCTACGGAGCTGGTGGAATAAGCAGATAGGCAGGTGACAAAGCCACTGTTTTTCCAATGGCAATCTCCTAATGGTAAATTTCGGTTGGCTCTTTCAGGGTTTTCAGCACGCGGAGCTAATAGTTCGGCACGCATTTTGCGTTCTGTTGTGGTAAGTAAAATGCGCGTCTCCCTGAGGGCAAAGACTCTGCGGTTGGCGGCATAGAGATAGTGCTCAGGTTTACAGTCACGATTGGGCGGTACTATAGGTCGACCGCCACAACGGCAAGGGGGTGCGGCAGTGGAGCTGTGAGGCCCAGCGAGCCAAGCCAGGTAAGGGTTGGCCTCACCCATAGCCACCTACGTTTTTGGTGGCTAACAGCGTGGTGGGCAGTGCAGCGTTCGGGGTTCCGGGTAAAAATGCGCCTTGGTGACATGTGCAGAATGTAAGAGGCCTGTAATGATTTTCTGTGGTCTTCTGTATGTGCAAACTGTTTGGGTTAAATGGACGTCCACGGGAGTGCGGTAGGGAAATTGCAGAGTGTAACGGAACTATGTTGTGCGGTGATGATTTGAGGTTTGTCGGTTTGAATTCTTCTCTAATTAGAGTAAAAGGCTGTGAAATGAGCGGTTAATTTATTACAGAGCCCAGAGGGTTGGGTGTGGTAGGAAGCCTAGGCCACTAAGGTAAAAGTAAAGCGCGCTGGGCGGTATGCCTTCAGCTGTCACTCTACCCCCCAGCAAGCTGGGTACTCATTGCACCGACCTCGGAAGGACAGAAGGCTGAGTGGACCCTGAGCCGGCTACCTGACGTACGCGGGGATTGAACCCGCACATCTCAGGTCGTGAGCGACAGCTTAGCACTGCGTAAAGCTGCACTAATGGTCTGCGCCACACGAGGCCCACGATGTAACAAGGTGCCGGTTTACATCTATAATCCTGGTCCAGTGTCTAGCTTGGAAACGAGATGCCATATAGACAGGCGTGGAGGCTCTGGTACCCTGCTGTACCGCCTCTAGCTTGGATACAAGATGTGCTACGGTGTGGTGGGGCATGGATGCTGTAGTGCTAAGTTCGGCCACCTCTTGCTTGGATTCAGGGTGTGATACGGGCGGGCATGGAATCCCTAGTGCCCTGTTGGGACACCTCCAGCTTTCGTATAAGATGTGATACGGGGGTGGGAGAAGGGGAAGGTAGCTGCAGCAGCCTGTTTCACCGCCTTTAGCTTGGATACGAGATGTGATACCGGGGGGGCATGGATGCTCTAGTGCTAAGCGGGGCCACCTTTTGCTTGGATCCAAGATGTCATACGGGCTGGCATGGACTCTCTAGTGCCCTGTTGCTCCAGCTTTCATAGAAGATGTGATACGGTTGGGCACGGAGGTTCCAGTTCACTGCTGTACCACCTCTGACAGATGAGCCGTCATCAGCTCCCTTCCGACAATGCTTTCAGTTTTCAGGCCTCTGGGGTTCAGTTGCAGCGCCACCGGCCGCACTGTGTTCTAATGCCAATTTGGAGCCATTACCCTGGGCCCGGGCCTATGGCTGCTTTGAGATGCCCATAATGAATCGCCTTGCGGGTGGTGCTACACTAACCATAAAGCTACAGTGTCAGTCAATCACAGCGCTTGCTTAGTGACGCACGCTACGGAGCTGGTGGAATAAGCAGCTGGCAGGTGACAAAGCCACTGTTTTTCCAATGGCAATCTCCTAATGGTAAATTTCGGTTGGCTCTTTCAGGGTTTTCAGCACGCGGAGCTAATAGTTCGGCACGCATTTTGCGTTCTGTTGTGGTAAGTAAAATGCGGGCGTCTCCCTGAGGGCAAAGACTCTGCGGTTGGCGGCATAGAGATAGTGCTCAGGTTTACAGTCACGATTGGGCGGTACTATAGGTCGACCGCCACAACGGCAAGGGGGTGCGGCAGTGGAGCTGTGAGGCCCAGCGAGCCAAGCCAGGTAAGGGTCGGCCTCACCCATAGCCACCTACGTTTTTGGTGGCTAACAGCGTGGTGGGCAGTGCAGCGTTCGGGGTTCCGGGTAAAAATGCGCCTTGGTGACATGTGCAGAATGTAAGAGGCCTGTAATGATTTTCTGTGGTCTTCTGTATGTGCAAACTGTTTGGGTTAAATGGACGTCCACGGGAGTGCGGTAGGGAAATTGCAGAGTGTAACGGAACTATGTTGTGCGGTGATGATTTGAGGTTTGTCGGTTTTGAATTCTTCTCTAATTAGAGTAAAAGGCTGTGAAATGAGCGGTTAATTTATTACAGAGCCCAGAGGGTTGGGTGTGGTAGGAAGCCTAGGCCACTAAGGTAAAAGTAAAGCGCGCTGGGCGGTATGCCTTCAGCTGTCACTCTACCCCCCAGCAAGCTGGGTACTCATTGCACCGACCTCGGAAGGACAGAAGGCTGAGTGGACCCTGAGCTGGCTACCTGACGTACGCGGGGATTGAACCCGCACATCTCAGGTCGTGAGCGACAGCTTAGCACTGCGTAAAGCTGCACTAATGGTCTGCGCCACACGAGGCCCACGATGTAACAAGGTGCCGGTTTACATCTATAATCCTGGTCCAGTGTCTAGCTTGGAAACGAGATGCCATATAGACAGGCGTGGAGGCTCTGGTACCCTGCTGTACCGCCTCTAGCTTGGATACAAGATGTGCTACGGTGTGGTGGGGCATGGATGCTGTAGTGCTAAGTTCGGCCACCTCTTGCTTGGATTCAGGGTGTGATACGGGCGGGCATGGAATCCCTAGTGCCCTGTTGGGACACCTCCAGCTTTCGTATAAGATGTGATACGGGGGTGGGAGAAGGGGAAGGTAGCTGCAGCAGCCTGTTTCACCGCCTTTAGCTTGGATACGAGATGTGATACCGGGGGGGCATGGATGCTCTAGTGCTAAGCGGGGCCACCTTTTGCTTGGATCCAAGATGTCATACGGGCTGGCATGGACTCTCTAGTGCCCTGTTGCTGCAGCTTTCATAGAAGATGTGATACGGTTGGGCACGGAGGTTCCAGTTCACTGCTGTACCACCTCTGACAGATGAGCCGTCATCAGCTCCCTTCCGACAATGCTTTCAGTTTTCAGGCCTCTGGGGTTCAGTTGCAGCGCCACCGGCCGCACTGTGTTCTAATGCCAATTTGGAGCCATTACCCTGGGCCCGGGCCTATGGCTGCTTTGAGATGCCCATAATGAATCGCCTTGCGGGTGGTGCTACACTAACCATAAAGCTACAGTGTCAGTCAATCACAGCGCTTGCTTAGTGACGCACGCTACGGAGCTGGTGGAATAAGCAGATAGGCAGGTGACAAAGCCACTGTTTTTCCAATGGCAATCTCCTAATGGTAAATTTCGGTTGGCTCTTTCAGGGTTTTCAGCACGCGGAGCTAATAGTTCGGCACGCATTTTGCGTTCTGTTGTGGTAAGTAAAATGCGCGTCTCCCTGAGGGCAAAGACTCTGCGGTTGGCTGCATAGAGATAGTGCTCAGGTTTACAGTCACGATTGGGCGGTACTATAGGTCGACCGCCACAACGGCAAGGGGGTGCGGCAGTGGAGCTGTGAGGCCCAGCGAACCAAGCCAGGTAAGGGTTGGCCTCACCCATAGCCACCTACGTTTTTGGTGGCTAACAGCGTGGTGGGCAGTGCAGCGTTCGGGGTTCCGGGTAAAAATGCGCCTTGGTGACATGTGCAGAATGTAAGAGGCCTGTAATGATTTTCTGTGGTCTTCTGTATGTGCAAACTGTTTGGGTTAAATGGACGTCCACGGGAGTGCGGTAGGGAAATTGCAGAGTGTAACGGAACTATGTTGTGCGGTGATGATTTGAGGTTTGTCGGTTTGAATTCTTCTCTAATTAGAGTAAAAGGCTGTGAAATGAGCGGTTAATTTATTACAGAGCCCAGAGGGTTGGGTGTGGTAGGAAGCCTAGGCCACTAAGGTAAAAGTAAAGCGCGCTGGGCGGTATGCCTTCAGCTGTCACTCTACCCCCCAGCAAGCTGGGTACTCATTGCACCGACCTCGGAAGGACAGAAGGCTGAGTGGACCCTGAGCCGGCTACCTGACGTACGCGGGGATTGAACCCGCACATCTCAGGTCGTGAGCGACAGCTTAGCACTGCGTAAAGCTGCACTAATGGTCTGCGCCACACGAGGCCCACGATGTAACAAGGTGCCGGTTTACATCTATAATCCTGGTCCAGTGTCTAGCTTGGAAACGAGATGCCATATAGACAGGCGTGGAGGCTCTGGTACCCTGCTGTACCGCCTCTAGCTTGGATACAAGATGTGCTACGGTGTGGTGGGGCATGGATGCTGTAGTGCTAAGTTCGGCCACCTCTTGCTTGGATTCAGGGTGTGATACGGGCGGGCATGGAATCCCTAGTGCCCTGTTGGGACACCTCCAGCTTTCGTATAAGATGTGATACGGGGGTGGGAGAAGGGGAAGGTAGCTGCAGCAGCCTGTTTCACCGCCTTTAGCTTGGATACGAGATGTGATACCGGGGGGGCATGGATGCTCTAGTGCTAAGCGGGGCCACCTTTTGCTTGGATCCAAGATGTCATACGGGCTGGCATGGACTCTCTAGTGCCCTGTTGCTCCAGCTTTCATAGAAGATGTGATACGGTTGGGCACGGAGGTTCCAGTTCACTGCTGTACCACCTCTGACAGATGAGCCGTCATCAGCTCCCTTCCGACAATGCTTTCAGTTTTCAGGCCTCTGGGGTTCAGTTGCAGCGCCACCGGCCGCACTGTGTTCTAATGCCAATTTGGAGCCATTACCCTGGGCCCGGGCCTATGGCTGCTTTGAGATGCCCATAATGAATCGCCTTGCGGGTGGTGCTACACTAACCATAAAGCTACAGTGTCAGTCAATCACAGCGCTTGCTTAGTGACGCACGCTACGGAGCTGGTGGAATAAGCAGATAGGCAGGTGACAAAGCCACTGTTTTTCCAATGGCAATCTCCTAATGGTAAATTTCGGTTGGCTCTTTCAGGGTTTTCAGCACGCGGAGCTAATAGTTCGGCACGCATTTTGCGTTCTGTTGTGGTAAGTAAAATGCGCGTCTCCCTGAGGGCAAAGACTCTGCGGTTGGCGGCATAGAGATAGTGCTCAGGTTTACAGTCACGATTGGGCGGTACTATAGGTCGACCGCCACAACGGCAAGGGGGTGCGGCAGTGGAGCTGTGAGGCCCAGCGAGCCAAGCCAGGTAAGGGTTGGCCTCACCCATAGCCACCTACGTTTTTGGTGGCTAACAGCGTGGTGGGCAGTGCAGCGTTCGGGGTTCCGGGTAAAAATGCGCCTTGGTGACATGTGCAGAATGTAAGAGGCCTGTAATGATTTTCTGTGGTCTTCTGTATGTGCAAACTGTTTGGGTTAAATGGACGTCCACGGGAGTGCGGTAGGGAAATTGCAGAGTGTAACGGAACTATGTTGTGCGGTGATGATTTGAGGTTTGTCGGTTTTGAATTCTTCTCTAATTAGAGTAAAAGGCTGTGAAATGAGCGGTTAATTTATTACAGAGCCCAGAGGGTTGGGTGTGGTAGGAAGCCTAGGCCACTAAGGTAAAAGTAAAGCGCGCTGGGCGGTATGCCTTCAGCTGTCACTCTACCCCCCAGCAAGCTGGGTACTCATTGCACCGACCTCGGAAGGACAGAAGGCTGAGTGGACCCTGAGCCGGCTACCTGACGTACGCGGGGATTGAACCCGCACATCTCAGGTCGTGAGCGACAGCTTAGCACTGCGTAAAGCTGCACTAATGGTCTGCGCCACACGAGGCCCACGATGTAACTAGGTGCCGGTTTACATCTATAATCCTGGTCCAGTGTCTAGCTTGGAAACGAGATGCCATATAGACAGGCGTGGAGGCTCTGGTACCCTGCTGTACCGCCTCTAGCTTGGATACAAGATGTGCTACGGTGTGGTGGGGCATGGATGCTGTAGTGCTAAGTTCGGCCACCTCTTGCTTGGATTCAGGGTGTGATACGGGCGGGCATGGAATCCCTAGTGCCCTGTTGAGACACCTCCAGCTTTCGTATAAGATGTGATACGGGGGTGGGAGAAGGGGAAGGTAGCTGCAGCAGCCTGTTTCACCGCCTTTAGCTTGGATACGAGATGTGATACCGGGGGGGCATGGATGCTCTAGTGCTAAGCGGGGCCACCTTTTGCTTGGATCCAAGATGTCATACGGGCTGGCATGGACTCTCTAGTGCCCTGTTGCTCCAGCTTTCATAGAAGATGTGATACGGTTGGGCACGGAGGTTCCAGTTCACTGCTGTACCACCTCTGACAGATGAGCCGTCATCAGCTCCCTTCCGACAATGCTTTCAGTTTTCAGGCCCCTGGGGTTCAGTTGCAGCGCCACCGGCCGCACTGTGTTCTAATGCCAATTTGGAGCCATTACCCTGGGCCCGGGCCTATGGCTGCTTTGAGATGCCCATAATGAATCGCCTTGCGGGTGGTGCTACACTAACCATAAAGCTACAGTGTCAGTCAATCACAGCGCTTGCTTAGTGACGCACGCTAAGGAGCTGGTGGAATAAGCAGATAGGCAGGTGACAAAGCCACTGTTTTTCCAATGGCAATCTCCTAATGGTAAATTTCGGTTGGCTCTTTCAGGGTTTTCAGCACGCGGAGCTAATAGTTCGGCACGCATTTTGCATTCTGTTGTGGTAAGTAAAATGCGCGTCTCCCTGAGGGCAAAGACTCTGCGGTTGGCGGCATAGAGATAGTGCTCAGGTTTACAGTCACGATTGGGCGGTACTATAGATCGACCGCCACAACGGCAAGGGGGTGCGGCAGTGGAGCTGTGAGGCCCAGCGAGCCAAGCCAGGTGAGGGTCGGCCTCACCCATAGCCACCTACGTTTTTGGTGGCTAACAGCGTGGTGGGCAGTGCAGCGTTCGGGGTTCCGGGTAAAAATGCGCCTTGGTGACATGTGCAGAATGTAAGAGGCCTGTAATGATTTTCTGTGGTCTTCTGTATGTGCAAACTGTTTGGGTTAAATGGACGTCCACGGGAGTGTGGTAGGGAAATTGCAGAGTGTAACGGAACTATGTTGTGCGGTGATGATTTGAGGTTTGTCGGTTTTGAATTCTTCTCTAATTAGAGTAAAAGGCTGTGAAATGAGCGGTTAATTTATTACAGAGCCCAGAGGGTTGGGTGTGGTAGGAAGCCTAGGCCACTAAGGTAAAAGTAAAGCGCGCTGGGCGGTATGCCTTCAGCTGTCACTCTACCCCCCAGCAAGCTGGGTACTCATTGCACCGACCTCGGAAGGACAGAAGGCTGAGTCGACCCTGAGCCGGCTACCTGACGTACGCGGGGATTGAACCCGCACATCTCAGGTCGTGAGCGACAGCTTAGCACTGCGTAAAGCTGCACTAATGGTCTGCGCCACACGAGGCCCACGATGTAAAAAGGTGCCGGTTTACATCTATAATCCTGGTCCAGTGTCTAGCTTGGAAACGAGATGCCATATAGACAGGCGTGGAGGCTCTGGTACCCTGCTGTACCGCCTCTAGCTTGGATACAAGATGTGCTACGGTGTGGTGGGGCATGGATGCTGTAGTGCTAAGTTCGGCCACCTCTTGCTTGGATTCAGGATGTGATACGGGCGGGCATGGAATCCCTAGTGCCCTGTTGGGACACCTCCAGCTTTCGTATAAGATGTGATACGGGGGTGGGAGAAGGGGAAGGTAGCTGCAGCAGCCTGTTTCACCGCCTTTAGCTTGGATACGAGATGTGATACCGGGGGGGCATGGATGCTCTAGTGCTAAGCGGGGCCACCTTTTGCTTGGATCCAAGATGTCATACGGGCTGGCATGGACTCTCTAGTGCCCTGTTGCTCCAGCTTTCATAGAAGATGTGATACGGTTGGGCACGGAGGTTCCAGTTCACTGCTGTACCACCTCTGACAGATGAGCCGTCATCAGCTCCCTTCCGACAATGCTTTCAGTTTTCAGGCCCCTGGGGTTCAGTTGCAGCGCCACCGGCCGCACTGTGTTCTAATGCCAATTTGGAGCCATTACCCTGGGCCCGGGCCTATGGCTGCTTTGAGATGCCCATAATGAATCGCCTTGCGGGTGGTGCTACACTAACCATAAAGCTACAGTGTCAGTCAATCACAGCGCTTGCTTAGTGACGCACGCTAAGGAGCTGGTGGAATAAGCAGATAGGCAGGTGACAAAGCCACTGTTTTTCCAATGGCAATCTCCTAATGGTAAATTTCGGTTGGCTCTTTCCGGGTTTTCAGCACGCGGAGCTATTAGTTCGGCACGCATTTTGCGTTCTGTTGTGGTAAGTAAAATGCGCGTCTCCCTGAGGGCAAAGACTCTGCGGTTGGCGGCATAGAGATAGTGCTCAGGTTTACAGTCACGATTGGGCGGTACTATAGGTCGACCGCCACAACGGCAAGGGGGTGCGGCAGTGGAGCTGTGAGGCCCAGCGAGCCAAGCCAGGTAAGGGTTGGCCTCACCCATAGCCACCTACGTTTTTGGTGGCTAACAGCGTGGTGGGCAGTGCAGCGTTCGGGGTTCCGGGTAAAAATGCGCCTTGGTGACATGTGCAGAATGTAAGAGGCCTGTAATGATTTTCTGTGGTCTTCTGTATGTGCAAACTGTTTGGGTTAAATGGACGTCCACGGGAGTGCGGTAGGGAAATTGCAGAGTGTAACGGAACTATGTTGTGCGGTGATGATTTGAGGTTTGTCGGTTTTGAATTCTTCTCTAATTAGAGTAAAAGGCTGTGAAATGAGCGGTTAATTTATTACAGAGCCCAGAGGGTTGGGTGTGGTAGGAAGCCTAGGCCACTAAGGTAAAAGTAAAGCGCGCTGGGCGGTATGCCTTCAGCTGTCACTCTACCCCCCAGCAAGCTGGGTACTCATTGCACCGACCTCGGAAGGACAGAAGGCTGAGTCGACCCTGAGCCGGCTACCTGACGTACGCGGGGATTGAACCCGCACATCTCAGGTCGTGAGCGACAGCTTAGCACTGCGTAAAGCTGCACTAATGGTCTGCGCCACACGAGGCCCACGATGTAACAAGGTGCCGGTTTACATCTATAATCCTGGTCCAGTGTCTAGCTTGGAAACGAGATGCCATATAGACAGGCGTGGAGGCTCTGGTACCCTGCTGTACCGCCTCTAGCTTGGATACAAGATGTGCTACGGTGTGGTGGGGCATGGATGCTGTAGTGCTAAGTTCGGCCACCTCTTGCTTGGATTCAGGATGTGATACGGGCGGGCATGGAATCCCTAGTGCCCTGTTGGGACACCTCCAGCTTTCGTATAAGATGTGATACGGGGGTGGGAGAAGGGGAAGGTAGCTGCAGCAGCCTGTTTCACCGCCTTTAGCTTGGATACGAGATGTGATACCGGGGGGGCATGGATGCTCTAGTGCTAAGCGGGGCCACCTTTTGCTTGGATCCAAGATGTCATACGGGCTGGCATGGACTCTCTAGTGCCCTGTTGCTCCAGCTTTCATAGAAGATGTGATACGGTTGGGCACGGAGGCTCCAGTTCACTGCTGTACCACCTCTGACAGATGAGCCGTCATCAGCTCCCTTCCGACAATGCTTTCAGTTTTCAGGCCCCTGGGGTTCAGTTGCAGCGCCACCGGCCGCACTGTGTTCTAATGCCAATTTGGAGCCATTACCCTGGGCCCGGGCCTATGGCTGCTTTGAGATGCCCATAATGAATCGCCTTGCGGGTGGTGCTACACTAACCATAAAGCTACAGTGTCAGTCAATCACAGCGCTTGCTTAGTGACGCACGCTAAGGAGCTGGTGGAATAAGCAGATAGGCAGGTGACAAAGCCACTGTTTTTCCAATGGCAATCTCCTAATGGTAAATTTCGGTTGGCTCTTTCAGGGTTTTCAGCACGCGGAGCTAATAGTTCGGCACGCATTTTGCGTTCTGTTGTGGTAAGTAAAATGCGCGTCTCCCTGAGGGCAAAGACTCTGCGGTTGGCGGCATAGAGATAGTGCTCAGGTTTACAGTCACGGTTGGGCGGTACTATAGGTCGACCGCCACAACGGCAAGGGGGTGCGGCAGTGGAGCTGTGAGGCCCAGCGAGCCAAGCCAGGTAAGGGTTGGCCTCACCCATAGCCACCTACGTTTTTGGTGGCTAACAGCGTGGTGGGCAGTGCAGCGTTCGGGGTTCCGGGTAAAAATGCGCCTTGGTGACATGTGCAGAATGTAAGAGGCCTGTAATGATTTTCTGTGGTCTTCTGTATGTGCAAACTGTTTGGGTTAAATGGACGTCCACGGGAGTGCGGTAGGGAAATTGCAGAGTGTAACGGAACTATGTTGTGCGGTGATGATTTGAGGTTTGTCGGTTTGAATTCTTCTCTAATTAGAGTAAAAGGCTGTGAAATGAGCGGTTAATTTATTACAGAGCCCAGAGGGTTGGGTGTGGTAGGAAGCCTAGGCCACTAAGGTAAAAGTAAAGCGCGCTGGGCGGTATGCCTTCAGCTGTCACTCTACCCCCCAGCAAGCTGGGTACTCATTGCACCGACCTCGGAAGGACAGAAGGCTGAGTGGACCCTGAGCCGGCTACCTGACGTACGCGGGGATTGAACCCGCACATCTCAGGTCGTGAGCGACAGCTTAGCACTGCGTAAAGCTGCACTAATGGTCTGCGCCACACGAGGCCCACGATGTAACTAGGTGCCGGTTTACATCTATAATCCTGGTCCAGTGTCTAGCTTGGAAACGAGATGCCATATAGACAGGCGTGGAGGCTCTGGTACCCTGCTGTACCGCCTCTAGCTTGGATACAAGATGTGCTACGGTGTGGTGGGGCATGGATGCTGTAGTGCTAAGTTCGGCCACCTCTTGCTTGGATTCAGGGTGTGATACGGGCGGGCATGGAATCCCTAGTGCCCTGTTGGGACACCTCCAGCTTTCGTATAAGATGTGATACGGGGGTGGGAGAAGGGGAAGGTAGCTGCAGCAGCCTGTTTCACCGCCTTTAGCTTGGATACGAGATGTGATACCGGGGGGGCATGGATGCTCTAGTGCTAAGCGGGGCCACCTTTTGCTTGGATCCAAGATGTCATACGGGCTGGCATGGACTCTCTAGTGCCCTGTTGCTCCAGCTTTCATAGAAGATGTGATACGGTTGGGCACGGAGGTTCCAGTTCACTGCTGTACCACCTCTGACAGATGAGCCGTCATCAGCTCCCTTCCGACAATGCTTTCAGTTTTCAGGCCCCTGGGGTTCAGTTGCAGCGCCACCGGCCGCACTGTGTTCTAATGCCAATTTGGAGCCATTACCCTGGGCCCGGGCCTATGGCTGCTTTGAGATGCCCATAATGAATCGCCTTGCGGGTGGTGCTACACTAACCATAAAGCTACAGTGTCAGTCAATCACAGCGCTTGCTTAGTGACGCACGCTAAGGAGCTGGTGGAATAAGCAGATAGGCAGGTGACAAAGCCACTGTTTTTCCAATGGCAATCTCCTAATGGTAAATTTCGGTTGGCTCTTTCAGGGTTTTCAGCACGCGGAGCTAATAGTTCGGCACGCATTTTGCGTTCTGTTGTGGTAAGTAAAATGCGCGTCTCCCTGAGGGCAAAGACTCTGCGGTTGGCGGCATAGAGATAGTGCTCAGGTTTACAGTCACGATTGGGCGGTACTATAGATCGACCGCCACAACGGCAAGGGGGTGCGGCAGTGGAGCTGTGAGGCCCAGCGAGCCAAGCCAGGTGAGGGTCGGCCTCACCCATAGCCACCTACGTTTTTGGTGGCTAACAGCGTGGTGGGCAGTGCAGCGTTCGGGGTTCCGGGTAAAAATGCGCCTTGGTGACATGTGCAGAATGTAAGAGGCCTGTAATGATTTTCTGTGGTCTTCTGTATGTGCAAACTGTTTGGGTTAAATGGACGTCCACGGGAGTGCGGTAGGGAAATTGCAGAGTGTAACGGAACTATGTTGTGCGGTGATGATTTGAGGTTTGTCGGTTTTGAATTCTTCTCTAATTAGAGTAAAAGGCTGTGAAATGAGCGGTTAATTTATTACAGAGCCCAGAGGGTTGGGTGTGGTAGGAAGCCTAGGCCACTAAGGTAAAAGTAAAGCGCGCTGGGCGGTATGCCTTCAGCTGTCACTCTACCCCCCAGCAAGCTGGGTACTCATTGCACCGACCTCGGAAGGACAGAAGGCTGAGTCGACCCTGAGCCGGCTACCTGACGTACGCGGGGATTGAACCCGCACATCTCAGGTCGTGAGCGACAGCTTAGCACTGCGTAAAGCTGCACTAATGGTCTGCGCCACACGAGGCCCACGATGTAACAAGGTGCCGGTTTACATCTATAATCCTGGTCCAGTGTCTAGCTTGGAAACGAGATGCCATATAGACAGGCGTGGAGGCTCTGGTACCCTGCTGTACCGCCTCTAGCTTGGATACAAGATGTGCTACGGTGTGGTGGGGCATGGATGCTGTAGTGCTAAGTTCGGCCACCTCTTGCTTGGATTCAGGATGTGATACGGGCGGGCATGGAATCCCTAGTGCCCTGTTGGGACACCTCCAGCTTTCGTATAAGATGTGATACGGGGGTGGGAGAAGGGGAAGGTAGCTGCAGCAGCCTGTTTCACCGCCTTTAGCTTGGATACGAGATGTGATACCGGGGGGGCATGGATGCTCTAGTGCTAAGCGGGGCCACCTTTTGCTTGGATCCAAGATGTCATACGGGCTGGCATGGACTCTCTAGTGCCCTGTTGCTCCAGCTTTCATAGAAGATGTGATACGGTTGGGCACGGAGGCTCCAGTTCACTGCTGTACCACCTCTGACAGATGAGCCGTCATCAGCTCCCTTCCGACAATGCTTTCAGTTTTCAGGCCCCTGGGGTTCAGTTGCAGCGCCACCGGCCGCACTGTGTTCTAATGCCAATTTGGAGCCATTACCCTGGGCCCGGGCCTATGGCTGCTTTGAGATGCCCATAATGAATCGCCTTGCGGGTGGTGCTACACTAACCATAAAGCTACAGTGTCAGTCAATCACAGCGCTTGCTTAGTGACGCACGCTAAGGAGCTGGTGGAATAAGCAGATAGGCAGGTGACAAAGCCACTGTTTTTCCAATGGCAATCTCCTAATGGTAAATTTCGGTTGGCTCTTTCAGGGTTTTCAGCACGCGGAGCTAATAGTTCGGCACGCATTTTGCGTTCTGTTGTGGTAAGTAAAATGCGCGTCTCCCTGAGGGCAAAGACTCTGCGGTTGGCGGCATAGAGATAGTGCTCAGGTTTACAGTCACGGTTGGGCGGTACTATAGGTCGACCGCCACAACGGCAAGGGGGTGCGGCAGTGGAGCTGTGAGGCCCAGCGAGCCAAGCCAGGTAAGGGTTGGCCTCACCCATAGCCACCTACGTTTTTGGTGGCTAACAGCGTGGTGGGCAGTGCAGCGTTCGGGGTTCCGGGTAAAAATGCGCCTTGGTGACATGTGCAGAATGTAAGAGGCCTGTAATGATTTTCTGTGGTCTTCTGTATGTGCAAACTGTTTGGGTTAAATGGACGTCCACGGGAGTGCGGTAGGGAAATTGCAGAGTGTAACGGAACTATGTTGTGCGGTGATGATTTGAGGTTTGTCGGTTTGAATTCTTCTCTAATTAGAGTAAAAGGCTGTGAAATGAGCGGTTAATTTATTACAGAGCCCAGAGGGTTGGGTGTGGTAGGAAGCCTAGGCCACTAAGGTAAAAGTAAAGCGCGCTGGGCGGTATGCCTTCAGCTGTCACTCTACCCCCCAGCAAGCTGGGTACTCATTGCACCGACCTCGGAAGGACAGAAGGCTGAGTGGACCCTGAGCCGGCTACCTGACGTACGCGGGGATTGAACCCGCACATCTCAGGTCGTGAGCGACAGCTTAGCACTGCGTAAAGCTGCACTAATGGTCTGCGCCACACGAGGCCCACGATGTAACTAGGTGCCGGTTTACATCTATAATCCTGGTCCAGTGTCTAGCTTGGAAACGAGATGCCATATAGACAGGCGTGGAGGCTCTGGTACCCTGCTGTACCGCCTCTAGCTTGGATACAAGATGTGCTACGGTGTGGTGGGGCATGGATGCTGTAGTGCTAAGTTCGGCCACCTCTTGCTTGGATTCAGGGTGTGATACGGGCGGGCATGGAATCCCTAGTGCCCTGTTGGGACACCTCCAGCTTTCGTATAAGATGTGATACGGGGGTGGGAGAAGGGGAAGGTAGCTGCAGCAGCCTGTTTCACCGCCTTTAGCTTGGATACGAGATGTGATACCGGGGGGGCATGGATGCTCTAGTGCTAAGCGGGGCCACCTTTTGCTTGGATCCAAGATGTCATACGGGCTGGCATGGACTCTCTAGTGCCCTGTTGCTCCAGCTTTCATAGAAGATGTGATACGGTTGGGCACGGAGGTTCCAGTTCACTGCTGTACCACCTCTGACAGATGAGCCGTCATCAGCTCCCTTCCGACAATGCTTTCAGTTTTCAGGCCCCTGGGGTTCAGTTGCAGCGCCACCGGCCGCACTGTGTTCTAATGCCAATTTGGAGCCATTACCCTGGGCCCGGGCCTATGGCTGCTTTGAGATGCCCATAATGAATCGCCTTGCGGGTGGTGCTACACTAACCATAAAGCTACAGTGTCAGTCAATCACAGCGCTTGCTTAGTGACGCACGCTAAGGAGCTGGTGGAATAAGCAGATAGGCAGGTGACAAAGCCACTGTTTTTCCAATGGCAATCTCCTAATGGTAAATTTCGGTTGGCTCTTTCAGGGTTTTCAGCACGCGGAGCTAATAGTTCGGCACGCATTTTGCGTTCTGTTGTGGTAAGTAAAATGCGCGTCTCCCTGAGGGCAAAGACTCTGCGGTTGGCGGCATAGAGATAGTGCTCAGGTTTACAGTCACGATTGGGCGGTACTATAGATCGACCGCCACAACGGCAAGGGGGTGCGGCAGTGGAGCTGTGAGGCCCAGCGAGCCAAGCCAGGTGAGGGTCGGCCTCACCCATAGCCACCTACGTTTTTGGTGGCTAACAGCGTGGTGGGCAGTGCAGCGTTCGGGGTTCCGGGTAAAAATGCGCCTTGGTGACATGTGCAGAATGTAAGAGGCCTGTAATGATTTTCTGTGGTCTTCTGTATGTGCAAACTGTTTGGGTTAAATGGACGTCCACGGGAGTGCGGTAGGGAAATTGCAGAGTGTAACGGAACTATGTTGTGCGGTGATGATTTGAGGTTTGTCGGTTTTGAATTCTTCTCTAATTAGAGTAAAAGGCTGTGAAATGAGCGGTTAATTTATTACAGAGCCCAGAGGGTTGGGTGTGGTAGGAAGCCTAGGCCACTAAGGTAAAAGTAAAGCGCGCTGGGCGGTATGCCTTCAGCTGTCACTCTACCCCCCAGCAAGCTGGGTACTCATTGCACCGACCTCGGAAGGACAGAAGGCTGAGTGGACCCTGAGCCGGCTACCTGACGTACGCGGGGATTGAACCCGCACATCTCAGGTCGTGAGCGACAGCTTAGCACTGCGTAAAGCTGCACTAATGGTCTGCGCCACACGAGGCCCACGATGTAACTAGGTGCCGGTTTACATCTATAATCCTGGTCCAGTGTCTAGCTTGGAAACGAGATGCCATATAGACAGGCGTGGAGGCTCTGGTACCCTGCTGTACCGCCTCTAGCTTGGATACAAGATGTGCTACGGTGTGGTGGGGCATGGATGCTGTAGTGCTAAGTTCGGCCACCTCTTGCTTGGATTCAGGGTGTGATACGGGCGGGCATGGAATCCCTAGTGCCCTGTTGGGACACCTCCAGCTTTCGTATAAGATGTGATACGGGGGTGGGAGAAGGGGAAGGTAGCTGCAGCAGCCTGTTTCACCGCCTTTAGCTTGGATACGAGATGTGATACCGGGGGGGCATGGATGCTCTAGTGCTAAGCGGGGCCACCTTTTGCTTGGATCCAAGATGTCATACGGGCTGGCATGGACTCTCTAGTGCCCTGTTGCTCCAGCTTTCATAGAAGATGTGATACGGTTGGGCACGGAGGTTCCAGTTCACTGCTGTACCACCTCTGACAGATGAGCCGTCATCAGCTCCCTTCCGACAATGCTTTCAGTTTTCAGGCCCCTGGGGTTCAGTTGCAGCGCCACCGGCCGCACTGTGTTCTAATGCCAATTTGGAGCCATTACCCTGGGCCCGGGCCTATGGCTGCTTTGAGATGCCCATAATGAATCGCCTTGCGGGTGGTGCTACACTAACCATAAAGCTACAGTGTCAGTCAATCACAGCGCTTGCTTAGTGACGCACGCTAAGGAGCTGGTGGAATAAGCAGATAGGCAGGTGACAAAGCCACTGTTTTTCCAATGGCAATCTCCTAATGGTAAATTTCGGTTGGCTCTTTCAGGGTTTTCAGCACGCGGAGCTAATAGTTCGGCACGCATTTTGCGTTCTGTTGTGGTAAGTAAAATGCGCGTCTCCCTGAGGGCAAAGACTCTGCGGTTGGCGGCATAGAGATAGTGCTCAGGTTTACAGTCACGATTGGGCGGTACTATAGATCGACCGCCACAACGGCAAGGGGGTGCGGCAGTGGAGCTGTGAGGCCCAGCGAGCCAAGCCAGGTGAGGGTCGGCCTCACCCATAGCCACCTACGTTTTTGGTGGCTAACAGCGTGGTGGGCAGTGCAGCGTTCGGGGTTCCGGGTAAAAATGCGCCTTGGTGACATGTGCAGAATGTAAGAGGCCTGTAATGATTTTCTGTGGTCTTCTGTATGTGCAAACTGTTTGGGTTAAATGGACGTCCACGGGAGTGCGGTAGGGAAATTGCAGAGTGTAACGGAACTATGTTGTGCGGTGATGATTTGAGGTTTGTCGGTTTTGAATTCTTCTCTAATTAGAGTAAAAGGCTGTGAAATGAGCGGTTAATTTATTACAGAGCCCAGAGGGTTGGGTGTGGTAGGAAGCCTAGGCCACTAAGGTAAAAGTAAAGCGCGCTGGGCGGTATGCCTTCAGCTGTCACTCTACCCCCCAGCAAGCTGGGTACTCATTGCACCGACCTCGGAAGGACAGAAGGCTGAGTGGACCCTGAGCCGGCTACCTGACGTACGCGGGGATTGAACCCGCACATCTCAGGTCGTGAGCGACAGCTTAGCACTGCGTAAAGCTGCACTAATGGTCTGCGCCACACGAGGCCCACGATGTAACTAGGTGCCGGTTTACATCTATAATCCTGGTCCAGTGTCTAGCTTGGAAACGAGATGCCATATAGACAGGCGTGGAGGCTCTGGTACCCTGCTGTACCGCCTCTAGCTTGGATACAAGATGTGCTACGGTGTGGTGGGGCATGGATGCTGTAGTGCTAAGTTCGGCCACCTCTTGCTTGGATTCAGGGTGTGATACGGGCGGGCATGGAATCCCTAGTGCCCTGTTGGGACACCTCCAGCTTTCGTATAAGATGTGATACGGGGGTGGGAGAAGGGGAAGGTAGCTGCAGCAGCCTGTTTCACCGCCTTTAGCTTGGATACGAGATGTGATACCGGGGGGGCATGGATGCTCTAGTGCTAAGCGGGGCCACCTTTTGCTTGGATCCAAGATGTCATACGGGCTGGCATGGACTCTCTAGTGCCCTGTTGCTCCAGCTTTCATAGAAGATGTGATACGGTTGGGCACGGAGGTTCCAGTTCACTGCTGTACCAACTCTGACAGATGAGCCGTCATCAGCTCCCTTCCGACAATGCTTTCAGTTTTCAGGCCCCTGGGGTTCAGTTGCAGCGCCACCGGCCGCACTGTGTTCTAATGCCAATTTGGAGCCATTACCCTGGGCCCGGGCCTATGGCTGCTTTGAGATGCCCATAATGAATCGCCTTGCGGGTGGTGCTACACTAACCATAAAGCTACAGTGTCAGTCAATCACAGCGCTTGCTTAGTGACGCACGCTAAGGAGCTGGTGGAATAAGCAGATAGGCAGGTGACAAAGCCACTGTTTTTCCAATGGCAATCTCCTAATGGTAAATTTCGGTTGGCTCTTTCAGGGTTTTCAGCACGCGGAGCTAATAGTTCGGCACGCATTTTGCGTTCTGTTGTGGTAAGTAAAATGCGCGTCTCCCTGAGGGCAAAGACTCTGCGGTTGGCGGCATAGAGATAGTGCTCAGGTTTACAGTCACGATTGGGCGGTACTATAGGTCGACCGCCACAACGGCAAGGGGGTGCGGCAGTGGAGCTGTGAGGCCCAGCGAGCCAAGCCAGGTGAGGGTTGGCCTCACCCATAGCCACCTACGTTTTTGGTGGCTAACAGCGTGGTGGGCAGTGCAGCGTTCGGGGTTCCGGGTAAAAATGCGCCTTGGTGACATGTGCAGAATGTAAGAGGCCTGTAATGATTTTCTGTGGTCTTCTGTATGTGCAAACTGTTTGGGTTAAATGGACGTCCACGGGAGTGCGGTAGGGAAATTGCAGAGTGTAACGGAACTATGTTGTGCGGTGATGATTTGAGGTTTGTCGGTTTTGAATTCTTCTCTAATTAGAGTAAAAGGCTGTGAAATGAGCGGTTAATTTATTACAGAGCCCAGAGGGTTGGGTGTGGTAGGAAGCCTAGGCCACTAAGGTAAAAGTAAAGCGCGCTGGGCGGTATGCCTTCAGCTGTCACTCTACCCCCCAGCAAGCTGGGTACTCATTGCACCGACCTCGGAAGGACAGAAGGCTGAGTCGACCCTGAGCCGGCTACCTGACGTACGCGGGGATTGAACCCGCACATCTCAGGTCGTGAGCGACAGCTTAGCACTGCGTAAAGCTGCACTAATGGTCTGCGCCACACGAGGCCCACGATGTAACAAGGTGCCGGTTTACATCTATAATCCTGGTCCAGTGTCTAGCTTGGAAACGAGATGCCATATAGACAGGCGTGGAGGCTCTGGTACCCTGCTGTACCGCCTCTAGCTTGGATACAAGATGTGCTACGGTGTGGTGGGGCATGGATGCTGTAGTGCTAAGTTCGGCCACCTCTTGCTTGGATTCAGGATGTGATACGGGCGGGCATGGAATCCCTAGTGCCCTGTTGGGACACCTCCAGCTTTCGTATAAGATGTGATACGGGGGTGGGAGAAGGGGAAGGTAGCTGCAGCAGCCTGTTTCACCGCCTTTAGCTTGGATACGAGATGTGATACCGGGGGGGCATGGATGCTCTAGTGCTAAGCGGGGCCACCTTTTGCTTGGATCCAAGATGTCATACGGGCTGGCATGGACTCTCTAGTGCCCTGTTGCTCCAGCTTTCATAGAAGATGTGATACGGTTGGGCACGGAGGCTCCAGTTCACTGCTGTACCACCTCTGACAGATGAGCCGTCATCAGCTCCCTTCCGACAATGCTTTCAGTTTTCAGGCCCCTGGGGTTCAGTTGCAGCGCCACCGGCCGCACTGTGTTCTAATGCCAATTTGGAGCCATTACCCTGGGCCCGGGCCTATGGCTGCTTTGAGATGCCCATAATGAATCGCCTTGCGGGTGGTGCTACACTAACCATAAAGCTACAGTGTCAGTCAATCACAGCGCTTGCTTAGTGACGCACGCTAAGGAGCTGGTGGAATAAGCAGATAGGCAGGTGACAAAGCCACTGTTTTTCCAATGGCAATCTCCTAATGGTAAATTTCGGTTGGCTCTTTCAGGGTTTTCAGCACGCGGAGCTAATAGTTCGGCACGCATTTTGCGTTCTGTTGTGGTAAGTAAAATGCGCGTCTCCCTGAGGGCAAAGACTCTGCGGTTGGCGGCATAGAGATAGTGCTCAGGTTTACAGTCACGATTGGGCGGTACTATAAGTCGACCGCCACAACGGCAAGGGGGTGCGGCAGTGGAGCTGTGAGGCCCAGCGAGCCAAGCCAGGTGAGGGTCGGCCTCACCCATAGCCACCTACGTTTTTGGTGGCTAACAGCGTGGTGGGCAGTGCAGCGTTCGGGGTTCCGGGTAAAAATGCGCCTTGGTGACATGTGCAGAATGTAAGAGGCCTGTAATGATTTTCTGTGGTCTTCTGTATGTGCAAACTGTTTGGGTTAAATGGACGTCCACGGGAGTGCGGTAGGGAAATTGCAGAGTGTAACGGAACTATGTTGTGCGGTGATGATTTGAGGTTTGTCGGTTTTGAATTCTTCTCTAATTAGAGTAAAAGGCTGTGAAATGAGCGGTTAATTTATTACAGAGCCCAGAGGGTTGGGTGTGGTAGGAAGCCTAGGCCACTAAGGTAAAAGTAAAGCGCGCTGGGCGGTATGCCTTCAGCTGTCACTCTACCCCCCAGCAAGCTGGGTACTCATTGCACCGACCTCGGAAGGACAGAAGGCTGAGTCGACCCTGAGCCGGCTACCTGACGTACGCAGGGATTGAACCCGCACATCTCAGGTCGTGAGCGACAGCTTAGCACTGCGTAAAGCTGCACTAATGGTCTGCGCCACACGAGGCCCACGATGTAACAAGGTGCCGGTTTACATCTATAATCCTGGTCCAGTGTCTAGCTTGGAAACGAGATGCCATATAGACAGGCGTGGAGGCTCTGGTACCCTGCTGTACCGCCTCTAGCTTGGATACAAGATGTGCTACGGTGTGGTGGGGCATGGATGCTGTAGTGCTAAGTTCGGCCACCTCTTGCTTGGATTCAGGATGTGATACGGGCGGGCATGGAATCCCTAGTGCCCTGTTGGGACACCTCCAGCTTTCGTATAAGATGTGATACGGGGGTGGGAGAAGGGGAAGGTAGCTGCAGCAGCCTGTTTCACCGCCTTTAGCTTGGATACGAGATGTGATACCGGGGGGGCATGGATGCTCTAGTGCTAAGCGGGGCCACCTTTTGCTTGGATCCAAGATGTCATACGGGCTGGCATGGACTCTCTAGTGCCCTGTTGCTCCAGCTTTCATAGAAGATGTGATACGGTTGGGCACGGAGGCTCCAGTTCACTGCTGTACCACCTCTGACAGATGAGCCGTCATCAGCTCCCTTCCGACAATGCTTTCAGTTTTCAGGCCCCTGGGGTTCAGTTGCAGCGCCACCGGCCGCACTGTGTTCTAATGCCAATTTGGAGCCATTACCCTGGGCCCGGGCCTATGGCTGCTTTGAGATGCCCATAATGAATCGCCTTGCGGGTGGTGCTACACTAACCAT
Source organism: Eleutherodactylus coqui (assembly GCF_035609145.1). Classification (NCBI taxonomy): domain Eukaryota; kingdom Metazoa; phylum Chordata; class Amphibia; order Anura; family Eleutherodactylidae; genus Eleutherodactylus; species Eleutherodactylus coqui. The sequence goes on from NC_089844.1 coordinate 139,547,838, forward strand.
AAAGCTACAGTGTCAGTCAATCACAGCGCTTGCTTAGTGACGCACGCTAAGGAGCTGGTGGAATAAGCAGATAGGCAGGTGACAAAGCCACTGTTTTTCCAATGGCAATCTCCTAATGGTAAATTTCGGTTGGCTCTTTCAGGGTTTTCAGCACGCGGAGCTAATAGTTCGGCACGCATTTTGCGTTCTGTTGTGGTAAGTAAAATGCGCGTCTCCCTGAGGGCAAAGACTCTGCGGTTGGCGGCATAGAGATAGTGCTCAGGTTTACAGTCACGATTGGGCGGTACTATAGGTCGACCGCCACAACGGCAAGGGGGTGCGGCAGTGGAGCTGTGAGGCCCAGCGAGCCAAGCCAGGTAAGGGTTGGCCTCACCCATAGCCACCTACGTTTTTGGTGGCTAACAGCGTGGTGGGCAGTGCAGCGTTCGGGGTTCCGGGTAAAAATGCGCCTTGGTGACATGTGCAGAATGTAAGAGGCCTGTAATGATTTTCTGTGGTCTTCTGTATGTGCAAACTGTTTGGGTTAAATGGACGTCCACGGGAGTGCGGTAGGGAAATTGCAGAGTGTAACGGAACTATGTTGTGCGGTGATGATTTGAGGTTTGTCGGTTTGAATTCTTCTCTAATTAGAGTAAAAGGCTGTGAAATGAGCGGTTAATTTATTACAGAGCCCAGAGGGTTGGGTGTGGTAGGAAGCCTAGGCCACTAAGGTAAAAGTAAAGCGCGCTGGGCGGTATGCCTTCAGCTGTCACTCTACCCCCCAGCAAGCTGGGTACTCATTGCACCGACCTCGGAAGGACAGAAGGCTGAGTGGACCCTGAGCCGGCTACCTGACGTACGCGGGGATTGAACCCGCACATCTCAGGTCGTGAGCGACAGCTTAGCACTGCGTAAAGCTGCACTAATGGTCTGCGCCACACGAGGCCCACGATGTAACTAGGTGCCGGTTTACATCTATAATCCTGGTCCAGTGTCTAGCTTGGAAACGAGATGCCATATAGACAGGCGTGGAGGCTCTGGTACCCTGCTGTACCGCCTCTAGCTTGGATACAAGATGTGCTACGGTGTGGTGGGGCATGGATGCTGTAGTGCTAAGTTCGGCCACCTCTTGCTTGGATTCAGGGTGTGATACGGGCGGGCATGGAATCCCTAGTGCCCTGTTGGGACACCTCCAGCTTTCGTATAAGATGTGATACGGGGGTGGGAGAAGGGGAAGGTAGCTGCAGCAGCCTGTTTCACCGCCTTTAGCTTGGATACGAGATGTGATACCGGGGGGGCATGGATGCTCTAGTGCTAAGCGGGGCCACCTTTTGCTTGGATCCAAGATGTCATACGGGCTGGCATGGACTCTCTAGTGCCCTGTTGCTCCAGCTTTCATAGAAGATGTGATACGGTTGGGCACGGAGGTTCCAGTTCACTGCTGTACCACCTCTGACAGATGAGCCGTCATCAGCTCCCTTCCGACAATGCTTTCAGTTTTCAGGCCCCTGGGGTTCAGTTGCAGCGCCACCGGCCGCACTGTGTTCTAATGCCAATTTGGAGCCATTACCCTGGGCCCGGGCCTATGGCTGCTTTGAGATGCCCATAATGAATCGCCTTGCGGGTGGTGCTACACTAACCATAAAGCTACAGTGTCAGTCAATCACAGCGCTTGCTTAGTGACGCACGCTAAGGAGCTGGTGGAATAAGCAGATAGGCAGGTGACAAAGCCACTGTTTTTCCAATGGCAATCTCCTAATGGTAAATTTCGGTTGGCTCTTTCAGGGTTTTCAGCACGCGGAGCTAATAGTTCGGCACGCATTTTGCATTCTGTTGTGGTAAGTAAAATGCGCGTCTCCCTGAGGGCAAAGACTCTGCGGTTGGCGGCATAGAGATAGTGCTCAGGTTTACAGTCACGATTGGGCGGTACTATAGATCGACCGCCACAACGGCAAGGGGGTGCGGCAGTGGAGCTGTGAGGCCCAGCGAGCCAAGCCAGGTGAGGGTCGGCCTCACCCATAGCCACCTACGTTTTTGGTGGCTAACAGCGTGGTGGGCAGTGCAGCGTTCGGGGTTCCGGGTAAAAATGCGCCTTGGTGACATGTGCAGAATGTAAGAGGCCTGTAATGATTTTCTGTGGTCTTCTGTATGTGCAAACTGTTTGGGTTAAATGGACGTCCACGGGAGTGTGGTAGGGAAATTGCAGAGTGTAACGGAACTATGTTGTGCGGTGATGATTTGAGGTTTGTCGGTTTTGAATTCTTCTCTAATTAGAGTAAAAGGCTGTGAAATGAGCGGTTAATTTATTACAGAGCCCAGAGGGTTGGGTGTGGTAGGAAGCCTAGGCCACTAAGGTAAAAGTAAAGCGCGCTGGGCGGTATGCCTTCAGCTGTCACTCTACCCCCCAGCAAGCTGGGTACTCATTGCACCGACCTCGGAAGGACAGAAGGCTGAGTCGACCCTGAGCCGGCTACCTGACGTACGCGGGGATTGAACCCGCACATCTCAGGTCGTGAGCGACAGCTTAGCACTGCGTAAAGCTGCACTAATGGTCTGCGCCACACGAGGCCCACGATGTAAAAAGGTGCCGGTTTACATCTATAATCCTGGTCCAGTGTCTAGCTTGGAAACGAGATGCCATATAGACAGGCGTGGAGGCTCTGGTACCCTGCTGTACCGCCTCTAGCTTGGATACAAGATGTGCTACGGTGTGGTGGGGCATGGATGCTGTAGTGCTAAGTTCGGCCACCTCTTGCTTGGATTCAGGATGTGATACGGGCGGGCATGGAATCCCTAGTGCCCTGTTGGGACACCTCCAGCTTTCGTATAAGATGTGATACGGGGGTGGGAGAAGGGGAAGGTAGCTGCAGCAGCCTGTTTCACCGCCTTTAGCTTGGATACGAGATGTGATACCGGGGGGGCATGGATGCTCTAGTGCTAAGCGGGGCCACCTTTTGCTTGGATCCAAGATGTCATACGGGCTGGCATGGACTCTCTAGTGCCCTGTTGCTCCAGCTTTCATAGAAGATGTGATACGGTTGGGCACGGAGGTTCCAGTTCACTGCTGTACCACCTCTGACAGATGAGCCGTCATCAGCTCCCTTCCGACAATGCTTTCAGTTTTCAGGCCCCTGGGGTTCAGTTGCAGCGCCACCGGCCGCACTGTGTTCTAATGCCAATTTGGAGCCATTACCCTGGGCCCGGGCCTATGGCTGCTTTGAGATGCCCATAATGAATCGCCTTGCGGGTGGTGCTACACTAACCATAAAGCTACAGTGTCAGTCAATCACAGCGCTTGCTTAGTGACGCACGCTAAGGAGCTGGTGGAATAAGCAGATAGGCAGGTGACAAAGCCACTGTTTTTCCAATGGCAATCTTCTAATGGTAAATTTCGGTTGGCTCTTTCCGGGTTTTCAGCACGCGGAGCTATTAGTTCGGCACGCATTTTGCGTTCTGTTGTGGTAAGTAAAATGCGCGTCTCCCTGAGGGCAAAGACTCTGCGGTTGGCGGCATAGAGATAGTGCTCAGGTTTACAGTCACGATTGGGCGGTACTATAGGTCGACCGCCACAACGGCAAGGGGGTGCGGCAGTGGAGCTGTGAGGCCCAGCGAGCCAAGCCAGGTAAGGGTTGGCCTCACCCATAGCCACCTACGTTTTTGGTGGCTAACAGCGTGGTGGGCAGTGCAGCGTTCGGGGTTCCGGGTAAAAATGCGCCTTGGTGACATGTGCAGAATGTAAGAGGCCTGTAATGATTTTCTGTGGTCTTCTGTATGTGCAAACTGTTTGGGTTAAATGGACGTCCACGGGAGTGCGGTAGGGAAATTGCAGAGTGTAACGGAACTATGTTGTGCGGTGATGATTTGAGGTTTGTCGGTTTTGAATTCTTCTCTAATTAGAGTAAAAGGCTGTGAAATGAGCGGTTAATTTATTACAGAGCCCAGAGGGTTGGGTGTGGTAGGAAGCCTAGGCCACTAAGGTAAAAGTAAAGCGCGCTGGGCGGTATGCCTTCAGCTGTCACTCTACCCCCCAGCAAGCTGGGTACTCATTGCACCGACCTCGGAAGGACAGAAGGCTGAGTCGACCCTGAGCCGGCTACCTGACGTACGCGGGGATTGAACCCGCACATCTCAGGTCGTGAGCGACAGCTTAGCACTGCGTAAAGCTGCACTAATGGTCTGCGCCACACGAGGCCCACGATGTAACAAGGTGCCGGTTTACATCTATAATCCTGGTCCAGTGTCTAGCTTGGAAACGAGATGCCATATAGACAGGCGTGGAGGCTCTGGTACCCTGCTGTACCGCCTCTAGCTTGGATACAAGATGTGCTACGGTGTGGTGGGGCATGGATGCTGTAGTGCTAAGTTCGGCCACCTCTTGCTTGGATTCAGGATGTGATACGGGCGGGCATGGAATCCCTAGTGCCCTGTTGGGACACCTCCAGCTTTCGTATAAGATGTGATACGGGGGTGGGAGAAGGGGAAGGTAGCTGCAGCAGCCTGTTTCACCGCCTTTAGCTTGGATACGAGATGTGATACCGGGGGGGCATGGATGCTCTAGTGCTAAGCGGGGCCACCTTTTGCTTGGATCCAAGATGTCATACGGGCTGGCATGGACTCTCTAGTGCCCTGTTGCTCCAGCTTTCATAGAAGATGTGATACGGTTGGGCACGGAGGCTCCAGTTCACTGCTGTACCACCTCTGACAGATGAGCCGTCATCAGCTCCCTTCCGACAATGCTTTCAGTTTTCAGGCCCCTGGGGTTCAGTTGCAGCGCCACCGGCCGCACTGTGTTCTAATGCCAATTTGGAGCCATTACCCTGGGCCCGGGCCTATGGCTGCTTTGAGATGCCCATAATGAATCGCCTTGCGGGTGGTGCTACACTAACCATAAAGCTACAGTGTCAGTCAATCACAGCGCTTGCTTAGTGACGCACGCTAAGGAGCTGGTGGAATAAGCAGATAGGCAGGTGACAAAGCCACTGTTTTTCCAATGGCAATCTCCTAATGGTAAATTTCGGTTGGCTCTTTCAGGGTTTTCAGCACGCGGAGCTAATAGTTCGGCACGCATTTTGCGTTCTGTTGTGGTAAGTAAAATGCGCGTCTCCCTGAGGGCAAAGACTCTGCGGTTGGCGGCATAGAGATAGTGCTCAGGTTTACAGTCACGATTGGGCGGTACTATAGGTCGACCGCCACAACGGCAAGGGGGTGCGGCAGTGGAGCTGTGAGGCCCAGCGAGCCAAGCCAGGTAAGGGTTGGCCTCACCCATAGCCACCTACGTTTTTGGTGGCTAACAGCGTGGTGGGCAGTGCAGCGTTCGGGGTTCCGGGTAAAAATGCGCCTTGGTGACATGTGCAGAATGTAAGAGGCCTGTAATGATTTTCTGTGGTCTTCTGTATGTGCAAACTGTTTGGGTTAAATGGACGTCCACGGGAGTGCGGTAGGGAAATTGCAGAGTGTAACGGAACTATGTTGTGCGGTGATGATTTGAGGTTTGTCGGTTTGAATTCTTCTCTAATTAGAGTAAAAGGCTGTGAAATGAGCGGTTAATTTATTACAGAGCCCAGAGGGTTGGGTGTGGTAGGAAGCCTAGGCCACTAAGGTAAAAGTAAAGCGCGCTGGGCGGTATGCCTTCAGCTGTCACTCTACCCCCCAGCAAGCTGGGTACTCATTGCACCGACCTCGGAAGGACAGAAGGCTGAGTGGACCCTGAGCCGGCTACCTGACGTACGCGGGGATTGAACCCGCACATCTCAGGTCGTGAGCGACAGCTTAGCACTGCGTAAAGCTGCACTAATGGTCTGCGCCACACGAGGCCCACGATGTAACAAGGTGCCGGTTTACATCTATAATCCTGGTCCAGTGTCTAGCTTGGAAACGAGATGCCATATAGACAGGCGTGGAGGCTCTGGTACCCTGCTGTACCGCCTCTAGCTTGGATACAAGATGTGCTACGGTGTGGTGGGGCATGGATGCTGTAGTGCTAAGTTCGGCCACCTCTTGCTTGGATTCAGGATGTGATACGGGCGGGCATGGAATCCCTAGTGCCCTGTTGGGACACCTCCAGCTTTCGTATAAGATGTGATACGGGGGTGGGAGAAGGGGAAGGTAGCTGCAGCAGCCTGTTTCACCGCCTTTAGCTTGGATACGAGATGTGATACCGGGGGGGCATGGATGCTCTAGTGCTAAGCGGGGCCACCTTTTGCTTGGATCCAAGATGTCATACGGGCTGGCATGGACTCTCTAGTGCCCTGTTGCTCCAGCTTTCATAGAAGATGTGATACGGTTGGGCACGGAGGCTCCAGTTCACTGCTGTACCACCTCTGACAGATGAGCCGTCATCAGCTCCCTTCCGACAATGCTTTCAGTTTTCAGGCCCCTGGGGTTCAGTTGCAGCGCCACCGGCCGCACTGTGTTCTAATGCCAATTTGGAGCCATTACCCTGGGCCCGGGCCTATGGCTGCTTTGAGATGCCCATAATGAATCGCCTTGCGGGTGGTGCTACACTAACCATAAAGCTACAGTGTCAGTCAATCACAGCGCTTGCTTAGTGACGCACGCTAAGGAGCTGGTGGAATAAGCAGATAGGCAGGTGACAAAGCCACTGTTTTTCCAATGGCAATCTCCTAATGGTAAATTTCGGTTGGCTCTTTCAGGGTTTTCAGCACGCGGAGCTAATAGTTCGGCACGCATTTTGCGTTCTGTTGTGGTAAGTAAAATGCGCGTCTCCCTGAGGGCAAAGACTCTGCGGTTGGCGGCATAGAGATAGTGCTCAGGTTTACAGTCACGATTGGGCGGTACTATAGATCGACCGCCACAACGGCAAGGGGGTGCGGCAGTGGAGCTGTGAGGCCCAGCGAGCCAAGCCAGGTGAGGGTCGGCCTCACCCATAGCCACCTACGTTTTTGGTGGCTAACAGCGTGGTGGGCAGTGCAGCGTTCGGGGTTCCGGGTAAAAATGCGCCTTGGTGACATGTGCAGAATGTAAGAGGCCTGTAATGATTTTCTGTGGTCTTCTGTATGTGCAAACTGTTTGGGTTAAATAGACGTCCACGGGAGTGCGGTAGGGAAATTGCAGAGTGTAACGGAACTATGTTGTGCGGTGATGATTTGAGGTTTGTCGGTTTTGAATTCTTCTCTAATTAGAGTAAAAGGCTGTGAAATGAGCGGTTAATTTATTACAGAGCCCAGAGGGTTGGGTGTGGTAGGAAGCCTAGGCCACTAAGGTAAAAGTAAAGCGCGCTGGGCGGTATGCCTTCAGCTGTCACTCTACCCCCCAGCAAGCTGGGTACTCATTGCACCGACCTCGGAAGGACAGAAGGCTGAGTCGACCCTGAGCCGGCTACCTGACGTACGCGGGGATTGAACCCGCACATCTCAGGTCGTGAGCGACAGCTTAGCACTGCGTAAAGCTGCACTAATGGTCTGCGCCACACGAGGCCCACGATGTAACAAGGTGCCGGTTTACATCTATAATCCTGGTCCAGTGTCTAGCTTGGAAACGAGATGCCATATAGACAGGCGTGGAGGCTCTGGTACCCTGCTGTACCGCCTCTAGCTTGGATACAAGATGTGCTACGGTGTGGTGGGGCATGGATGCTGTAGTGCTAAGTTCGGCCACCTCTTGCTTGGATTCAGGATGTGATACGGGCGGGCATGGAATCCCTAGTGCCCTGTTGGGACACCTCCAGCTTTCGTATAAGATGTGATACGGGGGTGGGAGAAGGGGAAGGTAGCTGCAGCAGCCTGTTTCACCGCCTTTAGCTTGGATACGAGATGTGATACCGGGGGGGCATGGATGCTCTAGTGCTAAGCGGGGCCACCTTTTGCTTGGATCCAAGATGTCATACGGGCTGGCATGGACTCTCTAGTGCCCTGTTGCTCCAGCTTTCATAGAAGATGTGATACGGTTGGGCACGGAGGCTCCAGTTCACTGCTGTACCACCTCTGACAGATGAGCCGTCATCAGCTCCCTTCCGACAATGCTTTCAGTTTTCAGGCCCCTGGGGTTCAGTCGCAGCGCCACCGGCCGCACTGTGTTCTCATGCCAATTTGGAGCCATTACCCTGGGCCCGGGCCTATGGCTGCTTTGAGATGCCCATAATGAATCGCCTTGCGGGTGGTGCTACACTAACCATAAAGCTACAGTGTCAGTCAATCACAGCGCTTGCTTAGTGACGCACGCTAAGGAGCTGGTGGAATAAGCAGATAGGCAGGTGACAAAGCCACTGTTTTTCCAATGGCAATCTCCTAATGGTAAATTTCGGTTGGCTCTTTCAGGGTTTTCAGCACGCGGAGCTAATAGTTCGGCACGCATTTTGCGTTCTGTTGTGGTAAGTAAAATGCGCGTCTCCCTGAGGGCAAAGACTCTGCGGTTGGCGGCATAGAGATAGTGCTCAGGTTTACAGTCACGATTGGGCGGTACTATAGATCGACCGCCACAACGGCAAGGGGGTGCGGCAGTGGAGCTGTGAGGCCCAGCGAGCCAAGCCAGGTGAGGGTCGGCCTCACCCATAGCCACCTACGTTTTTGGTGGCTAACAGCGTGGTGGGCAGTGCAGCGTTCGGGGTTCCGGGTAAAAATGCGCCTTGGTGACATGTGCAGAATGTAAGAGGCCTGTAATGATTTTCTGTGGTCTTCTGTATGTGCAAACTGTTTGGGTTAAATAGACGTCCACGGGAGTGCGGTAGGGAAATTGCAGAGTGTAACGGAACTATGTTGTGCGGTGATGATTTGAGGTTTGTCGGTTTTGAATTCTTCTCTAATTAGAGTAAAAGGCTGTGAAATGAGCGGTTAATTTATTACAGAGCCCAGAGGGTTGGGTGTGGTAGGAAGCCTAGGCCACTAAGGTAAAAGTAAAGCGCGCTGGGCGGTATGCCTTCAGCTGTCACTCTACCCCCCAGCAAGCTGGGTACTCATTGCACCGACCTCGGAAGGACAGAAGGCTGAGTGGACCCTGAGCCGGCTACCTGACGTACGCGGGGATTGAACCCGCACATCTCAGGTCGTGAGCGACAGCTTAGCACTGCGTAAAGCTGCACTAATGGTCTGCGCCACACGAGGCCCACGATGTAACAAGGTGCCGGTTTACATCTATAATCCTGGTCCAGTGTCTAGCTTGGAAACGAGATGCCATATAGACAGGCGTGGAGGCTCTGGTACCCTGCTGTACCGCCTCTAGCTTGGATACAAGATGTGCTACGGTGTGGTGGGGCATGGATGCTGTAGTGCTAAGTTCGGCCACCTCTTGCTTGGATTCAGGATGTGATACGGGCGGGCATGGAATCCCTAGTGCCCTGTTGGGACACCTCCAGCTTTCGTATAAGATGTGATACGGGGGTGGGAGAAGGGGAAGGTAGCTGCAGCAGCCTGTTTCACCGCCTTTAGCTTGGATACGAGATGTGATACCGGGGGGGCATGGATGCTCTAGTGCTAAGCGGGGCCACCTTTTGCTTGGATCCAAGATGTCATACGGGCTGGCATGGACTCTCTAGTGCCCTGTTGCTCCAGCTTTCATAGAAGATGTGATACGGTTGGGCACGGAGGCTCCAGTTCACTGCTGTACCACCTCTGACAGATGAGCCGTCATCAGCTCCCTTCCGACAATGCTTTCAGTTTTCAGGCCCCTGGGGTTCAGTTGCAGCGCCACCGGCCGCACTGTGTTCTAATGCCAATTTGGAGCCATTACCCTGGGCCCGGGCCTATGGCTGCTTTGAGATGCCCATAATGAATCGCCTTGCGGGTGGTGCTACACTAACCATAAAGCTACAGTGTCAGTCAATCACAGCGCTTGCTTAGTGACGCACGCTAAGGAGCTGGTGGAATAAGCAGATAGGCAGGTGACAAAGCCACTGTTTTTCCAATGGCAATCTCCTAATGGTAAATTTCGGTTGGCTCTTTCAGGGTTTTCAGCACGCGGAGCTAATAGTTCGGCACGCATTTTGCGTTCTGTTGTGGTAAGTAAAATGCGCGTCTCCCTGAGGGCAAAGACTCTGCGGTTGGCGGCATAGAGATAGTGCTCAGGTTTACAGTCACGATTGGGCGGTACTATAGATCGACCGCCACAACGGCAAGGGGGTGCGGCAGTGGAGCTGTGAGGCCCAGCGAGCCAAGCCAGGTGAGGGTCGGCCTCACCCATAGCCACCTACGTTTTTGGTGGCTAACAGCGTGGTGGGCAGTGCAGCGTTCGGGGTTCCGGGTAAAAATGCGCCTTGGTGACATGTGCAGAATGTAAGAGGCCTGTAATGATTTTCTGTGGTCTTCTGTATGTGCAAACTGTTTGGGTTAAATAGACGTCCACGGGAGTGCGGTAGGGAAATTGCAGAGTGTAACGGAACTATGTTGTGCGGTGATGATTTGAGGTTTGTCGGTTTTGAATTCTTCTCTAATTAGAGTAAAAGGCTGTGAAATGAGCGGTTAATTTATTACAGAGCCCAGAGGGTTGGGTGTGGTAGGAAGCCTAGGCCACTAAGGTAAAAGTAAAGCGCGCTGGGCGGTATGCCTTCAGCTGTCACTCTACCCCCCAGCAAGCTGGGTACTCATTGCACCGACCTCGGAAGGACAGAAGGCTGAGTGGACCCTGAGCCGGCTACCTGACGTACGCGGGGATTGAACCCGCACATCTCAGGTCGTGAGCGACAGCTTAGCACTGCGTAAAGCTGCACTAATGGTCTGCGCCACACGAGGCCCACGATGTAACAAGGTGCCGGTTTACATCTATAATCCTGGTCCAGTGTCTAGCTTGGAAACGAGATGCCATATAGACAGGCGTGGAGGCTCTGGTACCCTGCTGTACCGCCTCTAGCTTGGATACAAGATGTGCTACGGTGTGGTGGGGCATGGATGCTGTAGTGCTAAGTTCGGCCACCTCTTGCTTGGATTCAGGATGTGATACGGGCGGGCATGGAATCCCTAGTGCCCTGTTGGGACACCTCCAGCTTTCGTATAAGATGTGATACGGGGGTGGGAGAAGGGGAAGGTAGCTGCAGCAGCCTGTTCCACCGCCTTTAGCTTGGATACGAGATGTGATACCGGGGGGGCATGGATGCTCTAGTGCTAAGCGGGGCCACCTTTTGCTTGGATCCAAGATGTCATACGGGCTGGCATGGACTCTCTAGTGCCCTGTTGCTCCAGCTTTCATAGAAGATGTGATACGGTTGGGCACGGAGGCTCCAGTTCACTGCTGTACCACCTCTGACAGATGAGCCGTCATCAGCTCCCTTCCGACAATGCTTTCAGTTTTCAGGCCCCTGGGGTTCAGTCGCAGCGCCACCGGCCGCACTGTGTTCTCATGCCAATTTGGAGCCATTACCCTGGGCCCGGGCCTATGGCTGCTTTGAGATGCCCATAATGAATCGCCTTGCGGGTGGTGCTACACTAACCATAAAGCTACAGTGTCAGTCAATCACAGCGCTTGCTTAGTGACGCACGCTAAGGAGCTGGTGGAATAAGCAGATAGGCAGGTGACAAAGCCACTGTTTTTCCAATGGCAATCTCCTAATGGTAAATTTCGGTTGGCTCTTTCAGGGTTTTCAGCACGCGGAGCTAATAGTTCGGCACGCATTTTGCGTTCTGTTGTGGTAAGTAAAATGCGCGTCTCCCTGAGGGCAAAGACTCTGCGGTTGGCGGCATAGAGATAGTGCTCAGGTTTACAGTCACGATTGGGCGGTACTATAGATCGACCGCCACAACGGCAAGGGGGTGCGGCAGTGGAGCTGTGAGGCCCAGCGAGCCAAGCCAGGTGAGGGTCGGCCTCACCCATAGCCACCTACGTTTTTGGTGGCTAACAGCGTGGTGGGCAGTGCAGCGTTCGGGGTTCCGGGTAAAAATGCGCCTTGGTGACATGTGCAGAATGTAAGAGGCCTGTAATGATTTTCTGTGGTCTTCTGTATGTGCAAACTGTTTGGGTTAAATAGACGTCCACGGGAGTGCGGTAGGGAAATTGCAGAGTGTAACGGAACTATGTTGTGCGGTGATGATTTGAGGTTTGTCGGTTTTGAATTCTTCTCTAATTAGAGTAAAAGGCTGTGAAATGAGCGGTTAATTTATTACAGAGCCCAGAGGGTTGGGTGTGGTAGGAAGCCTAGGCCACTAAGGTAAAAGTAAAGCGCGCTGGGCGGTATGCCTTCAGCTGTCACTCTACCCCCCAGCAAGCTGGGTACTCATTGCACCGACCTCGGAAGGACAGAAGGCTGAGTGGACCCTGAGCCGGCTACCTGACGTACGCGGGGATTGAACCCGCACATCTCAGGTCGTGAGCGACAGCTTAGCACTGCGTAAAGCTGCACTAATGGTCTGCGCCACACGAGGCCCACGATGTAACAAGGTGCCGGTTTACATCTATAATCCTGGTCCAGTGTCTAGCTTGGAAACGAGATGCCATATAGACAGGCGTGGAGGCTCTGGTACCCTGCTGTACCGCCTCTAGCTTGGATACAAGATGTGCTACGGTGTGGTGGGGCATGGATGCTGTAGTGCTAAGTTCGGCCACCTCTTGCTTGGATTCAGGATGTGATACGGGCGGGCATGGAATCCCTAGTGCCCTGTTGGGACACCTCCAGCTTTCGTATAAGATGTGATACGGGGGTGGGAGAAGGGGAAGGTAGCTGCAGCAGCCTGTTTCACCGCCTTTAGCTTGGATACGAGATGTGATACCGGGGGGGCATGGATGCTCTAGTGCTAAGCGGGGCCACCTTTTGCTTGGATCCAAGATGTCATACGGGCTGGCATGGACTCTCTAGTGCCCTGTTGCTCCAGCTTTCATAGAAGATGTGATACGGTTGGGCACGGAGGCTCCAGTTCACTGCTGTACCACCTCTGACAGATGAGCCGTCATCAGCTCCCTTCCGACAATGCTTTCAGTTTTCAGGCCCCTGGGGTTCAGTCGCAGCGCCACCGGCCGCACTGTGTTCTCATGCCAATTTGGAGCCATTACCCTGGGCCCGGGCCTATGGCTGCTTTGAGATGCCCATAATGAATCGCCTTGCGGGTGGTGCTACACTAACCATAAAGCTACAGTGTCAGTCAATCACAGCGCTTGCTTAGTGACGCACGCTAAGGAGCTGGTGGAATAAGCAGATAGGCAGGTGACAAAGCCACTGTTTTTCCAATGGCAATCTCCTAATGGTAAATTTCGGTTGGCTCTTTCAGGGTTTTCAGCACGCGGAGCTAATAGTTCGGCACGCATTTTGCGTTCTGTTGTGGTAAGTAAAATACGCGTCTCCCTGAGGGCAAAGACTCTGCGGTTGGCGGCATAGAGATAGTGCTCAGGTTTACAGTCACGATTGGGCGGTACTATAAGTCGACCGCCACAACGGCAAGGGGGTGCGGCAGTGGAGCTGTGAGGCCCAGCGAGCCAAGCCAGGTGAGGGTCGGCCTCACCCATAGCCACCTACGTTTTTGGTGGCTAACAGCGTGGTGGGCAGTGCAGCGTTCGGGGTTCCGGGTAAAAATGCGCCTTGGTGACATGTGCAGAATGTAAGAGGCCTGTAATGATTTTCTGTGGTCTTCTGTATGTGCAAACTGTTTGGGTTAAATGGACGTCCACGGGAGTGCGGTAGGGAAATTGCAGAGTGTAACGGAACTATGTTGTGCGGTGATGATTTGAGGTTTGTCGGTTTTGAATTCTTCTCTAATTAGAGTAAAAGGCTGTGAAATGAGCGGTTAATTTATTACAGAGCCCAGAGGGTTGGGTGTGGTAGGAAGCCTAGGCCACTAAGGTAAAAGTAAAGCGCGCTGGGCGGTATGCCTTCAGCTGTCACTCTACCCCCCAGCAAGCTGGGTACTCATTGCACCGACCTCGGAAGGACAGAAGGCTGAGTGGACCCTGAGCCGGCTACCTGACGTACGCGGGGATTGAACCCGCACATCTCAGGTCGTGAGCGACAGCTTAGCACTGCGTAAAGCTGCACTAATGGTCTGCGCCACACGAGGCCCACGATGTAACAAGGTGCCGGTTTACATCTATAATCCTGGTCCAGTGTCTAGCTTGGAAACGAGATGCCATATAGACAGGCGTGGAGGCTCTGGTACCCTGCTGTACCGCCTCTAGCTTGGATACAAGATGTGCTACGGTGTGGTGGGGCATGGATGCTGTAGTGCTAAGTTCGGCCACCTCTTGCTTGGATTCAGGGTGTGATACGGGCGGGCATGGAATCCCTAGTGCCCTGTTGGGACACCTCCAGCTTTCGTATAAGATGTGATGCGGGGGTGGGAGAAGGGGAAGGTAGCTGCAGCAGCCTGTTTCACCGCCTTTAGCTTGGATACGAGATGTGATACCGGGGGGGCATGGATGCTCTAGTGCTAAGCGGGGCCACCTTTTGCTTGGATCCAAGATGTCATACGGGCTGGCATGGACTCTCTAGTGCCCTGTTGCTCCAGCTTTCATAGAAGATGTGATACGGTTGGGCACGGAGGTTCCAGTTCACTGCTGTACCACCTCTGACAGATGAGCCGTCATCAGCTCCCTTCCGACAATGCTTTCAGTTTTCAGGCCCCTGGGGTTCAGTTGCAGCGCCACCGGCCGCACTGTGTTCTCATGCCAATTTGGAGCCATTACCCTGGGCCCGGGCCTATGGCTGCTTTGAGATGCCCATAATGAATCGCCTTGCGGGTGGTGCTACACTAACCATAAAGCTACAGTGTCAGTCAATCACAGCGCTTGCTTAGTGACGCACGCTAAGGAGCTGGTGGAATAAGCAAATAGGCAGGTGACAAAGCCACTGTTTTTCCAATGGCAATCTCCTAATGGTAAATTTCGGTTGGCTCTTTCAGGGTTTTCAGCACGCGGAGCTAATAGTTCGGCACGCATTTTGCGTTCTGTTGTGGTAAGTAAAATGCGCGTCTCCCTGAGGACAAAGACTCTGCGGTTGGCGGCATAGAGATAGTGCTCAGGTTTACAGTCACGATTGGGCGGTACTATAGATCGACCGCCACAACGGCAAGGGGGTGCGGCAGTGGAGCTGTGAGGCCCAGCGAGCCAAGCCAGGTGAGGGTCGGCCTCACCCATAGCCACCTACGTTTTTGGTGGCTAACAGCGTGGTGGGCAGTGCAGCGTTCGGGGTTCCGGGTAAAAATGCGCCTTGGTGACATGTGCAGAATGTAAGAGGCCTGTAATGATTTTCTGTGGTCTTCTGTATGTGCAAACTGTTTGGGTTAAATGGACGTCCACGGGAGTGCGGTAGGGAAATTGCAGAGTGTAACGGAACTATGTTGTGCGGTGATGATTTGAGGTTTGTCGGTTTTGAATTCTTCTCTAATTAGAGTAAAAGGCTGTGAAATGAGCGGTTAATTTATTACAGAGCCCAGAGGGTTGGGTGTGGTAGGAAGCCTAGGCCACTAAGGTAAAAGTAAAGCGCGCTGGGCGGTATGCCTTCAGCTGTCACTCTACCCCCCAGCAAGCTGGGTACTCATTGCACCGACCTCGGAAGGACAGAAGGCTGAGTCGACCCTGAGCCGGCTACCTGACGTACGCGGGGATTGAACCCGCACATCTCAGGTCGTGAGCGACAGCTTAGCACTGCGTAAAGCTGCACTAATGGTCTGCGCCACACGAGGCCCACGATGTAACAAGGTGCCGGTTTACATCTATAATCCTGGTCCAGTGTCTAGCTTGGAAACGAGATGCCATATAGACAGGCGTGGAGGCTCTGGTACCCTGCTGTACCGCCTCTAGCTTGGATACAAGATGTGCTACGGTGTGGTGGGGCATGGATGCTGTAGTGCTAAGTTCGGCCACCTCTTGCTTGGATTCAGGATGTGATACGGGCGGGCATGGAATCCCTAGTGCCCTGTTGGGACACCTCCAGCTTTCGTATAAGATGTGATACGGGGGTGGGAGAAGGGGAAGGTAGCTGCAGCAGCCTGTTTCACCGCCTTTAGCTTGGATACGAGATGTGATACCGGGGGGGCATGGATGCTCTAGTGCTAAGCGGGGCCACCTTTTGCTTGGATCCAAGATGTCATACGGGCTGGCATGGACTCTCTAGTGCCCTGTTGCTCCAGCTTTCATAGAAGATGTGATACGGTTGGGCACGGAGGCTCCAGTTCACTGCTGTACCACCTCTGACAGATGAGCCGTCATCAGCTCCCTTCCGACAATGCTTTCAGTTTTCAGGCCCCTGGGGTTCAGTTGCAGCGCCACCGGCCGCACTGTGTTCTAATGCCAATTTGGAGCCATTACCCTGGGCCCGGGCCTATGGCTGCTTTGAGATGCCCATAATGAATCGCCTTGCGGGTGGTGCTACACTAACCATAAAGCTACAGTGTCAGTCAATCACAGCGCTTGCTTAGTGACGCACGCTAAGGAGCTGGTGGAATAAGCAGATAGGCAGGTGACAAAGCCACTGTTTTTCCAATGGCAATCTCCTAATGGTAAATTTCGGTTGGCTCTTTCAGGGTTTTCAGCACGCGGAGCTAATAGTTCGGCACGCATTTTGCGTTCTGTTGTGGTAAGTAAAATGCGCGTCTCCCTGAGGGCAAAGACTCTGCGGTTGGCGGCATAGAGATAGTGCTCAGGTTTACAGTCACGATTGGGCGGTACTATAGATCGACCGCCACAACGGCAAGGGGGTGCGGCAGTGGAGCTGTGAGGCCCAGCGAGCCAAGCCAGGTGAGGGTCGGCCTCACCCATAGCCACCTACGTTTTTGGTGGCTAACAGCGTGGTGGGCAGTGCAGCGTTCGGGGTTCCGGGTAAAAATGCGCCTTGGTGACATGTGCAGAATGTAAGAGGCCTGTAATGATTTTCTGTGGTCTTCTGTATGTGCAAACTGTTTGGGTTAAATAGACGTCCACGGGAGTGCGGTAGGGAAATTGCAGAGTGTAACGGAACTATGTTGTGCGGTGATGATTTGAGGTTTGTCGGTTTTGAATTCTTCTCTAATTAGAGTAAAAGGCTGTGAAATGAGCGGTTAATTTATTACAGAGCCCAGAGGGTTGGGTGTGGTAGGAAGCCTAGGCCACTAAGGTAAAAGTAAAGCGCGCTGGGCGGTATGCCTTCAGCTGTCACTCTACCCCCCAGCAAGCTGGGTACTCATTGCACCGACCTCGGAAGGACAGAAGGCTGAGTGGACCCTGAGCCGGCTACCTGACGTACGCGGGGATTGAACCCGCACATCTCAGGTCGTGAGCGACAGCTTAGCACTGCGTAAAGCTGCACTAATGGTCTGCGCCACACGAGGCCCACGATGTAACAAGGTGCCGGTTTACATCTATAATCCTGGTCCAGTGTCTAGCTTGGAAACGAGATGCCATATAGACAGGCGTGGAGGCTCTGGTACCCTGCTGTACCGCCTCTAGCTTGGATACAAGATGTGCTACGGTGTGGTGGGGCATGGATGCTGTAGTGCTAAGTTCGGCCACCTCTTGCTTGGATTCAGGATGTGATACGGGCGGGCATGGAATCCCTAGTGCCCTGTTGGGACACCTCCAGCTTTCGTATAAGATGTGATACGGGGGTGGGAGAAGGGGAAGGTAGCTGCAGCAGCCTGTTTCACCGCCTTTAGCTTGGATACGAGATGTGATACCGGGGGGGCATGGATGCTCTAGTGCTAAGCGGGGCCACCTTTTGCTTGGATCCAAGATGTCATACGGGCTGGCATGGACTCTCTAGTGCCCTGTTGCTCCAGCTTTCATAGAAGATGTGATACGGTTGGGCACGGAGGCTCCAGTTCACTGCTGTACCACCTCTGACAGATGAGCCGTCATCAGCTCCCTTCCGACAATGCTTTCAGTTTTCAGGCCCCTGGGGTTCAGTCGCAGCGCCACCGGCCGCACTGTGTTCTCATGCCAATTTGGAGCCATTACCCTGGGCCCGGGCCTATGGCTGCTTTGAGATGCCCATAATGAATCGCCTTGCGGGTGGTGCTACACTAACCATAAAGCTACAGTGTCAGTCAATCACAGCGCTTGCTTAGTGACGCACGCTAAGGAGCTGGTGGAATAAGCAGATAGGCAGGTGACAAAGCCACTGTTTTTCCAATGGCAATCTCCTAATGGTAAATTTCGGTTGGCTCTTTCAGGGTTTTCAGCACGCGGAGCTAATAGTTCGGCACGCATTTTGCGTTCTGTTGTGGTAAGTAAAATGCGCGTCTCCCTGAGGGCAAAGACTCTGCGGTTGGCGGCATAGAGATAGTGCTCAGGTTTACAGTCACGATTGGGCGGTACTATAGATCGACCGCCACAACGGCAAGGGGGTGCGGCAGTGGAGCTGTGAGGCCCAGCGAGCCAAGCCAGGTGAGGGTCGGCCTCACCCATAGCCACCTACGTTTTTGGTGGCTAACAGCGTGGTGGGCAGTGCAGCGTTCGGGGTTCCGGGTAAAAATGCGCCTTGGTGACATGTGCAGAATGTAAGAGGCCTGTAATGATTTTCTGTGGTCTTCTGTATGTGCAAACTGTTTGGGTTAAATAGACGTCCACGGGAGTGCGGTAGGGAAATTGCAGAGTGTAACGGAACTATGTTGTGCGGTGATGATTTGAGGTTTGTCGGTTTTGAATTCTTCTCTAATTAGAGTAAAAGGCTGTGAAATGAGCGGTTAATTTATTACAGAGCCCAGAGGGTTGGGTGTGGTAGGAAGCCTAGGCCACTAAGGTAAAAGTAAAGCGCGCTGGGCGGTATGCCTTCAGCTGTCACTCTACCCCCCAGCAAGCTGGGTACTCATTGCACCGACCTCGGAAGGACAGAAGGCTGAGTGGACCCTGAGCCGGCTACCTGACGTACGCGGGGATTGAACCCGCACATCTCAGGTCGTGAGCGACAGCTTAGCACTGTGTAAAGCTGCACTAATGGTCTGCGCCACACGAGGCCCACGATGTAACAAGGTGCCGGTTTACATCTATAATCCTGGTCCAGTGTCTAGCTTGGAAACGAGATGCCATATAGACAGGCGTGGAGGCTCTGGTACCCTGCTGTACCGCCTCTAGCTTGGATACAAGATGTGCTACGGTGTGGTGGGGCATGGATGCTGTAGTGCTAAGTTCGGCCACCTCTTGCTTGGATTCAGGATGTGATACGGGCGGGCATGGAATCCCTAGTGCCCTGTTGGGACACCTCCAGCTTTCGTATAAGATGTGATACGGGGGTGGGAGAAGGGGAAGGTAGCTGCAGCAGCCTGTTTCACCGCCTTTAGCTTGGATACGAGATGTGATACCGGGGGGGCATGGATGCTCTAGTGCTAAGCGGGGCCACCTTTTGCTTGGATCCAAGATGTCATACGGGCTGGCATGGACTCTCTAGTGCCCTGTTGCTCCAGCTTTCATAGAAGATGTGATACGGTTGGGCACGGAGGCTCCAGTTCACTGCTGTACCACCTCTGACAGATGAGCCGTCATCAGCTCCCTTCCGACAATGCTTTCAGTTTTCAGGCCCCTGGGGTTCAGTCGCAGCGCCACCGGCCGCACTGTGTTCTCATGCCAATTTGGAGCCATTACCCTGGGCCCGGGCCTATGGCTGCTTTGAGATGCCCATAATGAATCGCCTTGCGGGTGGTGCTACACTAACCATAAAGCTACAGTGTCAGTCAATCACAGCGCTTGCTTAGTGACGCACGCTAAGGAGCTGGTGGAATAAGCAGATAGGCAGGTGACAAAGCCACTGTTTTTCCAATGGCAATCTCCTAATGGTAAATTTCGGTTGGCTCTTTCAGGGTTTTCAGCACGCGGAGCTAATAGTTCGGCACGCATTTTGCGTTCTGTTGTGGTAAGTAAAATACGCGTCTCCCTGAGGGCAAAGACTCTGCGGTTGGCGGCATAGAGATAGTGCTCAGGTTTACAGTCACGATTGGGCGGTACTATAAGTCGACCGCCACAACGGCAAGGGGGTGCGGCAGTGGAGCTGTGAGGCCCAGCGAGCCAAGCCAGGTGAGGGTCGGCCTCACCCATAGCCACCTACGTTTTTGGTGGCTAACAGCGTGGTGGGCAGTGCAGCGTTCGGGGTTCCGGGTAAAAATGCGCCTTGGTGACATGTGCAGAATGTAAGAGGCCTGTAATGATTTTCTGTGGTCTTCTGTATGTGCAAACTGTTTGGGTTAAATGGACGTCCACGGGAGTGCGGTAGGGAAATTGCAGAGTGTAACGGAACTATGTTGTGCGGTGATGATTTGAGGTTTGTCGGTTTTGAATTCTTCTCTAATTAGAGTAAAAGGCTGTGAAATGAGCGGTTAATTTATTACAGAGCCCAGAGGGTTGGGTGTGGTAGGAAGCCTAGGCCACTAAGGTAAAAGTAAAGCGCGCTGGGCGGTATGCCTTCAGCTGTCACTCTACCCCCCAGCAAGCTGGGTACTCATTGCACCGACCTCGGAAGGACAGAAGGCTGAGTGGACCCTGAGCCGGCTACCTGACGTACGCGGGGATTGAACCCGCACATCTCAGGTCGTGAGCGACAGCTTAGCACTGCGTAAAGCTGCACTAATGGTCTGCGCCACACGAGGCCCACGATGTAACAAGGTGCCGGTTTACATCTATAATCCTGGTCCAGTGTCTAGCTTGGAAACGAGATGCCATATAGACAGGCGTGGAGGCTCTGGTACCCTGCTGTACCGCCTCTAGCTTGGATACAAGATGTGCTACGGTGTGGTGGGGCATGGATGCTGTAGTGCTAAGTTCGGCCACCTCTTGCTTGGATTCAGGGTGTGATACGGGCGGGCATGGAATCCCTAGTGCCCTGTTGGGACACCTCCAGCTTTCGTATAAGATGTGATACGGGGGTGGGAGAAGGGGAAGGTAGCTGCAGCAGCCTGTTTCACCGCCTTTAGCTTGGATACGAGATGTGATACCGGGGGGGCATGGATGCTCTAGTGCTAAGCGGGGCCACCTTTTGCTTGGATCCAAGATGTCATACGGGCTGGCATGGACTCTCTAGTGCCCTGTTGCTCCAGCTTTCATAGAAGATGTGATACGGTTGGGCACGGAGGTTCCAGTTCACTGCTGTACCACCTCTGACAGATGAGCCGTCATCAGCTCCCTTCCGACAATGCTTTCAGTTTTCAGGCCCCTGGGGTTCAGTTGCAGCGCCACCGGCCGCACTGTGTTCTCATGCCAATTTGGAGCCATTACCCTGGGCCCGGGCCTATGGCTGCTTTGAGATGCCCATAATGAATCGCCTTGCGGGTGGTGCTACACTAACCATAAAGCTACAGTGTCAGTCAATCACAGCGCTTGCTTAGTGACGCACGCTAAGGAGCTGGTGGAATAAGCAAATAGGCAGGTGACAAAGCCACTGTTTTTCCAATGGCAATCTCCTAATGGTAAATTTCGGTTGGCTCTTTCAGGGTTTTCAGCACGCGGAGCTAATAGTTCGGCACGCATTTTGCGTTCTGTTGTGGTAAGTAAAATGCGCGTCTCCCTGAGGACAAAGACTCTGCGGTTGGCGGCATAGAGATAGTGCTCAGGTTTACAGTCACGATTGGGCGGTACTATAGATCGACCGCCACAACGGCAAGGGGGTGCGGCAGTGGAGCTGTGAGGCCCAGCGAGCCAAGCCAGGTGAGGGTCGGCCTCACCCATAGCCACCTACGTTTTTGGTGGCTAACAGCGTGGTGGGCAGTGCAGCGTTCGGGGTTCCGGGTAAAAATGCGCCTTGGTGACATGTGCAGAATGTAAGAGGCCTGTAATGATTTTCTGTGGTCTTCTGTATGTGCAAACTGTTTGGGTTAAATGGACGTCCACGGGAGTGCGGTAGGGAAATTGCAGAGTGTAACGGAACTATGTTGTGCGGTGATGATTTGAGGTTTGTCGGTTTTGAATTCTTCTCTAATTAGAGTAAAAGGCTGTGAAATGAGCGGTTAATTTATTACAGAGCCCAGAGGGTTGGGTGTGGTAGGAAGCCTAGGCCACTAAGGTAAAAGTAAAGCGCGCTGGGCGGTATGCCTTCAGCTGTCACTCTACCCCCCAGCAAGCTGGGTACTCATTGCACCGACCTCGGAAGGACAGAAGGCTGAGTCGACCCTGAGCTGGCTACCTGACGTACGCGGGGATTGAACCCGCACATCTCAGGTCGTGAGCGACAGCTTAGCACTGCGTAAAGCTGCACTAATGGTCTGCGCCACACGAGGCCCACGATGTAACAAGGTGCCGGTTTACATCTATAATCCTGGTCCAGTGTCTAGCTTGGAAACGAGATGCCATATAGACAGGCGTGGAGGCTCTGGTACCCTGCTGTACCGCCTCTAGCTTGGATACAAGATGTGCTACGGTGTGGTGGGGCATGGATGCTGTAGTGCTAAGTTCGGCCACCTCTTGCTTGGATTCAGGATGTGATACGGGCGGGCATGGAATCCCTAGTGCCCTGTTGGGACACCTCCAGCTTTCGTATAAGATGTGATACGGGGGTGGGAGAAGGGGAAGGTAGCTGCAGCAGCCTGTTTCACCGCCTTTAGCTTGGATACGAGATGTGATACCGGGGGGGCATGGATGCTCTAGTGCTAAGCGGGGCCACCTTTTGCTTGGATCCAAGATGTCATACGGGCTGGCATGGACTCTCTAGTGCCCTGTTGCTCCAGCTTTCATAGAAGATGTGATACGGTTGGGCACGGAGGCTCCAGTTCACTGCTGTACCACCTCTGACAGATGAGCCGTCATCAGCTCCCTTCCGACAATGCTTTCAGTTTTCAGGCCCCTGGGGTTCAGTTGCAGCGCCACCGGCCGCACTGTGTTCTAATGCCAATTTGGAGCCATTACCCTGGGCCCGGGCCAATGGCTGCTTTGAGATGCCCATAATGAATCGCCTTGCGGGTGGTGCTACACTAACCGTAAAGCTACAGTGTCAGTCAATCACAGCGCTTGCTTAGTGACGCACGCTAAGGAGCTGGTGGAATAAGCAGATAGGCAGGTGACAAAGCCAC
The DNA here is from genome assembly GCF_035609145.1 of Eleutherodactylus coqui. Lineage (NCBI taxonomy): Eukaryota > Metazoa > Chordata > Amphibia > Anura > Eleutherodactylidae > Eleutherodactylus > Eleutherodactylus coqui. Next base: position 139,570,649 of record NC_089844.1, read on the forward strand.
TGTTTTTCCAATGGCAATCTCCTAATGGTAAATTTCGGTTGGCTCTTTCAGGGTTTTCAGCACGCGGAGCTAATAGTTCGGCACGCATTTTGCGTTCTGTTGTGGTAAGTAAAATGCGCGTCTCCCTGAGGGCAAAGACTCTGCGGTTGGCGGCATAGAGATAGTGCTCAGGTTTACAGTCACGATTGGGCGGTACTATAGGTCGACCGCCACAACGGCAAGGGGGTGCGGCAGTGGAGCTGTGAGGCCCAGCGAGCCAAGCCAGGTGAGGGTCGGCCTCACCCATAGCCACCTACGTTTTTGGTGGCTAACAGCGTGGTGGGCAGTGCAGCGTTCGGGGTTCCGGGTAAAAATGCGCCTTGGTGACATGTGCAGAATGTAAGAGGCCTGTAATGATTTTCTGTGGTCTTCTGTATGTGCAAACTGTTTGGGTTAAAGGAGATGTCCCGAGGCAGCAAGTGGGTCTATACACTTCTGTATGGCCATAATAATGCACTTTGTAATGTACATTGTGCATTAATTATGAGCCATACAGAAGTTATAAAAAGTTTTATACTTACCTGCTCCGTTGCTGGCGTCCTCGTCTCCATGGTGCCGACTAATTTTTGGCCTCCGATGGCCAAATTAGCCGCGCTTGCGCAGTCCGGGTCTTCAGCAGTCTTCTATGGAGCCGCTCGTGCCAGAGAGCGGCTCCGTGTAGCTCCGCCCCGTCACGTGCCGATTCCAGCCAATCAGGAGGCTGGAATCGGCAGTGGACCGCACAGAAGAGCTGCGGTCCACGAAGACAGAGGATCCCGGCGGCCATCTTCAGCAGGTGAGTATGAAGACGCCGGACCGCCGGGATTCAGGTAAGCGCTGTGCGGGTGGTTTTTTTAACCCCTGCATCGGGGTTGTCTCGCGCCGAACGGGGGGGGGGTTTAAAAAAAAAAAAACCCGTTTCGGCGCGGGACATCTCCTTTAAATGGACGTCCACGGGAGTGCGGTAGGGAAATTGCAGAGTGTAACGGAACTATGTTGTGCGGTGATGATTTGAGGTTTGTCGGTTTTGAATTCTTCTCTAATTAGAGTAAAAGGCTGTGAAATGAGCGGTTAATTTATTACAGAGCCCAGAGGGTTGGGTGTGGTAGGAAGCCTAGGCCACTAAGGTAAAAGTAAAGCGCGCTGGGCGGTATGCCTTCAGCTGTCACTCTACCCCCCAGCAAGCTGGGTACTCATTGCACCGACCTCGGAAGGACAGAAGGCTGAGTCGACCCTGAGCCGGCTACCTGACGTACGCGGGGATTGAACCCGCACATCTCAGGTCGTGAGCGACAGCTTAGCACTGCGTAAAGCTGCACTAATGGTCTGCGCCACACGAGGCCCACGATGTAACAAGGTGCCGGTTTACATCTATAATCCTGGTCCAGTGTCTAGCTTGGAAACGAGATGCCATATAGACAGGCGTGGAGGCTCTGGTACCCTGCTGTACCGCCTCTAGCTTGGATACAAGATGTGCTACGGTGTGGTGGGGCATGGATGCTGTAGTGCTAAGTTCGGCCACCTCTTGCTTGGATTCAGGATGTGATACGGGCGGGCATGGAATCCCTAGTGCCCTGTTGGGACACCTCCAGCTTTCGTATAAGATGTGATACGGGGGTGGGAGAAGGGGAAGGTAGCTGCAGCAGCCTGTTTCACCGCCTTTAGCTTGGATACGAGATGTGATACCGGGGGGGCATGGATGCTCTAGTGCTAAGCGGGGCCACCTTTTGCTTGGATCCAAGATGTCATACGGGCTGGCATGGACTCTCTAGTGCCCTGTTGCTCCAGCTTTCATAGAAGATGTGATACGGTTGGGCACGGAGGCTCCAGTTCACTGCTGTACCACCTCTGACAGATGAGCCGTCATCAGCTCCCTTCCGACAATGCTTTCAGTTTTCAGGCCCCTGGGGTTCAGTCGCAGCGCCACCGGCCGCACTGTGTTCTCATGCCAATTTGGAGCCATTACCCTGGGCCCGGGCCTATGGCTGCTTTGAGATGCCCATAATGAATCGCCTTGCGGGTGGTGCTACACTAACCATAAAGCTACAGTGTCAGTCAATCACAGCGCTTGCTTAGTGACGCACGCTAAGGAGCTGGTGGAATAAGCAGATAGGCAGGTGACAAAGCCACTGTTTTTCCAATGGCAATCTCCTAATGGTAAATTTCGGTTGGCTCTTTCAGGGTTTTCAGCACGCGGAGCTAATAGTTCGGCACGCATTTTGCGTTCTGTTGTGGTAAGTAAAATACGCGTCTCCCTGAGGGCAAAGACTCTGCGGTTGGCGGCATAGAGATAGTGCTCAGGTTTACAGTCACGATTGGGCGGTACTATAAGTCGACCGCCACAACGGCAAGGGGGTGCGGCAGTGGAGCTGTGAGGCCCAGCGAGCCAAGCCAGGTGAGGGTCGGCCTCACCCATAGCCACCTACGTTTTTGGTGGCTAACAGCGTGGTGGGCAGTGCAGCGTTCGGGGTTCCGGGTAAAAATGCGCCTTGGTGACATGTGCAGAATGTAAGAGGCCTGTAATGATTTTCTGTGGTCTTCTGTATGTGCAAACTGTTTGGGTTAAATGGACGTCCACGGGAGTGCGGTAGGGAAATTGCAGAGTGTAACGGAACTATGTTGTGCGGTGATGATTTGAGGTTTGTCGGTTTTGAATTCTTCTCTAATTAGAGTAAAAGGCTGTGAAATGAGCGGTTAATTTATTACAGAGCCCAGAGGGTTGGGTGTGGTAGGAAGCCTAGGCCACTAAGGTAAAAGTAAAGCGCGCTGGGCGGTATGCCTTCAGCTGTCACTCTACCCCCCAGCAAGCTGGGTACTCATTGCACCGACCTCGGAAGGACAGAAGGCTGAGTGGACCCTGAGCCGGCTACCTGACGTACGCGGGGATTGAACCCGCACATCTCAGGTCGTGAGCGACAGCTTAGCACTGCGTAAAGCTGCACTAATGGTCTGCGCCACACGAGGCCCACGATGTAACAAGGTGCCGGTTTACATCTATAATCCTGGTCCAGTGTCTAGCTTGGAAACGAGATGCCATATAGACAGGCGTGGAGGCTCTGGTACCCTGCTGTACCGCCTCTAGCTTGGATACAAGATGTGCTACGGTGTGGTGGGGCATGGATGCTGTAGTGCTAAGTTCGGCCACCTCTTGCTTGGATTCAGGGTGTGATACGGGCGGGCATGGAATCCCTAGTGCCCTGTTGGGACACCTCCAGCTTTCGTATAAGATGTGATACGGGGGTGGGAGAAGGGGAAGGTAGCTGCAGCAGCCTGTTTCACCGCCTTTAGCTTGGATACGAGATGTGATACCGGGGGGGCATGGATGCTCTAGTGCTAAGCGGGGCCACCTTTTGCTTGGATCCAAGATGTCATACGGGCTGGCATGGACTCTCTAGTGCCCTGTTGCTCCAGCTTTCATAGAAGATGTGATACGGTTGGGCACGGAGGTTCCAGTTCACTGCTGTACCACCTCTGACAGATGAGCCGTCATCAGCTCCCTTCCGACAATGCTTTCAGTTTTCAGGCCCCTGGGGTTCAGTTGCAGCGCCACCGGCCGCACTGTGTTCTCATGCCAATTTGGAGCCATTACCCTGGGCCCGGGCCTATGGCTGCTTTGAGATGCCCATAATGAATCGCCTTGCGGGTGGTGCTACACTAACCATAAAGCTACAGTGTCAGTCAATCACAGCGCTTGCTTAGTGACGCACGCTAAGGAGCTGGTGGAATAAGCAAATAGGCAGGTGACAAAGCCACTGTTTTTCCAATGGCAATCTCCTAATGGTAAATTTCGGTTGGCTCTTTCAGGGTTTTCAGCACGCGGAGCTAATAGTTCGGCACGCATTTTGCGTTCTGTTGTGGTAAGTAAAATGCGCGTCTCCCTGAGGACAAAGACTCTGCGGTTGGCGGCATAGAGATAGTGCTCAGGTTTACAGTCACGATTGGGCGGTACTATAGATCGACCGCCACAACGGCAAGGGGGTGCGGCAGTGGAGCTGTGAGGCCCAGCGAGCCAAGCCAGGTGAGGGTCGGCCTCACCCATAGCCACCTACGTTTTTGGTGGCTAACAGCGTGGTGGGCAGTGCAGCGTTCGGGGTTCCGGGTAAAAATGCGCCTTGGTGACATGTGCAGAATGTAAGAGGCCTGTAATGATTTTCTGTGGTCTTCTGTATGTGCAAACTGTTTGGGTTAAATGGACGTCCACGGGAGTGCGGTAGGGAAATTGCAGAGTGTAACGGAACTATGTTGTGCGGTGATGATTTGAGGTTTGTCGGTTTTGAATTCTTCTCTAATTAGAGTAAAAGGCTGTGAAATGAGCGGTTAATTTATTACAGAGCCCAGAGGGTTGGGTGTGGTAGGAAGCCTAGGCCACTAAGGTAAAAGTAAAGCGCGCTGGGCGGTATGCCTTCAGCTGTCACTCTACCCCCCAGCAAGCTGGGTACTCATTGCACCGACCTCGGAAGGACAGAAGGCTGAGTCGACCCTGAGCTGGCTACCTGACGTACGCGGGGATTGAACCCGCACATCTCAGGTCGTGAGCGACAGCTTAGCACTGCGTAAAGCTGCACTAATGGTCTGCGCCACACGAGGCCCACGATGTAACAAGGTGCCGGTTTACATCTATAATCCTGGTCCAGTGTCTAGCTTGGAAACGAGATGCCATATAGACAGGCGTGGAGGCTCTGGTACCCTGCTGTACCGCCTCTAGCTTGGATACAAGATGTGCTACGGTGTGGTGGGGCATGGATGCTGTAGTGCTAAGTTCGGCCACCTCTTGCTTGGATTCAGGATGTGATACGGGCGGGCATGGAATCCCTAGTGCCCTGTTGGGACACCTCCAGCTTTCGTATAAGATGTGATACGGGGGTGGGAGAAGGGGAAGGTAGCTGCAGCAGCCTGTTTCACCGCCTTTAGCTTGGATACGAGATGTGATACCGGGGGGGCATGGATGCTCTAGTGCTAAGCGGGGCCACCTTTTGCTTGGATCCAAGATGTCATACGGGCTGGCATGGACTCTCTAGTGCCCTGTTGCTCCAGCTTTCATAGAAGATGTGATACGGTTGGGCACGGAGGCTCCAGTTCACTGCTGTACCACCTCTGACAGATGAGCCGTCATCAGCTCCCTTCCGACAATGCTTTCAGTTTTCAGGCCCCTGGGGTTCAGTTGCAGCGCCACCGGCCGCACTGTGTTCTAATGCCAATTTGGAGCCATTACCCTGGGCCCGGGCCAATGGCTGCTTTGAGATGCCCATAATGAATCGCCTTGCGGGTGGTGCTACACTAACCGTAAAGCTACAGTGTCAGTCAATCACAGCGCTTGCTTAGTGACGCACGCTAAGGAGCTGGTGGAATAAGCAGATAGGCAGGTGACAAAGCCACTGTTTTTCCAATGGCAATCTCCTAATGGTAAATTTCGGTTGGCTCTTTCAGGGTTTTCAGCACGCGGAGCTAATAGTTCGGCACGCATTTTGCGTTCTGTTGTGGTAAGTAAAATGCGCGTCTCCCTGAGGGCAAAGACTCTGCGGTTGGCGGCATAGAGATAGTGCTCAGGTTTACAGTCACGATTGGGCGGTACTATAGGTCGACCGCCACAACGGCAAGGGGGTGCGGCAGTGGAGCTGTGAGGCCCAGCGAGCCAAGCCAGGTGAGGGTCGGCCTCACCCATAGCCACCTACGTTTTTGGTGGCTAACAGCGTGGTGGGCAGTGCAGCGTTCGGGGTTCCGGGTAAAAATGCGCCTTGGTGACATGTGCAGAATGTAAGAGGCCTGTAATGATTTTCTGTGGTCTTCTGTATGTGCAAACTGTTTGGGTTAAAGGAGATGTCCCGAGGCAGCAAGTGGGTCTATACACTTCTGTATGGCCATAATAATGCACTTTGTAATGTACATTGTGCATTAATTATGAGCCATACAGAAGTTATAAAAAGTTTTATACTTACCTGCTCCGTTGCTGGCGTCCTCGTCTCCATGGTGCCGACTAATTTTTGGCCTCCGATGGCCAAATTAGCCGCGCTTGCGCAGTCCGGGTCTTCAGCAGTCTTCTATGGAGCCGCTCGTGCCAGAGAGCGGCTCCGTGTAGCTCCGCCCCGTCACGTGCCGATTCCAGCCAATCAGGAGGCTGGAATCGGCAGTGGACCGCACAGAAGAGCTGCGGTCCACGAAGACAGAGGATCCCGGCGGCCATCTTCAGCAGGTGAGTATGAAGACGCCGGACCGCCGGGATTCAGGTAAGCGCTGTGCGGGTGGTTTTTTTAACCCCTGCATCGGGGTTGTCTCGCGCCGAACGGGGGGGGGGTTTAAAAAAAAAAAAACCCGTTTCGGCGCGGGACATCTCCTTTAAATGGACGTCCACGGGAGTGCGGTAGGGAAATTGCAGAGTGTAACGGAACTATGTTGTGCGGTGATGATTTGAGGTTTGTCGGTTTTGAATTCTTCTCTAATTAGAGTAAAAGGCTGTGAAATGAGCGGTTAATTTATTACAGAGCCCAGAGGGTTGGGTGTGGTAGGAAGCCTAGGCCACTAAGGTAAAAGTAAAGCGCGCTGGGCGGTATGCCTTCAGCTGTCACTCTACCCCCCAGCAAGCTGGGTACTCATTGCACCGACCTCGGAAGGACAGAAGGCTGAGTCGACCCTGAGCCGGCTACCTGACGTACGCGGGGATTGAACCCGCACATCTCAGGTCGTGAGCGACAGCTTAGCACTGCGTAAAGCTGCACTAATGGTCTGCGCCACACGAGGCCCACGATGTAACAAGGTGCCGGTTTACATCTATAATCCTGGTCCAGTGTCTAGCTTGGAAACGAGATGCCATATAGACAGGCGTGGAGGCTCTGGTACCCTGCTGTACCGCCTCTAGCTTGGATACAAGATGTGCTACGGTGTGGTGGGGCATGGATGCTGTAGTGCTAAGTTCGGCCACCTCTTGCTTGGATTCAGGATGTGATACGGGCGGGCATGGAATCCCTAGTGCCCTGTTGGGACACCTCCAGCTTTCGTATAAGATGTGATACGGGGGTGGGAGAAGGGGAAGGTAGCTGCAGCAGCCTGTTTCACCGCCTTTAGCTTGGATACGAGATGTGATACCGGGGGGGCATGGATGCTCTAGTGCTAAGCGGGGCCACCTTTTGCTTGGATCCAAGATGTCATACGGGCTGGCATGGACTCTCTAGTGCCCTGTTGCTCCAGCTTTCATAGAAGATGTGATACGGTTGGGCACGGAGGCTCCAGTTCACTGCTGTACCACCTCTGACAGATGAGCCGTCATCAGCTCCCTTCCGACAATGCTTTCAGTTTTCAGGCCCCTGGGGTTCAGTTGCAGCGCCACCGGCCGCACTGTGTTCTAATGCCAATTTGGAGCCATTACCCTGGGCCCGGGCCTATGGCTGCTTTGAGATGCCCATAATGAATCGCCTTGCGGGTGGTGCTACACTAACCATAAAGCTACAGTGTCAGTCAATCACAGCGCTTGCTTAGTGACGCACGCTAAGGAGCTGGTGGAATAAGCAGATAGGCAGGTGACAAAGCCACTGTTTTTCCAATGGCAATCTCCTAATGGTAAATTTCGGTTGGCTCTTTCAGGGTTTTCAGCACGCGGAGCTAATAGTTCGGCACGCATTTTGCGTTCTGTTGTGGTAAGTAAAATGCGCGTCTCCCTGAGGGCAAAGACTCTGCGGTTGGCGGCATAGAGATAGTGCTCAGGTTTACAGTCACGATTGGGCGGTACTATAGATCGACCGCCACAACGGCAAGGGGGTGCGGCAGTGGAGCTGTGAGGCCCAGCGAGCCAAGCCAGGTGAGGGTCGGCCTCACCCATAGCCACCTACGTTTTTGGTGGCTAACAGCGTGGTGGGCAGTGCAGCGTTCGGGGTTCCGGGTAAAAATGCGCCTTGGTGACATGTGCAGAATGTAAGAGGCCTGTAATGATTTTCTGTGGTCTTCTGTATGTGCAAACTGTTTGGGTTAAATAGACGTCCACGGGAGTGCGGTAGGGAAATTGCAGAGTGTAACGGAACTATGTTGTGCGGTGATGATTTGAGGTTTGTCGGTTTTGAATTCTTCTCTAATTAGAGTAAAAGGCTGTGAAATGAGCGGTTAATTTATTACAGAGCCCAGAGGGTTGGGTGTGGTAGGAAGCCTAGGCCACTAAGGTAAAAGTAAAGCGCGCTGGGCGGTATGCCTTCAGCTGTCACTCTACCCCCCAGCAAGCTGGGTACTCATTGCACCGACCTCGGAAGGACAGAAGGCTGAGTCGACCCTGAGCCGGCTACCTGACGTACGCGGGGATTGAACCCGCACATCTCAGGTCGTGAGCGACAGCTTAGCACTGCGTAAAGCTGCACTAATGGTCTGCGCCACACGAGGCCCACGATGTAACAAGGTGCCGGTTTACATCTATAATCCTGGTCCAGTGTCTAGCTTGGAAACGAGATGCCATATAGACAGGCGTGGAGGCTCTGGTACCCTGCTGTACCGCCTCTAGCTTGGATACAAGATGTGTTACGGTGTGGTGGGGCATGGATGCTGTAGTGCTAAGTTCGGCCACCTCTTGCTTGGATTCAGGATGTGATACGGGCGGGCATGGAATCCCTAGTGCCCTGTTGGGACACCTCCAGCTTTCGTATAAGATGTGATACGGGGGTGGGAGAAGGGGAAGGTAGCTGCAGCAGCCTGTTTCACCGCCTTTAGCTTGGATACGAGATGTGATACCGGGGGGGCATGGATGCTCTAGTGCTAAGCGGGGCCACCTTTTGCTTGGATCCAAGATGTCATACGGGCTGGCATGGACTCTCTAGTGCCCTGTTGCTCCAGCTTTCATAGAAGATGTGATACGGTTGGGCACGGAGGCTCCAGTTCACTGCTGTACCACCTCTGACAGATGAGCCGTCATCAGCTCCCTTCCGACAATGCTTTCAGTTTTCAGGCCCCTGGGGTTCAGTTGCAGCGCCACCGGCCGCACTGTGTTCTAATGCCAATTTGGAGCCATTACCCTGGGCCCGGGCCTATGGCTGCTTTGAGATGCCCATAATGAATCGCCTTGCGGGTGGTGCTACACTAACCATAAAGCTACAGTGTCAGTCAATCACAGCGCTTGCTTAGTGACGCACGCTAAGGAGCTGGTGGAATAAGCAGATAGGCAGGTGACAAAGCCACTGTTTTTCCAATGGCAATCTCCTAATGGTAAATTTCGGTTGGCTCTTTCAGGGTTTTCAGCACGCGGAGCTAATAGTTCGGCACGCATTTTGCGTTCTGTTGTGGTAAGTAAAATGCGCGTCTCCCTGAGGGCAAAGACTCTGCGGTTGGCGGCATAGAGATAGTGCTCAGGTTTACAGTCACGATTGGGCGGTACTATAAGTCGACCGCCACAACGGCAAGGGGGTGCGGCAGTGGAGCTGTGAGGCCCAGCGAGCCAAGCCAGGTGAGGGTCGGCCTCACCCATAGCCACCTACGTTTTTGGTGGCTAACAGCGTGGTGGGCAGTGCAGCGTTCGGGGTTCCGGGTAAAAATGCGCCTTGGTGACATGTGCAGAATGTAAGAGGCCTGTAATGATTTTCTGTGGTCTTCTGTATGTGCAAACTGTTTGGGTTAAATGGACGTCCACGGGAGTGCGGTAGGGAAATTGCAGAGTGTAACGGAACTATGTTGTGCGGTGATGATTTGAGGTTTGTCGGTTTTGAATTCTTCTCTAATTAGAGTAAAAGGCTGTGAAATGAGCGGTTAATTTATTACAGAGCCCAGAGGGTTGGGTGTGGTAGGAAGCCTAGGCCACTAAGGTAAAAGTAAAGCGCGCTGGGCGGTATGCCTTCAGCTGTCACTCTACCCCCCAGCAAGCTGGGTACTCATTGCACCGACCTCGGAAGGACAGAAGGCTGAGTCGACCCTGAGCCGGCTACCTGACGTACGCGGGGATTGAACCCGCACATCTCAGGTCGTGAGCGACAGCTTAGCACTGCGTAAAGCTGCACTAATGGTCTGCGCCACACGAGGCCCACGATGTAACAAGGTGCCGGTTTACATCTATAATCCTGGTCCAGTGTCTAGCTTGGAAACGAGATGCCATATAGACAGGCGTGGAGGCTCTGGTACCCTGCTGTACCGCCTCTAGCTTGGATACAAGATGTGCTACGGTGTGGTGGGGCATGGATGCTGTAGTGCTAAGTTCGGCCACCTCTTGCTTGGATTCAGGATGTGATACGGGCGGGCATGGAATCCCTAGTGCCCTGTTGGGACACCTCCAGCTTTCGTATAAGATGTGATACGGGGGTGGGAGAAGGGGAAGGTAGCTGCAGCAGCCTGTTTCACCGCCTTTAGCTTGGATACGAGATGTGATACCGGGGGGGCATGGATGCTCTAGTGCTAAGCGGGGCCACCTTTTGCTTGGATCCAAGATGTCATACGGGCTGGCATGGACTCTCTAGTGCCCTGTTGCTCCAGCTTTCATAGAAGATGTGATACGGTTGGGCACGGAGGCTCCAGTTCACTGCTGTACCACCTCTGACAGATGAGCCGTCATCAGCTCCCTTCCGACAATGCTTTCAGTTTTCAGGCCCCTGGGGTTCAGTTGCAGCGCCACCGGCCGCACTGTGTTCTAATGCCAATTTGGAGCCATTACCCTGGGCCCGGGCCTATGGCTGCTTTGAGATGCCCATAATGAATCGCCTTGCGGGTGGTGCTACACTAACCATAAAGCTACAGTGTCAGTCAATCACAGCGCTTGCTTAGTGACGCACGCTAAGGAGCTGGTGGAATAAGCAGATAGGCAGGTGACAAAGCCACTGTTTTTCCAATGGCAATCTCCTAATGGTAAATTTCGGTTGGCTCTTTCAGGGTTTTCAGCACGCGGAGCTAATAGTTCGGCACGCATTTTGCGTTCTGTTGTGGTAAGTAAAATGCGCGTCTCCCTGAGGGCAAAGACTCTGCGGTTGGCGGCATAGAGATAGTGCTCAGGTTTACAGTCACGATTGGGCGGTACTATAGGTCGACCGCCACAACGGCAAGGGGGTGCGGCAGTGGAGCTGTGAGGCCCAGCGAGCCAAGCCAGGTGAGGGTCAGCGTCACCCATAGCCACCTACGTTTTTGGTGGCTAACAGCGTGGTGGGCAGTGCAGCGTTCGGGGTTCCGGGTAAAAATGCGCCTTGGTGACATGTGCAGAATGTAAGAGGCCTGTAATGATTTTCTGTGGTCTTTTGTATGTGCAAACTGTTTGGGTTAAATGGACGTCCACGGGAGTGCGGTAGGGAAATTGCAGAGTGTAACGGAACTATGTTGTGCGGTGATGATTTGAGGTTTGTCGGTTTTGAATTCTTCTCTAATTAGAGTAAAAGGCTGTGAAATGAGCGGTTAATTTATTACAGAGCCCAGAGGGTTGGGTGTGGTAGGAAGCCTAGGCCACTAAGGTAAAAGTAAAGCGCGCTGGGCGGTATGCCTTCAGCTGTCACTCTACCCCCCAGCAAGCTGGGTACTCATTGCACCGACCTCGGAAGGACAGAAGGCTGAGTCGACCCTGAGCCGGCTACCTGACGTACGCGGGGATTGAACCCGCACATCTCAGGTCGTGAGCGACAGCTTAGCACTGCGTAAAGCTGCACTAATGGTCTGCGCCACACGAGGCCCACGATGTAACAAGGTGCCGGTTTACATCTATAATCCTGGTCCAGTGTCTAGCTTGGAAACGAGATGCCATATAGACAGGCGTGGAGGCTCTGGTACCCTGCTGTACCGCCTCTAGCTTGGATACAAGATGTGCTACGGTGTGGTGGGGCATGGATGCTGTAGTGCTAAGTTCGGCCACCTCTTGCTTGGATTCAGGGTGTGATACGGGCGGGCATGGAATCCCTAGTGCCCTGTTGGGACACCTCCAGCTTTCGTATAAGATGTGATACGGGGGTGGGAGAAGGGGAAGGTAGCTGCAGCAGCCTGTTTCACCGCCTTTAGCTTGGATACGAGATGTGATACCGGGGGGGCATGGATGCTCTAGTGCTAAGCGGGGCCACCTTTTGCTTGGATCCAAGATGTCATACGGGCTGGCATGGACTCTCTAGTGCCCTGTTGCTCCAGCTTTCATAGAAGATGTGATACGGTTGGGCACGGAGGTTCCAGTTCACTGCTGTACCACCTCTGACAGATGAGCCGTCATCAGCTCCCTTCCGACAATGCTTTCAGTTTTCAGGCCTCTGGGGTTCAGTTGCAGCGCCACCGGCCGCACTGTGTTCTCATGCCAATTTGGAGCCATTACCCTGGGCCCGGGCCTATGGCTGCTTTGAGATGCCCATAATGAATCGCCTTGCGGGTGGTGCTACACTAACCATAAAGCTACAGTGTCAGTCAATCACAGCGCTTGCTTAGTGACGCACGCTAAGGAGCTGGTGGAATAAGCAGATAGGCAGGTGACAAAGCCACTGTTTTTCCAATGGCAATCTCCTAATGGTAAATTTCGGTTGGCTCTTTCAGGGTTTTCAGCACGCGGAGCTAATAGTTCGGCACGCATTTTGCGTTCTGTTGTGGTAAGTAAAATGCGCGTCTCCCTGAGGGCAAAGACTCTGCGGTTGGCGGCATAGAGATAGTGCTCAGGTTTACAGTCACGATTGGGCGGTACTATAGATCGACCGCCACAACGGCAAGGGGGTGCGGCAGTGGAGCTGTGAGGCCCAGCGAGCCAAGCCAGGTGAGGGTCGGCCTCACCCATAGCCACCTACGTTTTTGGTGGCTAACAGCGTGGTGGGCAGTGCAGCGTTCGGGGTTCCGGGTAAAAATGCGCCTTGGTGACATGTGCAGAATGTAAGAGGCCTGTAATGATTTTCTGTGGTCTTCTGTATGTGCAAACTGTTTGGGTTAAATGGACGTCCACGGGAGTGCGGTAGGGAAATTGCAGAGTGTAACGGAACTATGTTGTGCGGTGATGATTTGAGGTTTGTCGGTTTTGAATTCTTCTCTAATTAGAGTAAAAGGCTGTGAAATGAGCGGTTAATTTATTACAGAGCCCAGAGGGTTGGGTGTGGTAGGAAGCCTAGGCCACTAAGGTAAAAGTAAAGCGCGCTGGGCGGTATGCCTTCAGCTGTCACTCTACCCCCCAGCAAGCTGGGTACTCATTGCACCGACCTCGGAAGGACAGAAGGCTGAGTCGACCCTGAGCCGGCTACCTGACGTACGCGGGGATTGAACCTGCACATCTCAGGTCGTGAGCGACAGCTTAGCACTGCGTAAAGCTGCACTAATGGTCTGCGCCACACGAGGCCCACGATGTAACAAGGTGCCGGTTTACATCTATAATCCTGGTCCAGTGTCTAGCTTGGAAACGAGATGCCATATAGACAGGTGTGGAGGCTCTGGTACCCTGCTGTACCGCCTCTAGCTTGGATACAAGATGTGCTACGGTGTGGTGGGGCATGGATGCTGTAGTGCTAAGTTCGGCCACCTCTTGCTTGGATTCAGGATGTGATACGGGCGGGCATGGAATCCCTAGTGCCCTGTTGGGACACCTCCAGCTTTCGTATAAGATGTGATACGGGGGTGGGAGAAGGGGAAGGTAGCTGCAGCAGCCTGTTTCACCGCCTTTAGCTTGGATACGAGATGTGATACCGGGGGGCCATGGATGCTCTAGTGCTAAGCGGGGCCACCTTTTGCTTGGATCCAAGATGTCATACGGGCTGGCATGGACTCTCTAGTGCCCTGTTGCTCCAGCTTTCATAGAAGATGTGATACGGTTGGGCACGGAGGCTCCAGTTCACTGCTGTACCACCTCTGACAGATGAGCCGTTATCAGCTCCCTTCCGACAATGCTTTCAGTTTTCAGGCCCCTGGGGTTCAGTTGCAGCGCCACCGGCCGCACTGTGTTCTAATGCCAATTTGGAGCCATTACCCTGGGCCCGGGCCTATGGCTGCTTTGAGATGCCCATAATGAATCGCCTTGCGGGTGGTGCTACACTAACCATAAAGCTACAGTGTCAGTCAATCACAGCGCTTGCTTAGTGACGCACGCTACGGAGCTGGTGGAATAAGCAGATAGGCAGGTGACAAAGCCACTGTTTTTCCAATGGCAATCTCCTAATGGTAAATTTCGGTTGGCTCTTTCAGGGTTTTCAGCACGCGGAGCTAATAGTTCGGCACGCATTTTGCGTTCTGTTGTGGTAAGTAAAATGCGCGTCTCCCTGAGGGCAAAGACTCTGCGGTTGGCGGCATAGAGATAGTGCTCAGGTTTACAGTCACGATTGGGCGGTACTATAGATCGACCGCCACAACGGCAAGGGGGTGCGGCAGTGGAGCTGTGAGGCCCAGCGAGCCAAGCCAGGTGAGGGTCGGCCTCACCCATAGCCACCTACGTTTTTGGTGGCTAACAGCGTGGTGGGCAGTGCAGCGTTCGGGGTTCCGGGTAAAAATGCGCCTTGGTGACATGTGCAGAATGTAAGAGGCCTGTAATGATTTTCTGTGGTCTTCTGTATGTGCAAACTGTTTGGGTTAAATGGACGTCCACGGGAGTGCGGTAGGGAAATTGCAGAGTGTAACGGAACTATGTTGTGCGGTGATGATTTGAGGTTTGTCGGTTTTGAATTCTTCTCTAATTAGAGTAAAAGGCTGTGAAATGAGCGGTTAATTTATTACAGAGCCCAGAGGGTTGGGTGTGGTAGGAAGCCTAGGCCACTAAGGTAAAAGTAAAGCGCGCTGGGCGGTATGCCTTCAGCTGTCACTCTACCCCCCAGCAAGCTGGGTACTCATTGCACCGACCTCGGAAGGACAGAAGGCTGAGTCGACCCTGAGCCGGCTACCTGACGTACGCGGGGATTGAACCCGCACATCTCAGGTCGTGAGCGACAGCTTAGCACTGCGTAAAGCTGCACTAATGGTCTGCGCCACACGAGGCCCACGATGTAACAAGGTGCCGGTTTACATCTATAATCCTGGTCCAGTGTCTAGCTTGGAAACGAGATGCCATATAGACAGGCGTGGAGGCTCTGGTACCCTGCTGTACCGCCTCTAGCTTGGATACAAGATGTGCTACGGTGTGGTGGGGCATGGATGCTGTAGTGCTAAGTTCGGCCACCTCTTGCTTGGATTCAGGATGTGATACGGGCGGGCATGGAATCCCTAGTGCCCTGTTGGGACACCTCCAGCTTTCGTATAAGATGTGATACGGGGGTGGGAGAAGGGGAAGGTAGCTGCAGCAGCCTGTTTCACCGCCTTTAGCTTGGATACGAGATGTGATACCGGGGGGGCATGGATGCTCTAGTGCTAAGCGGGGCCACCTTTTGCTTGGATCCAAGATGTCATACGGGCTGGCATGGACTCTCTAGTGCCCTGTTGCTCCAGCTTTCATAGAAGATGTGATACGGTTGGGCACGGAGGCTCCAGTTCACTGCTGTACCACCTCTGACAGATGAGCCGTCATCAGCTCCCTTCCGACAATGCTTTCAGTTTTCAGGCCCCTGGGGTTCAGTTGCAGCGCCACCGGCCGCACTGTGTTCTAATGCCAATTTGGAGCCATTACCCTGGGCCCGGGCCTATGGCTGCTTTGAGATGCCCATAATGAATCGCCTTGCGGGTGGTGCTACACTAACCATAAAGCTACAGTGTCAGTCAATCACAGCGCTTGCTTAGTGACGCACGCTAAGGAGCTGGTGGAATAAGCAGATAGGCAGGTGACAAAGCCACTGTTTTTCCAATGGCAATCTCCTAATGGTAAATTTCGGTTGGCTCTTTCAGGGTTTTCAGCACGCGGAGCTAATAGTTCGGCACGCATTTTGCGTTCTGTTGTGGTAAGTAAAATGCGCGTCTCCCTGAGGGCAAAGACTCTGCGGTTGGCGGCATAGAGATAGTGCTCAGGTTTACAGTCACGATTGGGCGGTACTATAGGTCGACCGCCACAACGGCAAGGGGGTGCGGCAGTGGAGCTGTGAGGCCCAGCGAGCCAAGCCAGGTGAGGGTCAGCGTCACCCATAGCCACCTACGTTTTTGGTGGCTAACAGCGTGGTGGGCAGTGCAGCGTTCGGGGTTCCGGGTAAAAATGCGCCTTGGTGACATGTGCAGAATGTAAGAGGCCTGTAATGATTTTCTGTGGTCTTTTGTATGTGCAAACTGTTTGGGTTAAATGGACGTCCACGGGAGTGCGGTAGGGAAATTGCAGAGTGTAACGGAACTATGTTGTGCGGTGATGATTTGAGGTTTGTCGGTTTTGAATTCTTCTCTAATTAGAGTAAAAGGCTGTGAAATGAGCGGTTAATTTATTACAGAGCCCAGAGGGTTGGGTGTGGTAGGAAGCCTAGGCCACTAAGGTAAAAGTAAAGCGCGCTGGGCGGTATGCCTTCAGCTGTCACTCTACCCCCCAGCAAGCTGGGTACTCATTGCACCGACCTCGGAAGGACAGAAGGCTGAGTCGACCCTGAGCCGGCTACCTGACGTACGCGGGGATTGAACCCGCACATCTCAGGTCGTGAGCGACAGCTTAGCACTGCGTAAAGCTGCACTAATGGTCTGCGCCACACGAGGCCCACGATGTAACAAGGTGCCGGTTTACATCTATAATCCTGGTCCAGTGTCTAGCTTGGAAACGAGATGCCATATAGACAGGCGTGGAGGCTCTGGTACCCTGCTGTACCGCCTCTAGCTTGGATACAAGATGTGCTACGGTGTGGTGGGGCATGGATGCTGTAGTGCTAAGTTCGGCCACCTCTTGCTTGGATTCAGGGTGTGATACGGGCGGGCATGGAATCCCTAGTGCCCTGTTGGGACACCTCCAGCTTTCGTATAAGATGTGATACGGGGGTGGGAGAAGGGGAAGGTAGCTGCAGCAGCCTGTTTCACCGCCTTTAGCTTGGATACGAGATGTGATACCGGGGGGGCATGGATGCTCTAGTGCTAAGCGGGGCCACCTTTTGCTTGGATCCAAGATGTCATACGGGCTGGCATGGACTCTCTAGTGCCCTGTTGCTCCAGCTTTCATAGAAGATGTGATACGGTTGGGCACGGAGGTTCCAGTTCACTGCTGTACCACCTCTGACAGATGAGCCGTCATCAGCTCCCTTCCGACAATGCTTTCAGTTTTCAGGCCTCTGGGGTTCAGTTGCAGCGCCACCGGCCGCACTGTGTTCTCATGCCAATTTGGAGCCATTACCCTGGGCCCGGGCCTATGGCTGCTTTGAGATGCCCATAATGAATCGCCTTGCGGGTGGTGCTACACTAACCATAAAGCTACAGTGTCAGTCAATCACAGCGCTTGCTTAGTGACGCACGCTAAGGAGCTGGTGGAATAAGCAGATAGGCAGGTGACAAAGCCACTGTTTTTCCAATGGCAATCTCCTAATGGTAAATTTCGGTTGGCTCTTTCAGGGTTTTCAGCACGCGGAGCTAATAGTTCGGCACGCATTTTGCGTTCTGTTGTGGTAAGTAAAATGCGCGTCTCCCTGAGGGCAAAGACTCTGCGGTTGGCGGCATAGAGATAGTGCTCAGGTTTACAGTCACGATTGGGCGGTACTATAGATCGACCGCCACAACGGCAAGGGGGTGCGGCAGTGGAGCTGTGAGGCCCAGCGAGCCAAGCCAGGTGAGGGTCGGCCTCACCCATAGCCACCTACGTTTTTGGTGGCTAACAGCGTGGTGGGCAGTGCAGCGTTCGGGGTTCCGGGTAAAAATGCGCCTTGGTGACATGTGCAGAATGTAAGAGGCCTGTAATGATTTTCTGTGGTCTTCTGTATGTGCAAACTGTTTGGGTTAAATGGACGTCCACGGGAGTGCGGTAGGGAAATTGCAGAGTGTAACGGAACTATGTTGTGCGGTGATGATTTGAGGTTTGTCGGTTTTGAATTCTTCTCTAATTAGAGTAAAAGGCTGTGAAATGAGCGGTTAATTTATTACAGAGCCCAGAGGGTTGGGTGTGGTAGGAAGCCTAGGCCACTAAGGTAAAAGTAAAGCGCGCTGGGCGGTATGCCTTCAGCTGTCACTCTACCCCCCAGCAAGCTGGGTACTCATTGCACCGACCTCGGAAGGACAGAAGGCTGAGTCGACCCTGAGCCGGCTACCTGACGTACGCGGGGATTGAACCTGCACATCTCAGGTCGTGAGCGACAGCTTAGCACTGCGTAAAGCTGCACTAATGGTCTGCGCCACACGAGGCCCACGATGTAACAAGGTGCCGGTTTACATCTATAATCCTGGTCCAGTGTCTAGCTTGGAAACGAGATGCCATATAGACAGGTGTGGAGGCTCTGGTACCCTGCTGTACCGCCTCTAGCTTGGATACAAGATGTGCTACGGTGTGGTGGGGCATGGATGCTGTAGTGCTAAGTTCGGCCACCTCTTGCTTGGATTCAGGATGTGATACGGGCGGGCATGGAATCCCTAGTGCCCTGTTGGGACACCTCCAGCTTTCGTATAAGATGTGATACGGGGGTGGGAGAAGGGGAAGGTAGCTGCAGCAGCCTGTTTCACCGCCTTTAGCTTGGATACGAGATGTGATACCGGGGGGCCATGGATGCTCTAGTGCTAAGCGGGGCCACCTTTTGCTTGGATCCAAGATGTCATACGGGCTGGCATGGACTCTCTAGTGCCCTGTTGCTCCAGCTTTCATAGAAGATGTGATACGGTTGGGCACGGAGGCTCCAGTTCACTGCTGTACCACCTCTGACAGATGAGCCGTTATCAGCTCCCTTCCGACAATGCTTTCAGTTTTCAGGCCCCTGGGGTTCAGTTGCAGCGCCACCGGCCGCACTGTGTTCTAATGCCAATTTGGAGCCATTACCCTGGGCCCGGGCCTATGGCTGCTTTGAGATGCCCATAATGAATCGCCTTGCGGGTGGTGCTACACTAACCATAAAGCTACAGTGTCAGTCAATCACAGCGCTTGCTTAGTGACGCACGCTAAGGAGCTGGTGGAATAAGCAGATAGGCAGGTGACAAAGCCACTGTTTTTCCAATGGCAATCTCCTAATGGTAAATTTCGGTTGGCTCTTTCAGGGTTTTCAGCACGCGGAGCTAATAGTTCGGCACGCATTTTGCGTTCTGTTGTGGTAAGTAAAATGCGCGTCTCCCTGAGGGCAAAGACTCTGCGGTTGGCGGCATAGAGATAGTGCTCAGGTTTACAGTCACGATTGGGCGGTACTATAGATCGACCGCCACAACGGCAAGGGGGTGCGGCAGTGGAGCTGTGAGGCCCAGCGAGCCAAGCCAGGTGAGGGTCGGCCTCACCCATAGCCACCTACGTTTTTGGTGGCTAACAGTGTGGTGGGCAGTGCAGCGTTCGGGGTTCCGGGTAAAAATGCGCCTTGGTGACATGTGCAGAATGTAAGAGGCCTGTAATGATTTTCTGTGGTCTTCTGTATGTGCAAACTGTTTGGGTTAAATGGACGTCCACGGGAGTGCGGTAGGGAAATTGCAGAGTGTAACGGAACTATGTTGTGCGGTGATGATTTGAGGTTTGTCGGTTTTGAATTCTTCTCTAATTAGAGTAAAAGGCTGTGAAATGAGCGGTTAATTTATTACAGAGCCCAGAGGGTTGGGTGTGGTAGGAAGCCTAGGCCACTAAGGTAAAAGTAAAGCGCGCTGGGCGGTATGCCTTCAGCTGTCACTCTACCCCCCAGCAAGCTGGGTACTCATTGCACCGACCTCGGAAGGACAGAAGGCTGAGTCGACCCTGAGCCGGCTACCTGACGTACGCGGGGATTGAACCCGCACATCTCAGGTCGTGAGCGACAGCTTAGCACTGTGTAAAGCTGCACTAATGGTCTGCGCCACACGAGGCCCACGATGGTGCTACACTAACCATAAAGCTACAGTGTCAGTCAATCACAGCGCTTGCTTAGTGACGCACGCTAAGGAGCTGGTGGAATAAGCAGATAGGCAGGTGACAAAGCCACTGTTTTTCCAATGGCAATCTCCTAATGGTAAATTTCGGTTGGCTCTTTCAGGGTTTTCAGCACGCGGAGCTAATAGTTCGGCACGCATTTTGCGTTCTGTTGTGGTAAGTAAAATGCGCGTCTCCCTGAGGGCAAAGACTCTGCGGTTGGCGGCATAGAGATAGTGCTCAGGTTTACAGTCACGATTGGGCGGTACTATAGGTCGACCGCCACAACGGCAAGGGGGTGCGGCAGTGGAGCTGTGAGGCCCAGCGAGCCAAGCCAGGTGAGGGTCGGCCTCACCCATAGCCACCTACGTTTTTGGTGGCTAACAGCGTGGTGGGCAGTGCAGCGTTCGGGGTTCCGGGTAAAAACGCGCCTTGGTGACATGTGCAGAATGTAAGAGGCCTGTAATGATTTTCTGTGGTCTTCTGTATGTGCAAACTGTTTGGGTTAAATGGACGTCCACGGGAGTGCGGTAGGGAAATTGCAGAGTGTAACGGAACTATGTTGTGCGGTGATGATTTGAGGTTTGTCGGTTTTGAATTCTTCTCTAATTAGAGTAAAAGGCTGTGAAATGAGCGGTTAATTTATTACAGAGCCCAGAGGGTTGGGTGTGGTAGGAAGCCTAGGCCACTAAGGTAAAAGTAAAGCGCGCTGGGCGGTATGCCTTCAGCTGTCACTCTACCCCCCAGCAAGCTGGGTACTCATTGCACCGACCTCGGAAGGACAGAAGGCTGAGTCGACCCTGAGCCGGCTACCTGACGTACGCGGGGATTGAACCCGCACATCTCAGGTCGTGAGCGACAGCTTAGCACTGCGTAAAGCTGCACTAATGGTCTGCGCCACACGAGGCCCACGATGTAACAAGGTGCCGGTTTACATCTATAATCCTGGTCCAGTGTCTAGCTTGGAAACGAGATGCCATATAGACAGGCGTGGAGGCTCTGGTACCCTGCTGTACCGCCTCTAGCTTGGATACAAGATGTGCTACGGTGTGGTGGGGCATGGATGCTGTAGTGCTAAGTTCGGCCACCTCTTGCTTGGATTCAGGATGTGATACGGGCGGGCATGGAATCCCTAGTGCCCTGTTGGGACACCTCCAGCTTTCGTATAAGATGTGATACGGGGGTGGGAGAAGGGGAAGGTAGCTGCAGCAGCCTGTTTCACCGCCTTTAGCTTGGATACGAGATGTGATACCGGGGGGGCATGGATGCTCTAGTGCTAAGCGGGGCCACCTTTTGCTTGGATCCAAGATGTCATACGGGCTGGCATGGACTCTCTAGTGCCCTGTTGCTCCAGCTTTCATAGAAGATGTGATACGGTTGGGCACGGAGGTTCCAGTTCACTGCTGTACCACCTCTGACAGATGAGCCGTCATCAGCTCCCTTCCGACAATGCTTTCAGTTTTCAGGCCTCTGGGGTTCAGTTGCAGCGCCACCGGCCGCACTGTGTTCTAATGCCAATTTGGAGCCATTACCCTGGGCCCGGGCCTATGGCTGCTTTGAGATGCCCATAATGAATCGCCTTGCGGGTGGTGCTACACTAACCATAAAGCTACAGTGTCAGTCAATCACAGCGCTTGCTTAGTGACGCACGCTACGGAGCTGGTGGAATAAGCAGATAGGCAGGTGACAAAGCCACTGTTTTTCCAATGGCAATCTCCTAATGGTAAATTTCGGTTGGCTCTTTCAGGGTTTTCAGCACGCGGAGCTAATAGTTCGGCACGCATTTTGCGTTCTGTTGTGGTAAGTAAAATGCACGTCTCCCTGAGGGCAAAGACTCTGCGGTTGGCGGCATAGAGATAGTGCTCAGGTTTACAGTCACGATTGGGCGGTACTATAGATCGACCGCCACAACGGCAAGGGGGTGCGCCAGTGGAGCTGTGAGGCCCGGCGAGCCAAGCCAGGTGAGGGTCGGCCTCACCCATAGCCACCTACGTTTTTGGTGGCTAACAGCGTGGTGGGCAGTGCAGCGTTCGGGGTTCCGGGTAAAAATGCGCCTTGGTGACGTGCAGAATGTAAGAGGCCTGTAATGATTTTCTGTGGTCTTCTGTATGTGCAAACTGTTTGGGTTAAATGGACGTCCACGGGAGTGCGGTAGGGAAATTGCAGAGTGTAACGGAACTATGTTGTGCGGTGATGATTTGAGGTTTGTCGGTTTTGAATTCTTCTCTAATTAGAGTAAAAGGCTGTGAAATGAGCGGTTAATTTATTACAGAGCCCAGAGGGTTGGGTGTGGTAGGAAGCCTAGGCCACTAAGGTAAAAGTAAAGCGCGCTGGGCGGTATGCCTTCAGCTGTCAC
Source organism: Eleutherodactylus coqui (assembly GCF_035609145.1). NCBI lineage: Eukaryota > Metazoa > Chordata > Amphibia > Anura > Eleutherodactylidae > Eleutherodactylus > Eleutherodactylus coqui. The sequence continues at coordinate 139,592,785 of NC_089844.1, forward strand.
TCTACCCCCCAGCAAGCTGGGTACTCATTGCACCGACCTCGGAAGGACAGAAGGCTGAGTCGACCCTGAGCCGGCTACCTGACGTACGCGGTGATTGAACCCGCACATCTCAGGTCGTGAGCGACAGCTTAGCACTGCGTAAAGCTGCACTAATGGTCTGCGCCACACGAGGCCCATGATGTAACAAGGTGCCGGTTTACATCTATAATCCTGGTCCAGTGTCTAGCTTGGAAACGAGATGCCATATAGACAGGCGTGGAGGCTCTGGTACCCTGCTGTACCGCCTCTAGCTTGGATACAAGATGTGCTACGGTGTGGTGGGGCATGGATGCTGTAGTGCTAAGTTCGGCCACCTCTTGCTTGGATTCAGGATGTGATACGGGCGGGCATGGAATCCCTAGTGCCCTGTTGGGACACCTCCAGCTTTCGTATAAGATGTGATACGGGGGTGGGAGAAGGGGAAGGTAGCTGCAGCAGCCTGTTTCACCGCCTTTAGCTTGGATACGAGATGTGATACCGGGGGGGCATGGATGCTCTAGTGCTAAGCGGGGCCACCTTTTGCTTGGATCCAAGATGTCATACGGGCTGGCATGGACTCTCTAGTGCCCTGTTGCTCCAGCTTTCATAGAAGATGTGATACGGTTGGGCACGGAGGTTCCAGTTCACTGCTGTACCACCTCTGACAGATGAGCCGTCATCAGCTCCCTTCCGACAATGCTTTCAGTTTTCAGGCCTCTGGGGTTCAGTTGCAGCGCCACCGGCCGCACTGTGTTCTAATGCCAATTTGGAGCCATTACCCTGGGCCCGGGCCTATGGCTGCTTTGAGATGCCCATAATGAATCGCCTTGCGGGTGGTGCTACACTAACCATAAAGCTACAGTGTCAGTCAATCACAGCGCTTGCTTAGTGACGCACGCTACGGAGCTGGTGGAATAAGCAGATAGGCAGGTGACAAAGCCACTGTTTTTCCAATGGCAATCTCCTAATGGTAAATTTCGGTTGGCTCTTTCAGGGTTTTCAGCACGCGGAGCTAATAGTTCGGCACGCATTTTGCGTTCTGTTGTGGTAAGTAAAATGCACGTCTCCCTGAGGGCAAAGACTCTGCGGTTGGCGGCATAGAGATAGTGCTCAGGTTTACAGTCACGATTGGGCGGTACTATAGATCGACCGCCACAACGGCAAGGGGGTGCGCCAGTGGAGCTGTGAGGCCCGGCGAGCCAAGCCAGGTGAGGGTCGGCCTCACCCATAGCCACCTACGTTTTTGGTGGCTAACAGCGTGGTGGGCAGTGCAGCGTTCGGGGTTCCGGGTAAAAATGCGCCTTGGTGACGTGCAGAATGTAAGAGGCCTGTAATGATTTTCTGTGGTCTTCTGTATGTGCAAACTGTTTGGGTTAAATGGACGTCCACGGGAGTGCGGTAGGGAAATTGCAGAGTGTAACGGAACTATGTTGTGCGGTGATGATTTGAGGTTTGTCGGTTTTGAATTCTTCTCTAATTAGAGTAAAAGGCTGTGAAATGAGCGGTTAATTTATTACAGAGCCCAGAGGGTTGGGTGTGGTAGGAAGCCTAGGCCACTAAGGTAAAAGTAAAGCGCGCTGGGCGGTATGCCTTCAGCTGTCACTCTACCCCCCAGCAAGCTGGGTACTCATTGCACCGACCTCGGAAGGACAGAAGGCTGAGTCGACCCTGAGCCGGCTACCTGACGTACGCGGTGATTGAACCCGCACATCTCAGGTCGTGAGCGACAGCTTAGCACTGCGTAAAGCTGCACTAATGGTCTGCGCCACACGAGGCCCATGATGTAACAAGGTGCCGGTTTACATCTATAATCCTGGTCCAGTGTCTAGCTTGGAAACGAGATGCCATATAGACAGGCGTGGAGGCTCTGGTACCCTGCTGTACCGCCTCTAGCTTGGATACAAGATGTGCTACGGTGTGGTGGGGCATGGATGCTGTAGTGCTAAGTTCGGCCACCTCTTGCTTGGATTCAGGATGTGATACGGGCGGGCATGGAATCCCTAGTGCCCTGTTGGGACACCTCCAGCTTTCGTATAAGATGTGATACGGGGGTGGGAGAAGGGGAAGGTAGCTGCAGCAGCCTGTTTCACCGCCTTTAGCTTGGATACGAGATGTGATACCGGGGGGGCATGGATGCTCTAGTGCTAAGCGGGGCCACCTTTTGCTTGGATCCAAGATGTCATACGGGCTGGCATGGACTCTCTAGTGCCCTGTTGCTCCAGCTTTCATAGAAGATGTGATACGGTTGGGCACGGAGGCTCCAGTTCACTGCTGTACCACCTCTGACAGATGAGCCGTCATCAGCTCCCTTCCGACAATGCTTTCAGTTTTCAGGCCCCTGGGGTTCAGTTGCAGCGCCACCGGCCGCACTGTGTTCTAATGCCAATTTGGAGCCATTACCCTGGGCCCGGGCCTATGGCTGCTTTGAGATGCCCATAATGAATCGCCTTGCGGGTGGTGCTACACTAACCATAAAGCTACAGTGTCAGTCAATCACAGCGCTTGCTTAGTGACGCACGCTAAGGAGCTGGTGGAATAAGCAGATAGGCAGGTGACAAAGCCACTGTTTTTCCAATGGCAATCTCCTAATGGTAAATTTCGGTTGGCTCTTTCAGGGTTTTCAGCACGCGGAGCTAATAGTTCGGCACGCATTTTGCGTTCTGTTGTGGTAAGTAAAATGCGCGTCTCCCTGAGGGCAAAGACTCTGCGGTTGGCGGCATAGAGATAGTGCTCAGGTTTACAGTCACGATTGGGCGGTACTATAGGTCGACCGCCACAACGGCAAGGGGGTGCGGCAGTGGAGCTGTGAGGCCCAGCGAGCCAAGCCAGGTGAGGGTCGGCCTCACCCATAGCCACCTACGTTTTTGGTGGCTAACAGCGTGGTGGGCAGTGCAGCGTTCGGGGTTCCGGGTAAAAATGCGCCTTGGTGACATGTGCAGAATGTAAGAGGCCTGTAATGATTTTCTGTGGTCTTCTGTATGTGCAAACTGTTTGGGTTAAATGGACGTCCACGGGAGTGCGGTAGGGAAATTGCAGAGTGTAACGGAACTATGTTGTGCGGTGATGATTTGAGGTTTGTCGGTTTTGAATTCTTCTCTAATTAGAGTAAAAGGCTGTGAAATGAGCGGTTAATTTATTACAGAGCCCAGAGGGTTGGGTGTGGTAGGAAGCCTAGGCCACTAAGGTAAAAGTAAAGCGCGCTGGGCGGTATGCCTTCAGCTGTCACTCTACCCCCCAGCAAGCTGGGTACTCATTGCACCGACCTCGGAAGGACAGAAGGCTGAGTCGACCCTGAGCCGGCTACCTGACGTACGCGGTGATTGAACCCGCACATCTCAGGTCGTGAGCGACAGCTTAGCACTGCGTAAAGCTGCACTAATGGTCTGCGCCACACGAGGCCCACGATGTAACAAGGTGCCGGTTTACATCTATAATCCTGGTCCAGTGTCTAGCTTGGAAACGAGATGCCATATAGACAGGCGTGGAGGCTCTGGTACCCTGCTGTACCGCCTCTAGCTTGGATACAAGATGTGCTACGGTGTGGTGGGGCATGGATGCTGTAGTGCTAAGTTCGGCCACCTCTTGCTTGGATTCAGGATGTGATACGGGCGGGCATGGAATCCCTAGTGCCCTGTTGGGACACCTCCAGCTTTCGTATAAGATGTGATACGGGGGTGGGAGAAGGGGAAGGTAGCTGCAGCAGCCTGTTTCACCGCCTTTAGCTTGGATACGAGATGTGATACCGGGGGGGCATGGATGCTCTAGTGCTAAGCGGGGCCACCTTTTGCTTGGATCCAAGATGTCATACGGGCTGGCATGGACTCTCTAGTGCCCTGTTGCTCCAGCTTTCATAGAAGATGTGATACGGTTGGGCACGGAGGCTCCAGTTCACTGCTGTACCACCTCTGACAGATGAGCCGTCATCAGCTCCCTTCCGACAATGCTTTCAGTTTTCAGGCCCCTGGGGTTCAGTTGCAGCGCCACCGGCCGCACTGTGTTCTAATGCCAATTTGGAGCCATTACCCTGGGCCCGGGCCTATGGCTGCTTTGAGATGCCCATAATGAATCGCCTTGCGGGTGGTGCTACACTAACCATAAAGCTACAGTGTCAGTCAATCACAGCGCTTGCTTAGTGACGCACGCTAAGGAGCTGGTGGAATAAGCAGATAGGCAGGTGACAAAGCCACTGTTTTTCCAATGGCAATCTCCTAATGGTAAATTTCGGTTGGCTCTTTCAGGGTTTTCAGCACGCGGAGCTAATAGTTCGGCACGCATTTTGCGTTCTGTTGTGGTAAGTAAAATGCGCGTCTCCCTGAGGGCAAAGACTCTGCGGTTGGCGGCATAGAGATAGTGCTCAGGTTTACAGTCACGATTGGGCGGTACTATAGGTCGACCGCCACAACGGCAAGGGGGTGCGGCAGTGGAGCTGTGAGGCCCAGCGAGCCAAGCCAGGTGAGGGTCAGCGTCACCCATAGCCACCTACGTTTTTGGTGGCTAACAGCGTGGTGGGCAGTGCAGCGTTCGGGGTTCCGGGTAAAAATGCGCCTTGGTGACATGTGCAGAATGTAAGAGGCCTGTAATGATTTTCTGTGGTCTTTTGTATGTGCAAACTGTTTGGGTTAAATGGACGTCCACGGGAGTGCGGTAGGGAAATTGCAGAGTGTAACGGAACTATGTTGTGCGGTGATGATTTGAGGTTTGTCGGTTTTGAATTCTTCTCTAATTAGAGTAAAAGGCTGTGAAATGAGCGGTTAATTTATTACAGAGCCCAGAGGGTTGGGTGTGGTAGGAAGCCTAGGCCACTAAGGTAAAAGTAAAGCGCGCTGGGCGGTATGCCTTCAGCTGTCACTCTACCCCCCAGCAAGCTGGGTACTCATTGCACCGACCTCGGAAGGACAGAAGGCTGAGTCGACCCTGAGCCGGCTACCTGACGTACGCGGGGATTGAACCCGCACATCTCAGGTCGTGAGCGACAGCTTAGCACTGCGTAAAGCTGCACTAATGGTCTGCGCCACACGAGGCCCACGATGTAACAAGGTGCCGGTTTACATCTATAATCCTGGTCCAGTGTCTAGCTTGGAAACGAGATGCCATATAGACAGGCGTGGAGGCTCTGGTACCCTGCTGTACCGCCTCTAGCTTGGATACAAGATGTGCTACGGTGTGGTGGGGCATGGATGCTGTAGTGCTAAGTTCGGCCACCTCTTGCTTGGATTCAGGGTGTGATACGGGCGGGCATGGAATCCCTAGTGCCCTGTTGGGACACCTCCAGCTTTCGTATAAGATGTGATACGGGGGTGGGAGAAGGGGAAGGTAGCTGCAGCAGCCTGTTTCACCGCCTTTAGCTTGGATACGAGATGTGATACCGGGGGGGCATGGATGCTCTAGTGCTAAGCGGGGCCACCTTTTGCTTGGATCCAAGATGTCATACGGGCTGGCATGGACTCTCTAGTGCCCTGTTGCTCCAGCTTTCATAGAAGATGTGATACGGTTGGGCACGGAGGCTCCAGTTCACTGCTGTACCACCTCTGACAGATGAGCCGTCATCAGCTCCCTTCCGACAATGCTTTCAGTTTTCAGGCCCCTGGGGTTCAGTTGCAGCGCCACCGGCCGCACTGTGTTCTAATGCCAATTTGGAGCCATTACCCTGGGCCCGGGCCTATGGCTGCTTTGAGATGCCCATAATGAATCGCCTTGCGGGTGGTGCTACACTAACCATAAAGCTACAGTGTCAGTCAATCACAGCGCTTGCTTAGTGACGCACGCTAAGGAGCTGGTGGAATAAGCAGATAGGCAGGTGACAAAGCCACTGTTTTTCCAATGGCAATCTCCTAATGGTAAATTTCGGTTGGCTCTTTCAGGGTTTTCAGCACGCGGAGCTAATAGTTCGGCACGCATTTTGCGTTCTGTTGTGGTAAGTAAAATGCGCGTCTCCCTGAGGGCAAAGACTCTGCGGTTGGCGGCATAGAGATAGTGCTCAGGTTTACAGTCACGATTGGGCGGTACTATAGGTCGACCGCCACAACGGCAAGGGGGTGCGGCAGTGGAGCTGTGAGGCCCAGCGAGCCAAGCCAGGTGAGGGTCGGCCTCACCCATAGCCACCTACGTTTTTGGTGGCTAACAGCGTGGTGGGCAGTGCAGCGTTCGGGGTTCCGGGTAAAAATGCGCCTTGGTGACATGTGCAGAATGTAAGAGGCCTGTAATGATTTTCTGTGGTCTTCTGTATGTGCAAACTGTTTGGGTTAAATGGACGTCCACGGGAGTGCGGTAGGGAAATTGCAGAGTGTAACGGAACTATGTTGTGCGGTGATGATTTGAGGTTTGTCGGTTTTGAATTCTTCTCTAATTAGAGTAAAAGGCTGTGAAATGAGCGGTTAATTTATTACAGAGCCCAGAGGGTTGGGTGTGGTAGGAAGCCTAGGCCACTAAGGTAAAAGTAAAGCGCGCTGGGCGGTATGCCTTCAGCTGTCACTCTACCCCCCAGCAAGCTGGGTACTCATTGCACCGACCTCGGAAGGACAGAAGGCTGAGTCGACCCTGAGCCGGCTACCTGTCGTACGCGGGGATTGAACCCGCACATCTCAGGTCGGGAGCGAGAGCTTAGCACTGCGTAAAGCTGCACTAATGGTCTGCGCCACACGAGGCCCACGATGTAACAAGGTGCCGGTTTACATCTATAATCCTGGTCCAGTGTCTAGCTTGGAAACGAGATGCCATATAGACAGGCGTGGAGGCTCTGGTACCCTGCTGTACCGCCTCTAGCTTGGATACAAGATGTGCTACGGTGTGGTGGGGCATGGATGCTGTAGTGCTAAGTTCGGCCACCTCTTGCTTGGATTCAGGATGTGATACGGGCGGGCATGGAATCCCTAGTGCCCTGTTGGGACACCTCCAGCTTTCGTATAAGATGTGATACGGGGGTGGGAGAAGGGGAAGGTAGCTGCAGCAGCCTGTTTCACCGCCTTTAGCTTGGATACGAGATGTGATACCGGGGGGGCATGGATGCTCTAGTGCTAAGCGGGGCCACCTTTTGCTTGGATCCAAGATGTCATACGGGCTGGCATGGACTCTCTAGTGCCCTGTTGCTCCAGCTTTCATAGAAGATGTGATACGGTTAGGCACGGAGGCTCCAGTTCACTGCTGTACCACCTCTGACAGATGAGCCGTCATCAGCTCCCTTCCGACAATGCTTTCAGTTTTCAGGCCCCTGGGGTTCAGTTGCAGCGCCACCGGCCGCACTGTGTTCTAATGCCAATTTGGAGCCATTACCCTGGGCCCGGGCCTATGGCTGCTTTGAGATGCCCATAATGAATCGCCTTGCGGGTGGTGCTACACTAACCATAAAGCTACAGTGTCAGTCAATCACAGCGCTTGCTTAGTGACGCACGCTAAGGAGCTGGTGGAATAAGCAGATAGGCAGGTGACAAAGCCACTGTTTTTCCAATGGCAATCTCCTAATGGTAAATTTCGGTTGGCTCTTTCAGGGTTTTCAGCACACGGAGCTAATAGTTCAGCACGCATTTTGCGTTCTGTTGTGGTAAGTAAAATGCGCGTCTCCCTGAGGGCAAAGACTCTGCGGTTGGCGGCATAGAGATAGTGCTCAGGTTTACAGTCACGATTGGGCGGTACTATAGGTCGACCGCCACAACGGCAAGGGGGTGCGGCAGTGTAGCTGTGAGGCCCAGCGAGCCAAGCCAGGTGAGGGTCGGCCTCACCCATAGCCACCTACGTTTTTGGTGGCTAACAGCGTGGTGGGCAGTGCAGCGTTCGGGGTTCCGGGTAAAAATGCGCCTTGGTGACATGTGCAGAATGTAAGAGGCCTGTAATGATTTTCTGTGGTCTTCTGTATGTGCAAACTGTTTGGGTTAAATGGACGTCCACGGGAGTGCGGTAGGGAAATTGCAGAGTGTAACGGAACTATGTTGTGCGGTGATGATTTGAGGTTTGTCGGTTTTGAATTCTTCTCTAATTAGAGTAAAAGGCTGTGAAATGAGCGGTTAATTTATTACAGAGCCCAGAGGGTTGGGTGTGGTAGGAAGCCTAGGCCACTAAGGTAAAAGTAAAGCGCGCTGGGCGGTATGCCTTCAGCTGTCACTCTACCCCCCAGCAAGCTGGGTACTCATTGCACCGACCTCGGAAGGACAGAAGGCTGAGTCGACCCTGAGCCGGCTACCTGACGTACGCGGGGATTGAACCCGCACATCTCAGGTCGTGAGCGAGAGCTTAGCACTGCGTAAAGCTGCACTAATGGTCTGCGCCACACGAGGCCCACGATGTAACAAGGTGCCGGTTTACATCTATAATCCTGGTCCAGTGTCTAGCTTGGAAACGAGATGCCATATAGACAGGCGTGGAGGCTCTGGTACCCTGCTGTACCGCCTCTAGCTTGGATACAAGATGTGCTACGGTGTGGTGGGGCATGGATGCTGTAGTGCTAAGTTCGGCCACCTCTTGCTTGGATTCAGGATGTGATACGGGCGGGCATGGAATCCCTAGTGCCCTGTTGGGACACCTCCAGCTTTCGTATAAGATGTGATACGGGGGTGGGAGAAGGGGAAGGTAGCTGCAGCAGCCTGTTTCACCGCCTTTAGCTTGGATACGAGATGTGATACCGGGGGGGCATGGATGCTCTAGTGCTAAGCGGGGCCACCTTTTGCTTGGATCCAAGATGTCATACGGGCTGGCATGGACTCTCTAGTGCCCTGTTGCTCCAGCTTTCATAGAAGATGTGATACGGTTAGGCACGGAGGCTCCAGTTCACTGCTGTACCACCTCTGACAGATGAGCCGTCATCAGCTCCCTTCCGACAATGCTTTCAGTTTTCAGGCCCCTGGGGTTCAGTTGCAGCGCCACCGGCCGCACTGTGTTCTAATGCCAATTTGGAGCCATTACCCTGGGCCCGGGCCTATGGCTGCTTTGAGATGCCCATAATGAATCGCCTTGCGGGTGGTGCTACACTAACCATAAAGCTACAGTGTCAGTCAATCACAGCGCTTGCTTAGTGACGCACGCTAAGGAGCTGGTGGAATAAGCAGATAGGCAGGTGACAAAGCCACTGTTTTTCCAATGGCAATCTCCTAATGGTAAATTTCGGTTGGCTCTTTCAGGGTTTTCAGCACGCGGAGCTAATAGTTCGGCACGCATTTTGCGTTCTCTTGTGGTAAGTAAAATGCGCGTCTCCCTGAGGGCAAAGACTCTGCGGTTGGCGGCATAGAGATAGTGCTCAGGTTTACAGTCACGATTGGGCGGTACTATAGGTCGACCGCCACAACGGCAAGGGGGTGCGGCAGTGGAGCTGTGAGGCCCAGCGAGCCAAGCCAGGTGAGGGTCGGCCTCACCCATAGCCACCTACGTTTTTGGTGGCTAACAGCGTGGTGGGCAGTGCAGCGTTCGGGGTTCCGGGTAAAAATGCGCCTTGGTGACATGTGCAGAATGTAAGAGGCCTGTAATGATTTTCTGTGGTCTTCTGTATGTGCAAACTGTTTGGGTTAAATGGACGTCCACGGGAGTGCGGTAGGGAAATTGCAGAGTGTAACGGAACTATGTTGTGCGGTGATGATTTGAGGTTTGTCGGTTTTAAATTCTTCTCTAATTAGAGTAAAAGGCTGTGAAATGAGCGGTTAATTTATTACAGAGCCCAGAGGGTTGGGTGTGGTAGGAAGCCTAGGCCACTAAGGTAAAAGTAAAGCGCGCTGGGCGGTATGCCTTCAGCTGTCACTCTACCCCCCAGCAAGCTGGGTACTCATTGCACCGACCTCGGAAGGACAGAAGGCTGAGTCGACCCTGAGCTGGCTACCTGACGTACGCGGGGATTGAACCCGCACATCTCAGGTCGTGAGCGACAGCTTAGCACTGCGTAAAGCTGCACTAATGGTCTGCGCCACACGGGGCCCACGATGTAACAAGGTGCCGGTTTACATCTATAATCCTGGTCCAGTGTCTAGCTTGGAAACGAGATGCCATATAGACAGGCGTGGAGGCTCTGGTACCCTGCTGTACCGCCTCTAGCTTGGATACAAGATGTGCTACGGTGTGGTGGGGCATGGATGCTGTAGTGCTAAGTTCGGCCACCTCTTGCTTGGATTCAGGATGTGATACGGGCGGGCATGGAATCCCTAGTGCCCTGTTGGGACACCTCCAGCTTTCGTATAAGATGTGATACGGGGGTGGGAGAAGGGGAAGGTAGCTGCAGCAGCCTGTTTCACCGCCTTTAGCTTGGATACGAGATGTGATACCGGGGGGGCATGGATGCTCTAGTGCTAAGCGGGGCCACCTTTTGCTTGGATCCAAGATGTCATACGGGCTGGCATGGACTCTCTAGTGCCCTGTTGCTCCAGCTTTCATAGAAGATGTGATACGGTTAGGCACGGAGGCTCCAGTTCACTGCTGTACCACCTCTGACAGATGAGCCGTCATCAGCTCCCTTCCGACAATGCTTTCAGTTTTCAGGCCCCTGGGGTTCAGTTGCAGCGCCACCGGCCGCACTGTGTTCTAATGCCAATTTGGAGCCATTACCCTGGGCCCGGGCCTATGGCTGCTTTGAGATGCCCATAATGAATCGCCTTGCGGGTGGTGCTACACTAACCATAAAGCTACAGTGTCAGTCAATCACAGCGCTTGCTTAGTGACGCACGCTAAGGAGCTGGTGGAATAAGCAGATAGGCAGGTGACAAAGCCACTGTTTTTCCAATGGCAATCTCCTAATGGTAAATTTCGGTTGGCTCTTTCAGGGTTTTCAGCACACGGAGCTAATAGTTCAGCACGCATTTTGCGTTCTGTTGTGGTAAGTAAAATGCGCGTCTCCCTGAGGGCAAAGACTCTGCGGTTGGCGGCATAGAGATAGTGCTCAGGTTTACAGTCACGATTGGGCGGTACTATAGGTCGACCGCCACAACGGCAAGGGGGTGCGGCAGTGTAGCTGTGAGGCCCAGCGAGCCAAGCCAGGTGAGGGTCGGCCTCACCCATAGCCACCTACGTTTTTGGTGGCTAACAGCGTGGTGGGCAGTGCAGCGTTCGGGGTTCCGGGTAAAAATGCGCCTTGGTGACATGTGCAGAATGTAAGAGGCCTGTAATGATTTTCTGTGGTCTTCTGTATGTGCAAACTGTTTGGGTTAAATGGACGTCCACGGGAGTGCGGTAGGGAAATTGCAGAGTGTAACGGAACTATGTTGTGCGGTGATGATTTGAGGTTTGTCGGTTTTAAATTCTTCTCTAATTAGAGTAAAAGGCTGTGAAATGAGCGGTTAATTTATTACAGAGCCCAGAGGGTTGGGTGTGGTAGGAAGCCTAGGCCACTAAGGTAAAAGTAAAGCGCGCTGGGCGGTATGCCTTCAGCTGTCACTCTACCCCCCAGCAAGCTGGGTACTCATTGCACCGACCTCGGAAGGACAGAAGGCTGAGTCGACCCTGAGCTGGCTACCTGACGTACGCGGGGATTGAACCCGCACATCTCAGGTCGTGAGCGACAGCTTAGCACTGCGTAAAGCTGCACTAATGGTCTGCGCCACACGGGGCCCACGATGTAACAAGGTGCCGGTTTACATCTATAATCCTGGTCCAGTGTCTAGCTTGGAAACGAGATGCCATATAGACAGGCGTGGAGGCTCTGGTACCCTGCTGTACCGCCTCTAGCTTGGATACAAGATGTGCTACGGTGTGGTGGGGCATGGATGCTGTAGTGCTAAGTTCGGCCACCTCTTGCTTGGATTCAGGATGTGATACGGGCGGGCATGGAATCCCTAGTGCCCTGTTGGGACACCTCCAGCTTTCGTATAAGATGTGATACGGGGGTGGGAGAAGGGGAAGGTAGCTGCAGCAGCCTGTTTCACCGCCTTTAGCTTGGATACGAGATGTGATACCGGGGGGGCATGGATGCTCTAGTGCTAAGCGGGGCCACCTTTTGCTTGGATCCAAGATGTCATACGGGCTGGCATGGACTCTCTAGTGCCCTGTTGCTCCAGCTTTCATAGAAGATGTGATACGGTTGGGCACGGAGGCTCCAGTTCACTGCTGTACCACCTCTGACAGATGAGCCGTCATCAGCTCCCTTCCGACAATGCTTTCAGTTTTCAGGCCCCTGGGGTTCAGTTGCAGCGCCACCGGCCGCACTGTGTTCTAATGCCAATTTGGAGCCATTACCCTGGGCCCGGGCCTATGGCTGCTTTGAGATGCCCATAATGAATCGCCTTGCGGGTGGTGCTACACTAACCATAAAGCTACAGTGTCAGTCAATCACAGCGCTTGCTTAGTGACGCACGCTAAGGAGCTGGTGGAATAAGCAGATAGGCAGGTGACAAAGCCACTGTTTTTCCAATGGCAATCTCCTAATGGTAAATTTCGGTTGGCTCTTTCAGGGTTTTCAGCACGCGGAGCTAATAGTTCGGCACGCATTTTGCGTTCTGTTGTGGTAAGTAAAATGCGCGTCTCCCTGAGGGCAAAGACACTGCGGTTGGCGGCATAGAGATAGTGCTCAGGTTTACAGTCACGATTGGGCGGTACTATAGGTCGACCGCCACAACGGCAAGGGGGTGCGGCAGTGGAGCTGTGAGGCCCAGCGAGCCAAGCCAGGTGAGGGTCGGCCTCACCCATAGCCACCTACGTTTTTGGTGGCTAACAGCGTGGTGGGCAGTGCAGCGTTCGGGGTTCCGGGTAAAAATGCGCCTTGGTGACATGTGCAGAATGTAAGAGGCC